>NC_069500.1:224814040-225139040 GCF_027579735.1 Bombina bombina
GATCGACCTACACTTCCATTTGTAGGGTTGATCAAAAACACAAATCTAATCAATAATTAGCCCTCCAAACAAGCTAGCAAAGTAATAAAATAATAATAATTTGAGCCACTTCCACGTAGAACATATGCAATGCATAAGTAATTGACATGAATGTTTTGTGATATATGGGTTTACTTTATGTTTGCTGATTGGGTTAGCTGTTTCTGCTGCACCATCTCACACTTCATGAGGAAACAAGCAAGAATATGATATCCAACTGGACTATGTGATATCATTTTGAAAACGACTCAACATTATGATTTCATAGAAGAGGACTTAATGGACATTAAACTTATAGTATATATCAGTAATTAAGCACTACAGTGAATAAAAAATACTTTAAAATAATTTAACACTGTCATTTTGCTAGCATAATTTTCAAGGTTTGGCAAAACAAGAGCAGTTCATGGATTATACCTCATAAACAGCAAGGAGGAATCCTCATCTGAACCTCCATTGCTGTGGCCCATTAGATAGAGAGAGATGTTAATAAGCATGAGCTGTAAGCTAAACAGTCACTGTGTAGAATGTTGTCTCATGTAAATTACTCAATATCTAAAGGGACATGGTTCTCAAATAAGAATGTTTCAAAATGCATTAAAGTGTTTTTTCTTTCTGTATTTAAAGTGTGTTCCTGTGTCTAATTTATCAGATATTTGGTATATATGTGGGAGTTGTCCCTTTAAACCAGTTTTATGAAGAGTCATAGGAGCCAGTGTACACAATCATGCACTTCCTGTCAGTTTCACTTTAAATTAAAAAAAAACATTTTTTTATCATATATCTGCTGCTGTTTCATATATATAATAGACACATTTTGAGTGCTATGTTGTTTTAAGTCTGATGGAGTAACATCTTATATATAAAATTTATTTGCATTTATTGGGAGATAGGGAGCCTGACCTATCATGAGATACACTATTAATTCATCTTTATGAGCCTGACTTTAAACATGGTTATATCTTTCAATTGCTCAGTGGCTCCTAAGCCTATAGATATGTCTCTAAAGTTCTCTGGGTGTGTGGAACTCAGAACACAGGAACAGATACACTGAACAAAAAAAAGTCTTTTGAAAGCTTTAATAAATGATAAGTAAAAGAACAATTAGTTTAAATTGAAGACCACAAAAACCGCAAGTTTGAACATAGGCCCAAGGCAGAACACTAAAGTCTACTTCAAGTTTCAGAATACTTTAGATTGCAGTAATAAAGTCCAGTGGATACTGATATTTGGATTGTGCAATACAGACAATGGTATAGAGGGTGAGACCATTGCAGGGTACCAAGTAGGCACAGCAGGCACAAATGATTTAAGGAAGGCTCTCACTGGTATAGAAGGCACAGGATACTCAGAAGGCACAGGATACCCAGCGGTACTGTTGGTGAGAATGTCACAGGATATCAAGTAGGTACAGCTAGTTTGAGGAAAGCTGTCACTAGTATAGTAAACACAGGATACTCAGCAGACACAGGGTAGCCAGGGGGTACTGTCAGTGAGACTGTCATGGTATACCAGGTAGGTACAGCAGGCACAGCTGGTTTAAGGAAAGCTGTCACTGCTATAGTAAACACAAGATACTCAGCAGGCACTGTTGGTGAGTCTGTCACAGGATACCCGGTAGGTACAGCTTTAGGAACAAGGTGAGCATACACAGGTATCAGGTAAGTATGCTTGGCTTTTTGGAACCAGGAAGCATTTGCAGGTATCATATAGGTATGCTTGGTTTCTGGAACAAGGCAAGCATACACAGGTATCAGGTAAGTATGCTTGGTTTTCAGGAACCAGAAGAGCATATGCAGGTACAAGGTAGGTAAGCAGGCTTCAGGAACAAGGTAAGCTTAAAATAACTCAGCCCAGAGTGATGGGCTGAGTGATCTTTTATAATAACTCCCACTCCAATAATCTCCAGGTGGGAATTCCAGTAATTAGGACATGGCCCCTTTAAATCTAGGCATTGCATGGCCATGCACACCTAGAGAGCTCCAGCAGCAGCTGTAGAATTTGAGTTTGAGCTTTGAAGACATTACCCACAGCGTTCTCCAAGACCGGAAACAGAGACGGTGATGACCACAGGTAAGAACCTGACACTGGACTAGTGAAATTCTATAAAAATGCTTGCCAGCCATTTTATTTACCTGGTGGAATTCTATAAAGCCCCTTTTTTAACCATAAAAATTGTGTATCTCGCTAAGGGAACATTTACTGCATTTTCTTATGGAAAAATGTATACGTTACAGAAGTGCACAATTAAATTTGTAATTTAGAAATCACAAAAACCGAATAATTGAACTATTCACATAAAGCTACACAGGAAAAAATTGTATTGTTAAGGGGCATCAAAAATCGTAACAAAATTCTACACAAAAGAATTTGTATGTAAATTACACAGGAATAAATCATATTAAATATGCACGGTGTAAATCATATTTAAGTACACTGGATGTGCAAAAAAAACATATAAATTTGTACTTATAAGTACAAAATACAAAGTGTAATTGGTTTTTTTTTTTTTTTAAATGGCTGAACAGGGGAGTTCCAGAGGCGTGTATGAAATCCCACTTTAATTCTGGAAAGATTTTTGACCTGCAGACCTCACAGCTTTTTCTCTCCATTTAGAAGGTGGTGAGCTTTTCTCAAAACATTCAAAATACTTAATACCCTAATAGAAACAAAACATGCAAAGGACAATAGAAGCAGCTTTAAGATGCTATACACAGAACATAGCATAATGTGATTTATATTGGCTCTAGGATTTAAATTTGAAAGTGCCCCCCCCTGCTCCCTGCTAACTTCGCTTCATGGAACCATGTGCCCCTTTCCAGCAAGCTGCATTAATTTATATAGGAGCCATCTCGCCACTTACAGGGACTGCCTCTTTTTTACAATAATTCCACCATGGCAGCCCCTGCGAGGGTCAGGGTGAAAAATCATATCTGATCTGGACAGCATTAGAGAATCATCCCCTTAGGAGCATGCATTTGTTTTAAGGATTATATGACAACAATGTATCTAACAAAGTTATACATAAAGCAGAGTGACCCTTAGCATTAGCTTGTAATTTAGATTTTTCGTCTCAGACTCCATATAAAATATAACTCAGGGAATTATGAGGTGCAATCTAGAACTTACTGCCAGACAGATTTATGTAAATTTAGTAAAAATAGGCAGGTCTCATAGACTCTCACCACTATCAGTAAGCATACATTTTGTTATCTTTCATAAGGTGGTAAAAGTCAACGAGCCATTACTACTGGAAACTGATGCCTGGAGTTGTAATTTGGGTGGGACAAATTTCCAGACACTTCTGCCTGGAGGATTTTCCTATCAAAACCCGCTAGAAAAGAGCAAAAACATCATAGTGTTAGAATTTTGTAAGGTATGTAAGGATGATCATTTTGACTCGTAGCAAATTTGTTCAGTAAAAGCCTAGCATTTGAAAGCCCAGTAAGTGTACACTTATCTAGTAGAAATGTCAGTAATATGTTTTGGGGTGACTTTCCCAACTCCAAGTAAGCCTTATGAATCAAGAGTTTTAGCCAATAAGTAAAAGTGGCATTCTGGCATTTGTGTGGAAATGAATTAACAAATTAGAGGATTTTCTAAAATCCTTTGTAGCTTGTAACAAGAATTTTAATTCTCTCACTACATCTAAATTATATAGGAGCTTTTCTTTAGAATTATGTGGGTTAGGAAAAAGAGAATTTTCCTGATTGAAGTTTTCAGAAAAAAACACTAGTGGTAAAAAAATAAATTTAGTCCTTAAAACTGCCTTATCCTGGTGGAAAAAAAACAACAGAAAAGGAGGCTTGCAAGAATGAGCAGACAATTTAGAAACTATTATGGCTGATTATATTACTATAAAGAAACAATACCTTCGAGACAGAAGCTGAATGTCCAAACTATGCATATGCTCAAAAGGAGAGACCTAGAAAACTCTAAGAAATAACACAGAAATGCTTAAAACTGACCCTTTATAGAACTAGCAGATAAGCCCTTATCTAAGTCCTCTTGAAAACATTGGTGAATTCTCAGAATTCTGAAGGAATGCCAGTATAAACTTTATTTTTCACACCATGAAAGAAAAACCTTTCAAATCTTGTGATAGATCTTTCTATTAGCAGGCTTTCAGGCCTTAATTAAGGTTTCAACCACAGCATCAGAAAAATCTCTTTGTTTTAAAATTAGCTATCCAATCTTCAAGCCTTCAAGGTGCCATACTGGAGATCTGGATGATAAAAGGGACGTTAAAACAGTTGTGTCTTAGTGGAAGAGACCACAGAGGACAACTGGACATCTGAACCATATGAATGAACCAAGTTCTGCGTGGCCAGGCTGGAACAATCATATTTACTGATGAGAGCTCTTGTTTGATCTGACCTATCACTATTGGCAGCAGAACAGTTGGAAGAAATATGTAAGTAAGATGAAACGACCAAGGAGCTGATAGAACATCTAAAAACTTAATCTGTGGATTCCGTGGATCTTGCAAAACATCTGGTAAATTTGTAGTTGAAAAAAGAAGCCATTAGGTCTATCTATGGTAGACCCCATTGGTCCATAACCTGATTGAAAACTTCCAGGTGTAAAGACCATTCCTCAGGATGAAGTCACTGGCAACTGAGATAATCTGCTTCCCAGTTGTTCCCACTAAGGATATGAATTGCAGAATTTTTACAGAGATTGTTCTCTACCCAAGATAAAATTTGAGAAACCTTCTTTCATCGCTAGGGAACTTTGAGTTCCCCTTTCATGATTGATATAGGCTACTGTCATGACATTGCATGATTGAAAATGCAGATAAGTTTCTTCTTTCAGAAGAGTCCATCTCTTAAGGGCCCTGATGATAGCAAAAAGTTTAAAGACATTTATTAGTAACCTCACCACCTGAGGAGACCAAACTCCCTGTGTTTTCCTGCAACCCTATACTGCAGGCCAACCTGAGAAACTTGCATCTGTCAAGATTATTGTCCAAATTGAGTAGACAAAAGATGCCCCCAGAAAAATAGAATGGTGATCTATCAACCAGGATTGAGATTGCTTTGTTGTGGAATCCAAAAGTTATTTTTAAGAAAGCTGTGTGTAGTTCTTACACCACTGACTTAGCATGCAAAGTTGAAGGGGTCTCAAGTGATACAGAGAAAATAGAACAGAATTTAATGCTGCAATCATCAGAAATTGACTAAAGTTTTGCACATGTTGTCTGTACCTTTGATTTGCTTTGATCTGTAAAAGAAAGGTTTAATAAAATTGAGTCTATAATGACTTCTAGGAGAGAGACTCTGGTATAAGGAGAAAGAGAACTCTTTGAAACATTTATTCTCCAACCATGTTTGCGAAGAAACAACAAAAGACTGTTGGTATGGACATTCTGGTAATGTTAAAGATGGATCTTGTACCAATATATTGTCCAGGTATGGAGACACAAAACTACCTTGGGCTCTTATAACAAACAAGAGAGTTCCTAGAACCTTTGTAAAAAAATCTGGGAATTAAAACAAATGTTGGGGTGAGTAAGGCGCTACGTATAAAATTATACAATGCCACAATATAAGGGAGATCCCCTGAAATGACTCCCAAAAGGAAATACAGAATTAAAAAAGTGTCTAGCTATAAGTGCAGAAATGCACCAAGGTAGATTAGAATAGAGCGGCGTCAAAAAAAAGACTAAATATATAGTTATAGGCTGACAGGTTACCAAATGTGATACAATCCAAATGCAAGGAGGCTAAAAATGCAGTGTCAGATAAAAAAAGACTGAGTTAATTACATATATTATGCAAAAATAAAAATTAAAATGAAAATACACATTTAATCTCAAAAACTAAAAGCATATACATAATACATATAAGTGGAACAAATACTCCTATATCATAGGTGATCACACTGTATTAAACAATATATAAAACAATTCATATGCATGAAAAAACGTTCATAATGTTTATGAAGTTTAAAAACTTGGTTTGGACCAAACAATGGATCGTCACAGTGGACACAGAATTTTGTGTCCATTGAGACGATCCATTGTTTGGTCATACTACCAAAGACTGCGAGAAGGAAAAGGGGTTTGGAACCTGGCAATAGACCGGACTACACACACAACTAGGAACAACTTTGAACTTACTCATTCAACTTTATGGTGTAAGTAAAAGTGAGCACCTTAAAGTTACATTTGGCATACTTTTGACAAGATCCCCTTGTCGCTCTTTTCTCATTGCAGGATAACTTTTGGACCTGTTTTTAAACTTCATAAACATTATGGACTTTTTTTCATGCATATGAATTGTTTTATATATTGTTTAATACATTGTGATCACCTATGATATAGGAGCATTTGTTCCACTTATATGTATTATTTATATGCTTTTGTTTTTTGAGATTAAATGTGTATTTTAATTTAAATTTTTGCATAATATATGTAATTATCTCAGTCTTTTTTATCTGACACTGCATTTTTAGCCTCCTTGCATTTGGATTGTATCACATTTGGTAACCTGTCAGCCTATAACTATATATTTAGTCTTTTTTTTAGACGCTGCTCTATTCTAGTCTACCTTGGTGCATTTCTGCACTTATAGCTAGACACTATTTAAAAAAAAAATCTGGGAGCAATAGCCAGACCAAATAGTAGAGCAACCAACTGAAAATATTTGTCCTGTAGAGCAAATCTCAGGAACTGGTGATTTTTTTTGGATATGAATATGAAGGAAAGCATCCTTCATTTCAATTGTGTACATATATTGTCCCTACTGAACAAGGGGTATAATAGTCAGATTTTTTTCCATTTTGAAGGTAGGAACCCTGAGAAACTTTTTTAAAGTTTGCAAATCCTGAATAGGCCTGGAAGTTCTCTCTTCTTTGGAAACAATAAACATGTTGGACTAAAAACCCTGGTCTTGTTCTGACATAGGAACTGGAACTATCACTCCTATGAGTTCTAGATCCTTAACACACTGGAAAAAGGTTTGAGTCTTTACAAGGTCCTTTAGGATTTTGGACAGTAGAAACCTTACCCTAAGAGGCCTTGATCTGAAACCCATTCTTTATCTGTGAGAAACAATGTTTAGAACTCAAGGATCTTGAACAGACTGAGACCAGGCCTTCTTAAATGGTGAAATCGTCCCCCTACCAGAAATGAATCTGGATTAGGGCCTCCCCTTAATGATAGCTTTGTAGAGGAATAAGGCTTTGTTTGACTGTTTGGCCTTGTTTCAATTGGGGTTGGACTTTCAAGAGAATCTGGAAGAATCCTGTTTTAGTGAAAAGGACATTTGGTTCCTAGATTGATGAAAGGAACATGAGTGACTAGTAGCTCTGTGCTTTCCCTTGGACTTCTTGTCATGAGAGAAAAAAGCTCCTTTACCTCCAGTCACAATAGAGATTATGGTATAAATACACAAACAATCCTCACTGCTGCAATCCTCAGAATGCTCTGTGTATGCGGAAAGCGGAAGTGGAACAAACTACTAGGCTTCAGCTGGAAGGGGTACACGCTGCTATGGTCAAACAGCCAGACCAAATATTGAAAATAGAAAAAGGTGCAGCTGCACATATAAAAGAGGCACGGAGGGGCTGTAAAAACTGCTATGAGGGCAAAATTTGCTTCCTGTTTCGGAAATCTATATGTGGGCTGGTGGGAAGCTGCTTATCTATATACCGATAACAATCCATTCAAGGATAGCATAGTAATGTATATGCGGTTTATAGCTTACTTGATCTTTATTGTTAAAGAACTATTTGACTTTGTGAGTTTTAAACAATATTTGAATACTAATGACCTTAACTTGAGATTAGTTAATATGGAATCTGTGTGGTGATGCCATAAGTGGTATTGTTATTAGTGACACATTTTGTAAACCTACCTCTGGGAATAACATCTTGCACGCAAAGTCGTGCCACCCACCTGTAGGGTTACTTCTTTTGTTCCTTAGCTCTGCTCTGGCTGATAAGGGTGCGGCACACGTTTTCTTCAGGGCCCTGGGGTGACCACTGAAATCACACACACATGCAACTGAGTGTTTTCACAAAAGTCCCCCTTTTTTGAAGAACACACAAAGAATTTATAGTGATGTATACGTCATACATGAGGTCACAGGAAATATATAAAAAACGTAGTTAACTTCACATCTGCATAAGGGGCCAACAGGAAATAAGAATGTTGTTATAGCACATAACAGAATATGCCCATATAACCATTTGTAGAGAGAATAATATATTGGAACCATATGTTACAACTTATACAAAAAGAAACTTGTGGAATGCTGCATTATAAACATTTGATACTAGATTTAAAGTTACCCTCAATATGCTTAATATGTGAGATTCAAATTACCCATATAACATAATATATATAATATATATATACACATACATACACATATACATATATATATATATATATATATATATATATATATATATATATATATATATACATACATACACACATATATACCCATCATTCCCCTCTTTGATCACATCGTGATCACATAACCTGTAATGTTCCTACAATATAAACTATCTGGGTATACCTCTAATTAAATTTTGCAGTTGAACTTTTTCTGCATCTTGTATCATACCTGATATTTTCTTTCATAAAGTACAAGACATGTAACAGTTAAACAATGTTAATAATAGTAAACAAATAAGTGTAAAGTGTCCAGCATCTACAGGTGAGTAATAATATGCCGTTATTAATACTATTGGGATATACACAACGATCAATATCCCCATTAGGAAAAGGAAGCTCTTGCAGAAATGTCTTGGATCCATGATTGAGATCGTCATCCTGGTCTTTGTGAGGAGTGATCGATACCTTATCACCCACTTCTCCTTTGTGAGAGGTGACCGATAGCTTGTCACCCGCTTCTCCTCTCTTTGGACAGAGTTTCACTTGTGAAGCGTGTATCCAGATGTCCTTGTCATCAGTCAGTACGGCAGTCCTGGTTACAGCGATCACAGTGACTGGCTTGCTAAAGGGAAACCTCCTTTCTTTGCTTTATTCAGCTGGCGAATGCAGACCAGATCTCCAGGCTTGAAAGGATGGGTTGGTTCCTGTGAGGGAAGAGGTAAACGGGAAGACACATCACCACAGATGCCATTCAATTTATCAGTCAATTGTTTTACTTTTTGTTCCTTAATACAATCTAAATCACCATTTTTAATGATAAGTGGGCCTTTTACCCATGGAGTCGGGAATGGTCTACCCATTAGGACCTCAAATGGAGACAACCTGGTTGTCCTATTTGGGGTCATTCTGATTTCTACTAAAATCGCAGGTAAATAGTTTTGCCATTTAACCCATGTACCTGCTGTTGCCTTTAAAAGTTTTTCCTTGATATTGCGATTCATTCTTTCTACAATCCCTGAGCTTTGAGGATGGTAGGGAATGTGAAAGTTCCAATTAATCTGTAACCATTCTACTAACTCATGTGTGATTTTACTAATGAACGCTGGACCGTTATCAGAATTAATCTGAAGCAGACAACCAAATCTGGGAATTATTTCAGTGGCTAAAATTTTAGCGACTGTTTTTGCATCTTCCCTCTGGGTAACAAAAGCTTCTGGCCACTTAGAAAATTGGTCAACTATTACAAGCAGATATAATTGTTTAGTGCCAGTTTTTGGAATATGTGTAAAATCAATTTGTAGATGTGTGAATGGGGCTGTAGGTGGGGGTAAGTGGTAATGCTGGGCTTTATTGGGAATGGTTGCATTGGTCTGTAAGCAATATACACATCTATTAATATATGCCTTGCAATGATCACCTATACCTCTAATGTAGAAAGATTGCTTCAACAAGTTAGTTGTTATACCTAGGTGTCCAACACCATGGGCTTGTGCTATAAAGAGTGGTGCACTGCTTTCCGGTATGCCCACCTTCCCCTCTTTAGAAAACAAACCATTCTCATCTAAAGTTAACCCATTAGTAGTCCAGAAAGATATGTCACTAGGAGTGGCATGTCCCTGGAGTTCAAGAAGCATATGGTCTGTAGGACATGAAGGTGGGGCTAAAACAGCATACATACGGATGGTGGATCTGGGTGTATGAGAAACATAAGCAACCTCTTTAGCAATTTTATCTGCAAGCGCATTACCCAAGGAAATAGGGTCAGACTTGTATGTATGTGCATGGCAATGTATGATCGCTATGTCCTTTGGGAGTTGTATGGCCTCTAAAAGGTTTTTAATCAGGTCTGTATGAGAGATGGTATTGCCATCCGCTGAAACAAAACCACGTTGTTTCCATATCATACCAAAATCGTGCACAACCCCAAAAGCATAACGAGAGTCAGTGTATATGTTAACAGATTTATTTTCAAACAATTTACATGCTTTTGTAAGTGCTATTAATTCTGCAGCTTGTGCAGAAGGATAAGGAATGGGGCCTGCATCTAGAACAATGTCTGGTAGTTGCACAACGACATAGCCTGTCTTATAAATACCATCACTAGGTCGGGAACAAGAACCATCAACAAACACATTATCAGCATGGTCAAAAGGTTTATCCATCAAGTCAGGTCTTGGTGTGGTAATGTGGTGTATTACCTCTATACAATCATGATCTGTTAGAAAGTCTGGTGAACCTGTAAGTAAGGCACTAAGTATTTGAGTTGGCCCTGAGGATACACTACTATATTTAATAGTCAGATTTGTATTATTCAGTAATATACATTCATAACCAGAAAGTCTTTGAGAAGTCATGTGTTGGGTAGTGACATTTTTTACAAGATGTAAAACTTGGTGACTAGTGTGTAGTACTATTGGATGGCCTGATGTGATTGTTTCAACCATCTCTACAGCCATGGCGCAAGCCGCCAATGCTTGGAGACACGCCGGCATCCCTTGTACCGGTATTGGAACTACTTTGGAAAAGAAAGCTACGGGACGCATATTGCCTCCACCATGCTCTTGGGCACAGACAGCAGCCATGGTTTTACAATTGTCCCTTGCATACAAGTGAAATGGTTTACAATAATCAGGTAGTCCTAAAGCAGGGGCACTAATAATGCTAGTCTTCAGAGCTATGTAGGATTTAGTCGTGTCTGTGGTCCATTGTATATGTTCAGGGCTATCCCCTTTTGTGGCTTGCCTTAGAATGGAATCATGATGGGAGCACTCAGGAATCCATTGTCTGCAATAATTAATCATACCTAGAAAGGTGAGCATGTTCTTTCTAGTAACTGGCTTTGGGATCTGTTGAATCGATTGGATTCGTTTGGGACTAATGGACCGGTGGCCTTGGGAAAGCACAAAACCAAGGTAATCCACTTTTGTCACTCCTACTTGTAGCTTATGTTTTGCTATTTTATGACCTTCAGCAGCAAGGTGTTTTAACAGACTTATTGTATCTACTGTATTTGCCTCCTGGTTAGGACTACACAACAGTAGGTCATCGACGTACTGAAGGAGGACGGAACCTTGGCTGGGAGTCCATGACCGCAAGGTACGTTGGAGCACCAGCGAGTAGACCGCAGGTGAGGCCACATAGCCTTGAGGGAGGCATGTCCAGGTAAGCTGACGCCCATCATAATAAAAAGCCATAAGTAGCTGTGTCTCAGGGTCCAATCGGACTGAAAAAAAATGCGTTAGCTAAATCAATTACTGTAAATATACCGGCATCATGTGGAATGGCTGTGAGTAAGGTTGTAACATCTGGGACTATTGGGGCAATTGGGATTACTATTTCATTAATTGCCCTTAGGTCTTGTACTAACCTATATTCATTGTCTTTCTTTGGGATCGGATTTATGGGGGTATTATAGGGAGAAACTACTGGACGGAGGATTCCTTGTTTAAGGAATTCCTCTATCATGGGTCTTATCCCTTCTTTCTTTTCTCTAGACAATGGATATTGTTTAATAAACACTGGAGTAGTATTAGGTTTTAATCTGGCTTTATATGGGGTACACTGAACTAAACCAACGTCAAGTTTTGAAGATGCCCATACAGAGGATGAGACATCTGTCAATATGTCATTAAAAAAACACAGGTTAGTGGACCCTAGACTCACGTCTAACCCACCCTGTCTAGTGACAGCTACTTTCACTCCAAGGGGACCCATAAGATCACGACCCAAAAGGTTAAGGGGACACCCAGTTATAATACGAAATGGGTGCAAAAGTTGTTGGCCAGTACAGGGTACCCTAACTCCAAGTGGCGGTGTGATGCGAGTCTGAGTCAGCACTCCATTAATCCCTAAAGAAGGTTCAGATTTTTCAGTAATGCCATCATACATATCTGAGCATAAGGCAGAGCATGTAGCTCCTGTGTCTACTAGAAATGGTAGGGGTTCTCCCTCTACTTCTAGGACTAAGTACGGTTGCTCATGATAACTTGTTGACACCACTGGAAAAATTGGAGTGCTACCTTCTAGGCACCCCTATGGCCATTGCATGTTGTGTTTGGGTGCCTCCATGGGTGCAGGGGCTATGTAAGGCTGTCTGTTATACTGTCAGGGATTGTAAGGGGGGCCAGAATTATTAGGGGGTTTTGGGCATTCATTTTTCCAATGTCCCTGTTCCCCACAGTTAAAACAATGTGTTCTGTTTGAAGTATAATTCCCTCTAGCTCTTCCTCTAGCTCTCCCTCTACCTCTCACATACATTCTATTACTAAATGTGAAAAAAACCAGTGCGCCAAATACCTGTGTATAAAAAGTATAAATATCAACATATAGTGCAATATTATAGTGAAATACCCCTATATGTGTATACAGGGGTAAATATTACAAAATATATATACAGAGTGAAAAAAAGTCCCAATCAAACCAATCTAGTAGATGGTGGAAATGTGATATTGGACAGTTCGTCTAGTCCATAATCCAGATTCAAATGTCTGGAACAGATGGCAGGCTGCTTCTTCGAAATTCTTGTTGGTGTCCCAAGATGTTATGATCTGTAGATGTGAAAGATAAAAAAAGAAGGCGCCACCATGGTGCACAATCAGATGATTCAAACACGCCAAATGTACAAGTAAGACCGTACTTACAAGCTGTATGACACTTGAGAAGTGTCACAAATGCCTTCTGGACTGTTGGGAGTCGTCCAGCTAACTCACACTGATGGATGTCAGAGCAACTCTGAAGCGTGGGAGCGGCGACAGGCTAACAGCATGCAGTGACTAGCCACAAGCTCAGCGCCAAGCCGGATCGTTCACTGGTGTTAATGGATACACCAGTAAAAGTAGATACACTCTTGGATACAATGTATCAAAATGAATCCAAATGTTGAATAAAATTGTAGATAGTATGATTGAAAAAGATGATGGTTCGTGGCAAAAGTCTAGTAAAAACAAACAGACTTTATTTGAAGTATAGCAGCACAACGTTTCTCGGTCTTTCCTGACCGTTTCCTCAGGTGCAATATACTTCAAATAAAGTCTGTTTGTTTTTACTAGACTTTTGCCACGAACCATCATCTTTTTCAATCATACTATCTACAATTTTATTCAACATTTGGATTCATTTTGATACATTGTATCCAAGAGTGTATCTACTTTTACTGGTGTATCCATTAACACCAGTGAACGATCCGGCTTGGCGCTGAGCTTGTGGCTAGTCACTGCATGCTGTTAGCCTGTCGCCGCTCCCACGCTTCAGAGTTGCTCTGACATCCATCAGTGTGAGTTAGCTGGACGACTCCCAACAGTCCAGAAGGCATTTGTGACACTTCTCAAGTGTCATACAGCTTGTAAGTACGGTCTTACTTGTACATTTGGCGTGTTTGAATCATCTGATTGTGCACCATGGTGGCGCCTTCTTTTTTTATCTTTCACATTCTATTACTCCCTGTATTATCCCTTTCCCTGGCCTGGAATGGATCACAATGTTGTAAACTCTGCTTTTGATAAAAAGCAGCGTTTTTTCCCTCTAATTTCCTGATGTCAAAACAACCTGCCCCTTCTTTTTCATGAATTCTTTTCAAGAATTCTGCTGGAGTCAACTCCGGCCAATCAGAGACAAGTTGTTTCACCAACAAGGAAAGCTGAGGTTGCATATTACTAATGCAAGTCTGGACCTTCAGAGAGCCCATTGCATCTCCTGATTCCATTCCAGCCTCTTCCTTCCAGCATTTATAAAAACGCTTAACAAATTCTACTACTGTTTCCTTTGTATTCTGTTTACACGCTAGTGCAACTGACATACTTTGTTTATCCTTCCATATTCTATGCATTTCTATACTTAATTCTGTCCACATTTCATCAAGTCCCTCACGTGTGTTTAGGGCATAGTTAATTGTTGGATCTCGACTCAATTTACTAATACTCTTTACATTACCCCACTCCCAACCTGATTAAGGGTCATAGTCTAGAAGTGCATCAATAATAATTCTTATATCTGTCTGTGTCATGTTTTGTCCTTGTAACATTCTTTTTAAATACATAATACAAGCTGATGGATGTTGACGGGGGTTTGGGGCTCCCTTGGTAATTTCCCTTAATTCACCCGGGGACAAAGGTTTAATAATTAATTGGTCTCCCACAGTAAGAAATGGCATACTAGCTTCTTGTACAGCTGCCTCCTCCTCCTCTACTTCTTCATTCCCTCTTTTATATTGTGGGGTTATTGTAGGGGGGTAGGAAGGTGTTACTGGTTCAACCTTAATCGGGGGTTTGGGCATAATTGGGGGTTTAGTGACCTGGTATCGGGGAGTTACAGAAGGTCCTGGCAAGGTCCATTCCTGGGGTACCTGAGCAGAGGCAATAGCAATAGTCTCTAGATCTATGTCACTAGGGGATGGGAGGCTAGGATATAGTCTGTTATATGATGGCAAAGGTAGGTGAGGGGCATTATATGGCCCAGGGGGGGGGGGGTGAATATGCTATCTGTCTTTGCTTCTCACTTTTACCCTTCTTTTATTCCCATCTATATCAATATATCGCCAGTATGGAGCAACAGTCAGCCAATTTTCCCCACCCTTTTTCATATAATCCATATAACCACCCTGTGTCACCTTTATACCATGGAAATGCCTCTTCATCACCTAGACACAACCCTTTTACCATTATTCATATGAAATGTATCATTATCCCCCTCTCTGGGGAATGGATCAGAGCTTCTCATAGCTTCTGTCCATTCTGCCATATTCTGAACCCAAGGAATAATATACATAAACCCATCGGGCGACACCCACTTCCCACATAATCTTTAAATGTTTCTCCTTGCATAGGTGATGGAAATTGTTTAGACTGGGATTTGCGCATTCTCAACTCCTAACTTATCATTTAAAACTTTTACAACAAAATACAATACAACACAAAAAATAAAAAAAAATAATAATAAAAAATAATAAAAAGAAAAAATACAATACCTTTACCTTTAAGAGCAATTAATTATTGAATCTTTTTGCAAAAACCACATTAACTAGAATGGTTGTACTCCGTTACCAGTTATTGTGCTTAATGCTTAAGTTTACAACAAGAGAAAGAAGAAAAAAAAAATATCACTATGCTGATCCTTTCAGTAGTTTCTGGCATTAATTATCTCTAGTTCAAAGATCACCCTTCACCAGAAAAAAATGTAGCGTTTAGAAACAGCAATACATATAAGCACAGTTTACTTTCTTAATACTTTAAATAATAAGCAGTATTTTACTTCCTTAACACTTTATACAAATAAACAGTATTTTGCCATACAGCATATTTAAAAGCAAGCAGCATAAGAATTCATATAAACAATGCAGTATTTATCTTATAACTTTAAAGCAATGTTAGCCTACAGCAATATTTCAAAAGCAAGCAGCAAGAAAATGTGTGGTTTAACCCTTCAGCCAGACTTAATATAACCTGATTTCTACCAAAGAAATCTTATTCCCTTTTTATTTTTTTTATTTTTTATCAAAGATTTGATTAGAATCTACCAAAGATTCATATATATATTTAACCTGATTTCTACCAAAAAAATCTACTATTGCTCTTTTTAGACAATAGTTAGAATCTACCAAAGATTCACATATATATTTCCCAACTATTCCTATGTAAAATGAAACTTAAGGGGTCTCGTGGTAAGAGAAAAAAGGTCAGAATAAAAAGGACTCTTTGTTCAACTTAACTTCCAAGAGTTCCCTGTTATCATCCCACTTCTGACACCAGTTTTGTAGGGTTACTTCTTTTGTTCCTTAGCTCTGCTCTGGCTGATAAGGGTGCGGCACACGTTTTCTTCAGGGCCCTGGGGTGACCACTGAAATCACACACACATGCAACTGAGTGTTTTCACAAAAGTCCCCCTTATTTGAAGAACACACAAAGAATTTATAGTGATGTATACGTCATACATGAGGTCACAGGAAATATATAAAAAACGTAGTTAACTTCACATCTGCATAAGGGGCCCACAGGAAATAAGAATGTTGTTATAGCACATAACAGAATATGCCCATATAACCATTTGTAGAGAGAATCATATATTGGAACCATATGTTACAACTTATACAAAAAGAAACTTGTGGAATGCTGCATTATAAACATGTGATACTAGATTTAAAGTTACCCTCAATATGCTTAATATGTGAGATTCAAATTACCCATATAACATAATATATATAATATATATATACACATACATACACATATACATATATATATATACATACATACATACACACATATATACCCATCACCACCACACTTGGTGAGGTCTGTTCCCAGAGGGCAGTTTATGAGATTACAATGAAATACGAACTCTGATTAACTATTTGATAAACAAGTTAGATCTCTAATCATCTCTCTATCATCATTTAGCCTTATATTTGGGTTTATATTGCTGTATGTATGTACATACGGTAAAAACTTTTTTTGTATGTGTATAGGACATTCATATAGGACATTTCTTTCAAATCTATATGTATTGCTTTGAATATGTATGTATGTTTCTAAACCAGCATTCTTAACGTTTGCCATTTTTACTTATCAATCATTAATTCATGCATTTGTATGCATATTTTTATTTTCTGTACACTGGTGCTCTTTTTGCTCATAGTAATATGATATTCATACTGCTTATGTATACATTTTCATTTATTTCAGATGTTTTTAATTAGTTGCTTGATTGCAGGTTGGTGAGTTCCCTTTAAATAGGGAGTCTGCGCAGTGTATAGTATCCTATGATTAAGTGTCTGGTGTGGCACGAAACTAGTCAGGATAACCACGACTATGTACTTTTAATTCTTAACTAAATAAAGTTGGTATCGATTTTACAGCCCCTTGGTGCCTCTTTTATATGTGCGGCTGCACCTTTTTCTATTTAGAGATTATGGTATGTAAACCAGGCCTGAATAAAATTGTTCCTTAAAAAGTAAGAGATAAAAGTCTAGACTTAAAAACCATGTCAGCTTACCAAGACTTGAGCCATAAAGCTCTTCTGGTCAAAACTGATAAGGCTATATTTTTGGCATTAATTCTGATTATGTCAACAATAGCATTACAGATAAAGGTATTTGCTGACTAATGAAGTTTCAAACGGTTTTAAACTTTTCATCTATAGAATCTTCTGAAATCTGATCAGAAATATTATCACACTAAAGTGTAGCAGCTGCTGCAACACAAGCAATACTAATTGATGGTTTAAACATGTAAGCCACTTGTAGAAAAGCTTTTCTGTAAAAAGACTCTTTCTATCCATAGGGTCTTTAAAAGATTGACTATCCTCTACGTTTTGATAAAGTGGAAATTGTACCACCCACTATAGGTATGGTTTCCCAAAGCTTTATATTAGAAGCCACAGAGGAAACATTCTCTTGAACACTGAGGATGGATTAAAAAGATAGACAAGCCTTAGAACACTGTTTGGTAATTATTTCAGTAATTTCCTCTGGAACAGGAAAAACCTCTGAAGCTTTTACGGAAGGTTTTAAAAAATAAATCAAAACAATTGTTTGACAGATTCATCCTCCAAAGGCTTTGGGTCTTGCACCCATAAAGTACATAAAACCTCCTTTAGAAGAGAGTGAAGATGTTCAAGCTTGAACATGAAAGAGGAGTATTTTTTATCCAGATCAGCAACTGACTCCTGATCATCAGAAAGTACTTCACCTTAGGAACATGTATGAAAGTAACTATTTAGCAGATCTGATCTTTAGATATTAAGAATGGCTAGATAAATCAACTGTAGGTTGTTTGTCGCAAACTCTTTTGTGCTTCTTGGAGGAGGCATGGCCGCACACATTTCTGAAAAAGTTAAAGGTACAAAACAGATTCCTTTAGAGTCAAGTGCAGTTAGTGATCAGATGATCTACCCTCTAAAGGATCTAAATGCAGTGAAATAGGGACAGCTCCATAATAAATAAGAAACATAGGCCTAGATTTAGAGTTTGGCGTTAGCCGTGAAAACCAGCGTTAGAGGCTCCTAACGCTGGTTTTAGGCTACCTCCGGTATTTGGAGTCACTCAAAAAAGGGTCTAACGCTCACTTTTCAGCCGCGACTTTTCCATACCGCAGATCCCCTTACGTCAATTGCGTATCCTATCTTTTCAATGGGATTTTTCTAACTCCGGTATTTAGAGTCGTGTCTGAAGTGAGCGTTAGAAATCTAACGACAATACTCCAGCCGCAGGAAAAAAGTCAGTAGTTAAGAGCTTTCTGGGCTAACACCGGTTCATAAAGCTCTTAACTACTGTACTCTAAAGTACACTAACACCCATAAACTACCTATGTACCCCTAAACTGAGGTCCCCCCACATCGCCGCCACTCGATTAAATTTTTTTAACCCCTAATCTGCCGACCGCCACCTACGTTATACTTATGTACCCCTAATCTGCTGCCCCTAACACCGCCGACCCCTATATTATATTTATTAACCCCTAACCTGCCCCCCACAACGTCGCAGCCAGCTACCTACAATAATTACCCCCTAATCTGCCGACCGCAAAGCGCCGCCACCTACGTTATCCTTATGTACCCCCAATCTGCTGCCCCTAACACCGCCGACCCCTATATTATATTTATTATCCCCTAATCTGCCCCCCTCAACGTCGCCTCCACCTGCCTACACTTATTAACCCCTAATCTGCCGAGCGGACCGCACCGCTACTATAATAAAGTTATTAACCCCTAATCCGCCTCACTAACCCTATAATAAATAGTATTAACCCCTAATCTGCCCTCCCTAACATCGCCGACACCTAACTTCAAACATTAACCCCTAATCTGCCGACTGGAGCTCACCGCTATTCTAATAAATTTATTAACCCCTAAAGCTAAGTCTAACCCTAACACTAACACCCCCCTAAATTAAATATAATTTAAATCTAACGAAATTAATTAACTCTTATTAAATAAATTATTCCTATTTAAAGCTAAATACTTACCTGTAAAATAAATCCTAATATAGCTACAATATAAATTATAATTATATTATAGCTATTTTAGGATTAATATTTATTTTACAGGTAACTTTGTATTTATTTTAACCAGGTACAATAGCTATTAAATAGTTAAGAACTATTTAATAGCTAAAATAGTTAAAATAATTACAAATTTACCTGTAAAATAAATCCTAACCTAAGTTACAATTAAACCTAACACTACACTATCAATAAATTAATTAAATAAAATACCTACAATTACCTACAATTAAACCTAACACTACACTATCAATAAATTAATTAAATACAATACCTACAAATAACTACAATGAAATAAACTAACTAAAGTACAAAAAAAAAAAGAACTAAGTTACAAAAAATATTTTTTTTTTACAAACATAAGAAAAATATTACAACAATTTTAAACTAATTACACCTACTCTAAGCCCCCTAATAAAATAACAAAGACCCCCAAAATAAAAAAATGCCCTACCCTATTCTAGATTACTAAAGTTCTAAGCTCTTTTACCTTACCAGCCCTGAACAGGGCCCTTTGCGGGGCATGCCCCAAGAAGTTCAGCTCTTTTGCCTGTAAAAAAAAACAGACAATACCCCCCCCAACATTACAACCCACCACCCACATACCCCTAATCTAACCCAAACCCCCCTTAAATAAACCTAACACTAAGCCCCTGAAGATCTTCCTACCTTATCTTCACCATACCAGGTTCACCGATCGATCCAGAAGAGCTCCTCCGATGTCCTGATCCAAGCCCAAGCGGGGGGCTGAAGAGGTCCATGATCCGGCTGAAGTCTTCATCCAAGCAGGGCAGAAGAGGTCTTCCATCCGATTGAAGTCTTCATCCAAGCGGGATCTTCTATCGTCATCAATCCGGAGCGGAGCGGCAGGATCCTGAAGACCTCCGACGTGGAACATCCATCCTGGCCGACGACTGAACGACGAATGATGGTTCCTTTAAATGACGTCATCCAAGATGGCGTCCCTCGAATTCCGATTGGCTGATAGGATTCTATCAGCCAATCGGAATTAAGGTAGGAATATTCTGATTGGCTGATGGAATCAGCCAATCAGAATCAAGATCAATCCGATTGGCTGATCCAATCAGCCAATCAGATTGAGCTCGCATTCTATTGGCTGATCGGAACAGCCAATAGAATGCGAGCTCAATCTCATTGGCTGATTGGATCAGCCAATCGGATTGATCTTGATTCTGATTGGCTGATTCCATCAGCCAATCAGAATATTCCTACCTTAATTCCGATTGGCTGATAGAATCCTATCAGCCAATCGGAATTCGAGGGACGCCATCTTGGATGACGTCCCTTAAAGGAACCGTCATTCGGCTAGTAGGTGTCGGGAGAAGAGGATGTTCCGCGTCGGAAGGAAGATGATGGCTCCCGAAGAAAGAAGATTGAAGATGCCGTTGATAGAAGACTTCATCCGGATCATGGACCTCTTCAGCTCCCGCTTGGATGAAGACTTCATCTGGATCATGGACCTCTTCAGCTCCCGCTTGGATGATGACTTCAGCCGGATCATGGACCTCTTCAGCCCCCCGCTTGGGCTTGGATCAGGACATCGGAGGAGCTCTTCTGGATCGATCGGTGAACCTGGTATGGTGAAGATAAGGTAGGAAGATCTTCAGGGGCTTAGTGTTAGGTTTATTTAAGGGGGGTTTGGGTTAGATTAGGGGTATGTGGGTGGTGGGTTGTAATGTTGGGGGGGGGTATTGTATGGTTTTTTTTTACAGGCAAAAGAGCTGAACTTCTTGGGGCATGCCCCGCAAAGGGCCCTGTTCAGGGCTGGTAAGGTAAAAGAGCTTTGAACTTTAGTAATCTAGAATAGGGTAGGGCATTTTTTTATTTTGGGGGTCTTTGTTATTTTATTAGGGGGCTTAGAGTAGGTGTAATTAGTTTAAAATTGTTGTAATATTTTTCTTATGTTTGTAAATATTTTTTTATTTTTTGTAACTTAGTTCTTTATTTTTTGTACTTTAGTTAGTTTATTTCATTGTAGTTATTTGTAGGTATTGTATTTAATTAATTTATTGATAGTGTAGTGTTAGGTTTAATTGTAGGTAATTGTAGGTATTTTATTTTATTAATTTATTGATAGTGTAGAGTTAGGTTTAATTGTAACTTAGGTTAGGATTTATTTTACAGGTAAATTTGTAATTATTTTAACTATTTTAGCTATTAAATAGTTCTTAACTATTTAATATCTATTGTACCTGGTTAAAATAAATAAAAAGTTACCTGTAAAATAAATATTAATCCTAAAATAGCTATAATATAATTATAATTTATATTGTAGCTATATTAGGATTTATTTTACAGGTAAGTATTTAGCTTTAAATAGGAATAATTTATTTAATAAGAGTTAATTAATTTCGTTAGATGTAAATTATATTTAATTTAGGGGGGTGTTAGGGTTAGGGTTAGACTTAGCTTTAGGGGTTAATACATTTATTAGAATAGCGGTGAGCTCCAGTCAGCAGGGGTTAATAATTGAAGTTAGGTGTCGGCGATGTTAGGGAGGGCAGATTAGGGGTTAATACTATTTATTATAGGGTTAGTGAGGCGGATTAGGGGTTAATAACTTTATTATAGTAGCGCTCAGGTCCGGTCAGCAGATTAGGGGTTAATAAGTGTAGGCAGGTGGAAGCGACATTGTGGGGGGCAGATTAGGGGTTAATAAATATAATATAGGGGTCGGCGGTGTTAGGGGCAGCAGATTAGGGGTACATAAGGATAATGTAAGTAGCGGCGGTTTACGGAGCGGCAGATTAGGGGTTAAAAATAATATGCAGGGGTCAGCGATAGCGGGGGCGGTAGATTAGGGGTTAATAAGTGTAAGGCTAGGGGTGTTTAGACTCGGGGTACATGTTAGGGTGTTAGGTGCAGACGTAGGAAGTGTTTCCGCATTGTAAACAATGGGGCTGCGTTAGGAGCTGAACGCGGCTTTTTTGCAGATGTTAGGTTTTTTTTCAGCTCAAACAGCCCCATTGTTTCCTATGGGGGAATCGTGCATGAGCACGTTTTTGAGGCTGGCCGCGTCCGTAAGCAACTCTGGTATCGAGAGTTGAAGCTGCGTTAAATATGCTCTACGCTCCCTTTTTGGAGCCTAACGTAGCCTTTATGTGGACTCTCAATACCAGAGTTATTTTTATGGTGCGGCCAGAAAAAAGCCGGCGTTAGCTACGCGGGTCGTTACCGACAAAACTCTAAATCTAGCCGATATGAAGTATATTGAAGGCCCAACAGGAGGAGACTAAGGGACCAGTCCCGTGACACCTGCGGCAGGTTTGTGACTAACTCCTCACTGGGAGTAGTTCTGTGACTACTCAATACTCCAGTCTCCCCCTTTCTCTCAGTAGCAGCTCTCTGAGTGGAAAAATGGGCATCAAATCAGTCCAAGGAGCCTTCTTGATGAAAAATATGGAGCACCTCAATTCTTCCCCTTCTTCCTGGGAGACAAACATAAGACTAGCATATCCGAGAGGTGGACGGGATTAGGTGCTCTTGGACGACTGGAAATCTTTAAAAGGATAGGAAACTCAAAATATGTATTTTGTGATTCAGATAGAGCATATAGTTTTAAAAAAGTTTCCAGTTTACTTCTATTATTAAATTTGCTTAGTTCCCATGATATGCTGTGCTGAGGAGATACCTAGGTAGTCACCTGTAACACTAAATGGCAGGAAATAGTGCTGTCATTTAGTACTCTTGCAAATGGATAACATTCTTACATAACTGCTGCCATATAGTGCTCCAGAAATGGGCCAGCTCCTAAGCATACATCCCTGCTTTTCAACAAAATATACCAAGAGAACAAAGACAAATTAATAATAGAAGTAAATTAGAAAATTGTTTAAAATAGCATGCTCCATCTGAATCATGAAAAAATAGTTTTGGGTTTCATATCCCTTTAACTCTTCCTAGTGGCCAGGAGTTGAATCCTAGAAGTAATGGCTCATGGACTCTCACCACCTTATGAAAGAAATTGAAGTACATTTTTATATGAGTTTCTCCGTATAGCTCCATCAGAAAAAATGAATAGACATATAACCAAAAGTAAAAAAATAAAGATTTGAAAATTTGGGGGTAAATATTACTTAAAAAAAGTTTAAGATCTATTGTATGCATATAAATTGTAAGCGTTCTCAATCCAATATACTGTACATGTTTTCTTTTAGAACATGTTTTATTTTCATATGGGTGATCAGGCTCTTGTATGCCATTATCAGCTTTTATCCACCCAGTTATCCAATTATTTAAAGAGACATAAAACACATTTTCAAGCCTCTTTTCTTCAGCCCTCTCTCTCTCTCTTCTCTCTCTCTCCTAAACTTTAAGAAGATCCTAAGCCATTACAGAATCTCTTGAAAATTTTGAATCTAACAATGTCCCAAGTAACAGTTGTTATTATTTAAATTATTTTAAAATTAACTTTACATCTATGTTTTATATGGTAGTAAATGTGCAGGGAACATTTAAAGCTAATTTGGGAAACTTCTTAGTCAGTGATGAATCTATATTTTTAAAGAACAGCCCTGAAAATTGGTATTTGTAAAATATACTATCTATAGTTTCCCTTCTAGGTAAAAATAAATAATTTTCCTATTTTTAATTTAAGTGATCTTGTGCACTAATACTACTATCTTCCCCAATTGTAACTTACTGTAAAAAATGCTTGAGAGCAGGGCTTGTCAATCACCCTGGTCGACTGAACCCAGAAATACATCCTATCTTTTGTGCCTAAAGATACAGTAGGTAAATCTAATGAATTGAAGACGTGGCATCTATTAATCAAGCCTTCAACTTACTTGCATTCGACGGCACCAATACACTCGCCTAAGATCGCCTAACATTGCTGCCACGAACCTGAATACGTTCTCCCAAATTTCTAAAAAAGCTGTCATTGATCTCGCTGCTCTTCGGCTTTTTCCCAGCATTATTGGTACCCTGTCACTAAACACCCACACTATACTATACTGTTTTACCCCCTATACCGTCGCTCCCGGAGCCCACCGCAACTCTAATAAATGTATTAACCCCTAAACCACCGCTCACGGACCCTGCCGCAACTAAATAAAGTGTTCAACCCCTAAACCGCTGCTCCCGGAGCCCACCGCCACCTACATTATACTTATTAACCCCTAATCTGCCGCCCCCTATACCGCCGCAACCTACATTATATTTATTAACCCCTAATCTGCCCCCCCTACACCGTTGCCACCTACATTATATTTATTAACCCCTAATCTTCCCCCTACACCGCCGCCACCTACCTACATTTATTAACCCCTAATCTGCCGGCCCCCAACGTCGCTGCCATATTAAATCTATTAACCCCTAAACCTAAGTCTAACCCTAACACCCCCTACTTAAATATAATTTTAGTACATCTAAATAAATATTCCTATCATTAAATAAATTATTCCTATTTAAAACTAAATACTTACCTATAAAATAAACCCTAAGCTAGCTACAATATAACTAATAGTTACATTGTAGCTATCTTAGGGTTTATTTTTATTTTACAGGCAAGTTTGTATTTATTTTAACTAGGTAAAATAGTTATTAAATAGTTATTAACTATTTAAAAACGTCATAGTTAAAATAAATACAAATATAGCTGTAAAATAAAACCTAACCTAAGTTACAATTACACCTAATTCCCTAAACTAAGTACAATTAAATACAATTAAATAAAATTATCTAAATTATAAAAAAACAAAAACTAAATTACAGAAAATAATAAACAAATTACAAGATTTTAAAACTAATTACACCTGATCTAATCCCCCTAACAAAATAAAAAAGCCCCCCCAAAATAAAAAAGCCCTACCCTACACTAAATTACAAATAGCCCGTAAAAGGGCCTTTTGCAGGGCATTGCCCAAGGTAATCAGCTCTTTTACCTGTAAAAAAAATACAACCCCCCCAACATTAAAACCCACCACCCACACAACCAACCCTACTCTAAAACCCACCAAATCCCCCCTTAAAACCCCTTGAAGATCATCACCCAACCGGGCCAAAGTCCTCAACAAAAGTGGACCTCAACAGAAGTGGTCCTCCAGACGGGCAAAAGTGGTCTTCCAGACAGGCAGAAGTCTTCATCCAGACGGCATCTTCCATCTTCATCCATCCGGCACGGAGCGGCTCCATCTTCAAGACATCCAACGCGGAGCATCCTCTTCATCCGACATCTTCTTGAACAATGACGGTTCCTTTAAGTGACGTCATCCAAGATGGCGTCCCTTCAATTCCGATTGGCTGATAGAATTCTATCAGCCAATCAGAATTAAGGT
Source organism: Bombina bombina (assembly GCF_027579735.1). Lineage (NCBI taxonomy): Eukaryota > Metazoa > Chordata > Amphibia > Anura > Bombinatoridae > Bombina > Bombina bombina. The sequence goes on from NC_069500.1 coordinate 224,839,717, forward strand.
AGGAAAAATCCTATTGGCTGATGCAATCAGCCAATAGGATTGAAGTTCAATCCTATTGGCTGATCCAATCAGCCAATAGGATTGAGCTAGCATTCTATTGGCTGATTGGAACAGCCAATAGAATGCAAGCTCAATCCTGATTGCATAAGCCAATAGGATTTTTCCTACCTTAATTCCCATTGGCTGATAGAATTCTATCAGCCAATCGGAATTGAAGGGACGCCATTTTGGATGACATCACTTAAAGGAACCGTCATTGTTCAAGAAGACGTCGGATGAAGAGGATGCTCCGCGTCGGATGTCTTGAAGATGGAGCCGCTCCACGCCGGATGGATGAAGATAGAAGATGCCATCTGGATGAAGACTTCTGCCCATCTGGAGGACCACTTCTGCCAGCTTCGTTGAGGACTTCAGCTTGATTGGGTGAAGACTTCTCATGGTAGGGTGATCTTCAAGGGGTTAGTGTTAGGTTTTTTAAGGGGGGATTGGGTGGGTTTTAGAGTAGGCTTGGTTGTGTGGGTGGTGGGTTTTAATGTTGGGGGTGGTTGTAATTTTTTTTTACAGGTAAAAGAGCTGATTACTTTGGGGCAATGCCCCACAAAAGGCCCTTTTAAGGGCTATTTGTAATTTAGTGTAGGGTAGGGCTTTTTTATTTTGGGGGGGCTTTTTTATTTTGTAAGGGGGATTAGATTAGGTGTAATTAGTTTAAAAATCTTGTAATTTGTTTATTATTTTCTGTAATTTAGTGGGAGTTTTTTGTACTTAGATAATTTTATTTAATTGTATTTAGTTTAGGAAATTAATTTAATTATAGTGTAGTGTTAGGTGTAATTGTAACTTAGGTTAGGTTTTATTTTTCAGGTATAGTTGTATGTTTGTATGTGTTAATAACTATTTAATAACTATTGTACCTAGTTAAAATAAATACAAACTTGCCTGTAAAATAAAAATAAACCCTAAGATAGCTACAATGTAACTATTAGTTATATTGTAGCTATCTTAGGGTTTATTTTACAGATATGTATTTAGTTTTAAATTGGAATAATTTATTTAATGATAGGAATATTTATTTAGATGTATTTAAATTATATTTAAGTTAGGGGGTGTTAGGGTTAGACTTAGGTTTAGGGGTTAATACATTTAATATAATGGCTGTGATGTTGGGGCCGGCAGATTAGGGGTTAATAAATGTAGGTAGGTGGCGGCGGTGTAGGGAGGCAGCAGATTAGGGGTTAATAAGTATAATGTAGGTGGCGGCGGTGGCGGGGTGGCAGATTAGGGGTTAATAAGTATAATGTAGGTGGCGGCGGTGTAGGGAGTGGCAGATTAGGGGTGTTAGGACTCAGGGTACATGTTAGGGTGTGAGGTGTAAACGTTACCATAGGAATCAATGGGATATCAGGCAGCAGCGAACATGAGCTTTCGCTGCTTTCAGACTCCCATTGATTCCTATGGATTGAAAACCAGGTACACTGGGCCGGAATAGTGCCAAGCGTACCTGGTAGAAATTTGATAACTAGCAAAAGTAGTCAGATTGTGCCGAATTTGCATTCGGAACACCTGTAATGACGTAAGCATCGATCTGTTTCGGACTGAATCTGGCGGATCGTATGTTACGTCACAAAATTCTACTTTTGCCGGTCTGTAGGGTTTGATAACTACGGGGAATCAGGGAATCCAGCGTATTTACAGTTGACAGCTTGATAAATAGATGCCATGGTATTGTTTGCCACTCAAAACAAGAGCTATACCAATATATAATGTAGTGCAGAAATACATCACCAGTTACGGAGCTGTGGATACATCACCAGTTAGGGAGCTTTGACAAAATGCTCCCATCGCAACGTCCCACATCACCACGCATTGACAGAGTAATAGGCATGCGCAAAGGGATCTGCATAGTAGAGACGCTTCTAATTGCATGCAATATTTCTAATACCTTTTAAGTATTAGAAATATTGCATGCAAATAGAAACGTCTCACATATGAATTATATATTGTAATCCATAATCCATTAATCCATATACATACACATGCAGAGAGAGTGAGAGGAGTTGTGTTTGAAGTACAGTGCAGGGAGTCTCGTACAGTACAGGGAGTCATGTCTCTCTCCCCCACCTCCCATGTGTCTCTCTCCCCCCCTCCCCTGTGTCTCTCTAACCCCTCCCCTGTGTCTCCCTCCCTCCCTCCCTCCCCTGTGTCTCCCTCCCTCCCCTGTGTCTCTCTCCCACCCTCCCCTGTGTCTCTATCCCTCCCTCCCCTGTGTCTCTCTCACCTGTGTCTCTCTCCCTCCCTCCCCTGTGTGTATCTCTCTCTCCCTCCCTCCCTCCCTCCCTCCCCTGTCTCTCTCTCTCCCTCCCCCTCCCTCTTGTGTTTCTCTCTCACTTGTATCTCTCTATCTCCCTCCCCTGTGTCTGTCTGTCTCTCTCTCTCTCTCCCCTGTGTCTGTCTCTCTCTCTCTCCCCCCCCCTGTCTCTGTCTCTCTCTCGCTCCCCTGTGTCTGTATCTCTCTCTCCCCTGTGTCTGTCTTTCTCTCTCCCTCTCCTGTGTCTGTCTGTCTCTCTCTCCCTCCCTCTCTCTCTCTCTCTCTCTCTCTCCTGTGTCTGTCTCTCTCTCTCTCTCTCTCTCTCTCTCTCCCCTGTGTCTCTCTCTCCCCTGTGTGTCTCTCTCTCCCTCCACTGGGTCTCTCTCTACCCTGTCTCTCTCTCTCCCCTGTTTCTCTCTCTCTCTCTCTCTCTCTCTCTCTCTCTCCGCTTTGTCTGTGTGGGTGTCTCTCTGTCTTCCTCCCTCCCCTTTCTCATTTTAAGTGTAAGTTGACACGATTGACAGAATTTATTTTACTGTGTTACATGTTGCAAAAAAAAAAACATTTTTAAAGAAGGGGGGGCTTCATGGATTCTTGCACCGGGGCCCTTAGGTTTCTAGTTACGCCTCTGCAAAGAAGTTGAGTGCACATGCTCAGAGTAATATCCACAGGTTGTCTTTGGGAAATATACGTATGAGTGCTGCCAGCATTGCTGCAGAGGTTGAAGGGGTGGGGGGTCAGTTTGTCAGTGCTCAGACCATATGCCGCACACTGCATCAAATTGGTCTGCATGGCTATCTTCCCAGAAGGAAGCCTATTCTAAAGATGATGCACAAGAAAGCCCACAAACTGTTTGCTGAAGACATGCAGACTAAGGATATGAATTACTGGAACCATGTCCTGTGGTCCGATGAGACCAAGATGAACTTATTTGGTTCAGATGGTGTCAATGTGTGTGACGGCAACCAGGTGAGGAGTACAAAGACAAGTGTGTGTTGCCTACAGTCAAGCATGGTGGTGGGAGTGTCATGGTCTGGGCCTGCATGAGTGCTGGGGGCACTAGGAAGCTACAGTTCATTGAGGGAAGCATGAATGCCAACATTTACTGTGCAAAACTATTGTGACACTCAAGTGTCCAACACTAGGGGGCGCTAATAGCAATCACTACTAGAAATATATATATATATACACACACATATTAAGTCTACACATTCACATTTGGGTGTCTAGTTTGATGCTATTGAATATACACCAAATGTTGCTAATAAGCACAGTGTGCAAGAGTCTTATCTTGTCAGAGTCCTTAGTATGTGACACTGTAGAAAAGGAGGATATCTCAATGTGGTCTTCTGTGATTAAATCGTACTCTAGCAATGGAAGCCAGTATCTGTAGTGTCGGCAGCTCCTCTTTCAAAACAGAACAGGATACGAAATCTGTGAAACATCACAAGAACAAGAGGGCGCCTCCTAGTATAATACTGCAAGTATAGCTAATATTTTTGAATAGAAGACAGAAAGATACTCACAAAATGAGCAGCACCAATGTGCTAATTGACACAGGTTTAGATCTCTCAGTTTCCCAGTGAACTGATCCTCCAAGGGATGTGGGGGCTCAGGGTGCCCAAGGTCTAGATATCTGTAGATAATATACACAAAACACAAGGGCGCCTCCTAGTATAATACTGGGGTATCACCAATAATAGCAGATTATAAAAAGGAAATATAATATATCATCAGATGTTTTAACTTGTATTTAAAACTTGGGGTAATGTACATACCCATTGGTTTTATCTATATTGTTTTAATAAAATATCAAATGCACTATTTGGAAGCCTGACCTCTTTCTGGACCTTGCTCTGGGCAGCCCTGAGCCCCTACATCCCTTTGAGGATCAGTTAGCTGGGAAACTGTGAGATCTCAGCTTGTGTCAATTAGCACATTGGTGCTGCTCATTTTGTGAGTATATTTCCTTTTTATAATCTGCTATTATTGGTGATACCCGCAGTATTATACTAGAAGGTGCCCTTGTGTTTTGTGTATATTATCTACAGATATCTAGACATTGGGCACCCTGAGCCCCCACATCCCTTGGAGGATCAGTTCTCTGGGAAACTGAGAGATCTCAGCCTGTGTCAATTAGCACGTTGGTGCAGCTCATTTTGTGAGTATCTTTCTATCTTCTATTCAAAAATATTGGGGGCGTGGCTAAGACTCGGCCATGACAAGACGCAAAATCTGAAGCTCCTGATTTTCCTACACTAATATATCAAATATCTTATGGATACCTTGCATTTAACCACACAAATAACTGTTTTAGCTTCTATATTACTGGTCTATCTAAAAGATATCAAGCCTTTTTCACTGGGAAGCTCGGGAGCTGATTTGCCTACTCCGACCTTTATCAGAGGCCTCCACTTGTGATTGAAACCTCCCTCTGGGTTACCTGGGTTAACGGCCCCTTTCACTACTTATGTGAGCGACAAATATACGGTCAGTACTATCTACAACTGAAGAGGATGGACAGAGAGATCCTGGACGCGCTCGCTGCGCTAGAGGCCCGAATGGACACCCATTTTAGCTCACTCCTCCTCTGCATATCTTTAGACCGGGAAGATACCGCACCCGCATTAGAGCCCAATCCTGGGATCCCACAACTTACCACTGCCTGCTCACAGGAGACTACCCTGGATGCCTACCGCGCAGTCGATTTGACTAAAATGGCGGTGAGGCCTACCAACATGGTCCCTTATCATGGTACTGTGCCTAGCCTTGAGAGCTTGTCGGACACAACCCCCGATATCACTACCATTGCCCCGGGCCGTGCTCTGAAGCGGCCGGTCGGGGCCCGGGGCTGACATACCAGCATCAATACCACCTTACTACGAAGCATCTGTCTCCTCCGCTCCCTATGGAACTCTTCTTCTGAAGCCAGTGCCTGTAGCACTTGCGAAGTATACAGATCACCCTATCCGGATGGAGGGGTTCATGAGAGGACTGGCCCACAGGATCGTAACCACCATTCTGTCTCTCACAATGACTAACATAAGCTCTATCTGCTCCGTAACATGCCGGCCCCTGGGAGGCCCCCTGTGTCTTGCATTGGTTAAAAACTTTTTTCAGAATATATGCGGCCAAAAGTGACAGAGACTGTATTAATGGCCCTTACAACGCTCCCTCTTGTACACAGCAGTTATCCCTTTACCCAGAGAGACAAGTGTTGCTAAGTTCCCCATACCATAGGACTTAAACTTGCATTGTTCTTGAAAGATATATTAATTGTGTCTAGTGCCATACCTCATATGACTATAAGGTTCAGTTTTATGTTCATATATGCTCTCCTATTCATCTATAACTCACTTGTTGCAACAGTCCCGCACTAGGTTCTATCTAACGCCACCCTAACACCTACTATCTCAATACCTTTCTCCCTGACTTTAACTGCATATAAGTCTATAGCTAGGTTATAGTTCAATCCATATTTAGACTTGGCATACATAATCCACAGACAGAATTGTGTTTTTGCACTAATGGCTTTATGACATTAGCTCCCACTTATTCCAATCCACAAATGGGGATCTCTAGATTCCCATCTCCATAAGCCTCCAACCAATATGGTACTTCATATGGATAACCTGCAGGTCTGTTGCTAATTTTTCCCTTCTCTCCTTTTCATTTTTGTTTTTATTATACTTGCTCCCATATCCCAACCTAACTGAGATTGTTTTGTTTTACACTGTTCCTAACTCCACCTCATTTTATATTATCTTAGAACTGTGGCTGGGAGATATAAGTCCTTTATCCTTGTACCCTAGTCTGTACCTGTTGGGGGATTGTAATTGGGCCCTCAATAGGTGCTTACTTACATATATTTTGGGGAGCTTAGATGTTTTGGACAGTATAAGGTGTTAGATATAACTGGTTTTATACTATATGATTGCCTATACTATTATTAACAGTATAAAGCCCCATGTAAACCACACTGGCACTAAACCTATTGGAGGAATTAGTTAGTCTGGTTCACATAATCTGCGCCTCCTTTTACCTTCTACAGCTGATTTTGCTGTCCTTTCCTTGTGTTTAGGCTATAAACCTTCTGATTGATTGAGCGACCTCATTCTGTTTAGTTTGCTATGTATTGTTTGGTTAGAGATGTTTGAACTTATAAGGTATATATGTTTTTCAGATAACTTTGGGCTCTGGTATATTTACTTTGCTGGGCTCAATTATGTAACTGTTCAGTGGAATTTATATACCTATGTTATTTAAGGGGCTATACTTCTGAGGTTCAGTGTTTGTCATACTGATACAATTATCATCTAAACTCTCTATCTGCTTGTTTTTATACTTTGTTTATTTATATCACAAGTAGATAAGAACACAATCTCATCATTGTCATTATACCTGACACTTTTGGAAGGAATACTAACATAGCTGTTGCTGTGATTGAAAAAGTTTTTTTTTTTTTTCACAAACTACTACATAAGAGTCCCATTACAATATGTATATTACTGTATCCCAGGTTCCTACTCTAAGTTAAGCATTTAGTTACTGATGACATCCTTGAGATTATTTTATACCTTACGTCCAATATAAAAGTGAACACTAACTGTACTTAGTCCCCTGCCTGTGTATCTGCAGAGGCTTCGGATACTTTATTCACTGGGGAACGTATGCTTTAACTCCTCTCACATTAATAGACGTTTAGGCTGCTCATCTATCTACATCTTTTAATGTTACCATTTTTCACGCAATGACTCCTCTTATTATGTATAGATGATATCCAGCTGATACTCAAAACAATAATATTTGGTTCTATACAACCCCTACAATGTAAACTCACCTGGGAATACCCCTCTGCTGTGCGTTAGCCTTTTTTTTTTTTCCTTTTCCTATATGCCTCTCAAGTTTTATATAGGCCTTAAAAGATTTATGCTTGATAACTAGCCTAATAATACGTGCCATAACGATTTTTGATCTGAAGAATCCCTTGGCCACGCCCCCCTCTTCCCTCTTAAATACCGAGCGGCTCTCGCCCGCTGCTTCCCCCTAATTTTTCTTTTATATTTACTATCTCAATCTAAACTTTTATTACACCAAAAAAAAGAGATTTTTTTTTTAAGAATAGTCCATTGATTCTCTCATTCTTTGACCAACAATTATGTCTTGAGTATTTTCATAAGTGATCATATATCACCATGCATAAAGGGATTTTCAGCAAGTGCTTACCTACCTAGTTATATATTATTTCCCTCAACGAAATTCTTACTGACATGTTCCCTTTCAGCTTGCACACTTACTGTATAGATTATCTTATAACATACCAACTGTTTATTCTACGCATACGTGTGCACTCTTTGTTACTGTAAATGGACAAATTATGTTGTTGTATCTTTCTGTAATCTCAATAAAAATATATTTAAAAAAAAAAATAAAAAAAAAATATTAGCTATACTTGCAGTATTATACTAGGAGGCGCCCTCTTGTTCTTGTAATCTCTCACAGATTTTGAAACATGCACTGTGACATACTGAAGCAGAGCATAATCCCCCCCCCTTCGGAGACTGGGCGGCAGTGCAGTATTCCAACATGATAATGACCCCAAACACACCTCCAAGACAACCACTGCCTTGCTAAAGAAGCTGAGGGTAAAGGTACAAGGTCTCTACCATCCACCGGCTCCATGATGTCATCATGGAAGAGTGGAAGAGGACTCCAGTGGCAACCTGTGAAGCTCTGGTAAACTCCATGCCCAAGAGGGTTAAGGCAGTGCTGGAAAATAATGGTGGCCACACAAAATATTGACACTTTGGGCTCAATTTGGACATTTCCACTTAGTGGTGTACTCACTTTTGTTGCCAATGGTTTAGACATTAATGACTGTGTGTTGAGTTATTTTGAGGGACAGCAAATTTACACTGTTATACAGGCTGTACACTCACTACTTTACATTGTAGCAAAGTGTAATTTCTTCAGTGTTGTCACATGAAAAGATATAATAAAATATTTACAAAAATATGAGGGGTGTACTCACTTTTGTGGGATACTGTAAATAACATACTGCAGGTTGATGTCTGAAGCCTGCATTACCAATTCTCCCCCATAGTAAAAACCCATAATATCAGAGTCAAAGTGACAGTTTACTCAAAAAATGTCTCCCCTTTAATTTGTTCCCATTTATTCTCTTTACCTGCTGGAGTGTATTAAATTGTTTACAAGCATTTGCATTACCCTTATATTGGCATTTGAAATAGTTGATTTAGCCTTTGGTATCCCCACCTATTCTGAAAGTTTTTTTTAACACAGCCAGTAGAAGAAATTACACTCACAGTGGGGTATAGAAGAGATAAGGTAATAAAATGTTAATTTTCCATTGTTCTCTCTAAGTATTGGTGATTGGTTTATGGACAGATATAAGATAAAGAAGCAGGTATATGTACACTCTGGGGCATATTTATCAGGCTCCGTATGGAAGACCGCTGCTCCATAACTTGTCCTCCTGCTCTGAGGAGGTGGACAGACATCGCCGGAAACACACCCTGTTAGCGGCCGAATGGCCGTGAATCTGCAGGGGGCGGTGTTGCACCAGCATTTCACAAGAACACCCCTTAATCTAATGCTAAAGGACTTTTGTAGGGCATTTCCCTTAAAAGGGAATTTAGCTCTTTTACTACCCTTAAAAGGGCAATCAGCTATTTTACAGCCCAAAAAACCCTAATCTAAAAAAAAGCCACCTCAAAAAGTAAAAAAAAAAGTCTAAGACTAAGCCCCAAATAGGTACTTACTGCTCCTGAAGTCCAATGGAGAAGGTCTTCTTCCAGGCAGCTCCATCATCTTCTATCTTCAACCAGAGCGAATGCGGCGTGGAGCAGGCTTCCCCGATGTGCGGATCCGTAGCAGCGGTTCTCAGTGGCGGTATTCAGCAGCGGTCTTCAACGGCAGCGGTCCGAAGCGGCGTGGAGGCTCCTCTTCATCTGATCTCTGTTGTACACTGAAAATTTAATGCAAGCTACCGCATTTAATTTGGGGTACCTTGCATTCCGATTGTCTAAAATTTTGAAATCAGCCAATAGGATTAGAGCTACTGAAATCCTATTGGCTGTTGAAATCAGCCAATAAGATTTCAGTAGCTCTCATCCTATTGGCTGATTTCAAAATTTCAGCCAATAGGAATGCAAGGTACCCCAATAAATATGCATTTCATCTTCAATGTGTGGCAGACAATCGCATGAAGAGGAGCCTCCATGCCGTTTTGGATTGCCGCCGCTGAAGAGAGCCACTGAGGACCGCCGCTGAGAACTGCCGCTCAGGACCACTGCTGAGGATCTGTGTATCAGGGAAGCCAGCTCCGCACCTCTGCTCCGCGTCACCTTCGCTCCTGATGAAGATAGAAGATGATTGAGCCACCTGGAAGAAGACCTTCTCCGCCGGATTTCAGGAACCGTGAGTACCTATTTGGGGCTTAGTCTTAGGCTTATTTTTTGGAATGTCAAATATAAACAGTAAATACACAGTATAACACTTTATATTTTTTTAATTTTTTTTTATTAGATACTGTTATTATGAGCCTAACTGTGCTTTGTAATGTATTTTTGATGTGTTTTGTGACATTTCTTGTTTTGAGAAACAGTTAACCAGAGTTCTGAGGTTGAGTTAATTATTCTAGCGTAAATCATGATTGTGCGCACATGCTCGCATATACTTTCAACTTGTAATACGAGCGAAATTTAACTTGTGCGCAAATAAACGTGAACACCTGATATCGTCTTGCACAAATGATAGCGCTCCACTCAATCTAGCCCTTATTCTGGAATTCAAACAAAAATTCAAAACTGCTGTTTCAGTGAAGGACCTTCTATAAGCACTTTTTGTTGAGGTTCCACAGAGATTGTACACTTTGGCTACCTTATTGTCCATCAATTGTCACAGCATATTAAACAAAAGTGTGTTCAGATGCTTTCTTCCTATACTCCGGAGGAATCAACATCGCCCCACCATATGCCAATAATACTAGGTATCAACGTCACCCCACCATATGCCAAAAATATCATCTATATAGCGCCACCATATGGCGTCATAGATGAAAAAGTTCATTTTCAAACACCAACATTGCCCCAACCTATGCCAACATATATATGAACTGGTATGAAGAACATTTGGTGTTTGAAAATTAACTTTTTCTATCAATATGGTGCCACATGATGGCGCTATATTAATGATATTTTTGGCATATGTTGGGGTGACATTGAATCCTTACAAGAGTTTGTACAAACCCTTAATCTTAACTCCAGGTACATTAAATTTACACTCAAGTGGCGTGAGGAGAGTGTTATTTTGTTAGGCACAAAGGTATATAAACAAAATGGGTCACTTCTGAAAGATCTGTTTTGAAAGGAAACACACCGCAATACTTTGTTGCATTATACAAGTGACAACCCTCCCTCTAAAAAAATCTCTCCCTAAGAGTCAATTGTTCAGGGTCAGAAGAATTCTAAAAGATGAAATATTAATAGAGACTAAACTAGCTGAGAAAGGCTTATACTTTCTAGAAAGGGGTTACCCTGCAGAATTGATCAAAGAGAATATTGAGGAGGTAAACAAGATCACACGTAAAAAGGCCCTTGAATTAATTGAGAAAAAGAACAAAGATTTAAGGACATTTTTTTGTCTCAGAATTTAACACACAGAGTCCCAAGATGCAGAAGATAATAAGGTGCCACTGGCTCATCATTAGGAATTGTCATACGGCGTTAGAAATTTTTATAGACCCACCTATGTCTGCCTATACATGACCACCAAGCTTGAGAGATATATTGGTTAGGGCAGGCATGGGAAGTCTAAAGAGGAATACTATGGGATATCTAAGTACACAAAAGAAAGATTGTTTCTAATGCCTTGGTTGCTCAGGCTGTAATAGTGTAATAAAAGAGACCGTTTTTTTTATCACACAGCAGGTAAAAGATTTTTCATCATTGGTTATTTCACCTGTAATGCTACATTTGTAGTGTACCTGATTAAGTGCCGGTTTGCCAAAATTTATATCGGAGAAACAACACAAAGGGTGAGAGATAGGATGGTGCAATACAGGTCGAGCATTAGAAGGGGAGATAAAGAAGCCCCAGTTGCCTGCCACTTTTTTAAGGCAGGTCACTCAATTTAGCAGTTAAAGGAGCAGTCTACTCCAAAATTAAAATTACATGCCCTATCTGAATCATGAAAGTTTAGAAATTTTCCAATTTACTTTTATCACCAATTTTGCTTTTTTCTCTTGGTATTCTAAGTTGAAAGCTAAACCTAGGAGGTTCATATGCTAATTTCTTAGCCCTTGAAGGTCGCCTCTTCAATTAGGGCATTTTGACAGGTTTTTCACCACTAGAGGGTGTTAGTTCAGGTGTGTCATATAGATAACACTGTGCTCACACACGTGGAGTTCCTAGGAGACAGCACTGATTGGCTAAAATGCATGTCTGTCAAAAGAAATTAAATAAGGGGGCAGTTTGCAGAGACTTAGATACAAGATAATCACAGAGGTAAAAAGTGTATTTATATAATTGTGTTGGTTATGCAAAATCAGGGAATGGGTAATAAAGGGATTATCTGTCTTTTTAAACCATAAAAATTCTGGTGTAGACTGCAAATAATAGACTGGATCACTATACCCAGGAGAGATAGGAATAGGGAGCTGTTATTGAAAAGAAAGGAAATGTTTTGGATCTATACATTGGATGCCTTAAGTCCAAAAGGTATGAATAGAGATTTTAATTTGAGTTTATTTTTGTAATGGATTTTCAAAGCTGCCTAAACTCTGTATATATTTGTGTGTTATATATTTGTGTGTTGTTTTTCCCAAAGTTGAATATACTCACTTTCCAGTAGAGGGAGCTCTACTGAACTAAGAATATGGAACAGGAAGTTAGAGTTAAATGGGAGGAGTTTTGTTCACCTGTAGAAAGTATTTAAAGGTGTTAAGGTACACATGATTAAGGGTATGTAACCCAAAACGTAGTCTGCTTTTCTTTTGTACCCACTCCTGCTAATAAAGGAATAAAAGAGAGATTTTTGCAAACTCAATGTGGTGCTGCCTATTCTTTAGAATTTTTTTTTTTTTTTAAACAAGTAATGTTAGTTTTTTTTTAGTTTAGGCATACGTTTTACTTTTATTTCACAGGTAAGTTTGTATTTATTTTTAATATGTAGTTAGTTAGTAATTGTAACATTAATTTAGGTGTATTTTAATTATGTTAAAGATAGGGGGTGTTAGGTTTAGGGCTTAATAGTTTAATTTAGATAGTTGTGATGTAAGGGGACGGCGGTGTAGAGGATAATCATTTTATTTAGTGTTTGGGATGTGGGGGGACAGCGGTTTAGGGGTTAATAGGTATAGTTAGTGTTGGCGATGTGAGAGGACGAAGGTTTGGAGGTTAATAGTTTTATTTAGTGTTGGCGATGTGGGGGGATGTCGGTTTAGAGGGTAATAGGTTTAGTTAGTGTTGGCAATGTGGGGGGGCAGTTTAGGGGTTAATAGGTTTATTTAGTGTTGGAGATGTGGGGGGGGCGGTTTAGGGGTTAATAGGTTTAGTTAGTGTTGGCAATGTGATGGGATGGTGGTTTAGAAGTTAATAGGTTTATTTAGTGTTGGCGATGTGGGGGGGGTGGTTTAGAGGTTAATATGTTTATTTTGTGTTGGCGATATGGGGGGACAGCGGTTTAGACGTTAATATGTTTTTATTTAGTGTTGGCAATGTGGTGGGATGGCAGTTTAGAGGTTTATAGGTTTTTATTTTGTTTTGGTGATGTGGGAGGACGGCGGTTTAGGTAATTTCATTTCAGCATATTCCTTATGTTAAGTTAAATTGGTTTTCGGATTCATTCATTATTTCGGATCCATTCTTTATTCATATTCATTATTCTATTTTAAACTTTAGAATAGAATAATGAATATAAAAAAAGAATGGATCCGAAATAACGAATTAATCCAAAAAACTATTTAACTTAACATAACTAATTTGCCAAAACAAAATTGTTTAACTTAACTAATTTTCCAAAACAAAATTATTTATTTAACTAATGAAAATGAAAATAAACTAAACAAATTTATTTTGTGGTGCACATGTCTAGAAAGCATTGTATTAGATAAAGATTGATTTTTGATCTTTGCTGCTGCAGTGATTTCAAAGTCACATTCAAATGATTGCTGCTAGTAGGTTAATAGTACCAGGAATGCCCCAATAAATCTGGATTTTGTTTACATGTCCAGTAGCAGGTGGTTATAGACCACTGGGCACTTACTAAAGCATGATGAACAAACCGTTAGTGCATAATTAAAATGTTAAAAATTTGAGCAGAACTATTGTGATACCTCATCCCTTGTCTTCTACCCTCCCTGGATTTAAATACTTAAAGGGACAGTACACTGTAAAATTGTTTTTCCATAAATGTATTTTAAATGACTTGTTATATCAACTGCAGAGTATAAAATATTTGAGAAATTGCATTTTTGGGTTTATTTGTGTATCTGAAGTAGCTGGTTTTGTGCTTTGAAACCACAGCCTATTACAATGGGTTGAGCTTCAGGTAATATCAGATCTCATTATGTTATCACTTTCATGTACACAGACTTGCTTCCTTATCTTATATTTGTCTGGAACACCAAAGCTCAATACATAGAGAGAACAATGGAAAATTATCATTTTATTACTTAACTATCATGCCCCCACTGAGTGTGTAATCTCTTCTGCTGGCTGTGTTTACTTAGGCTTGTCAATAGCATATACGCCAGTATCAAAACTTTCAGTATAGGCTGGGAAATCACAAGCTAAATCAGCTATTTCAAATGCTGAAATATGAGTAAAGGAGCTACTTGTAACCAATTTAATACACTATAGCAGGTAAAAAGGTTCATTGGGAATAATTTAAAGGGGAGAAAGTTTTTGGGTGAACTGTCCCTTTAATCTAATGGCTTCCTTTTACCTTATTTCAAATGACTATCTACACATATGCTTAACTCCAAGGAGACAGAAGATCACAGGATGTCTGCCAGTATTATCACAGAAAGCTTACTCATGGCAGTGAGATTTGTAATGATTTGTAATGAGTGCAGTCAAAAGCCACAGCACCCTCTGTGGTGATAAGACCACACTTAACAGAATATTAATAAACTAAACACAGTCTGAAGTAAACATGTGCAACGCGAAAAATTTCATTTTGTTTTGTTTTCATTAGTTTAATAAATAATTTCATTTGGGGAAATTATTTTAGTTACTGTATTTTTTGCTCCATAAGATGCACCTGACCATAAGACACACCTAGTTTTTAGAGGAGCAAAACCAAGAAAAAAAATATTCTGAATTATTTGACCCAATTCATATAGAGCAGAAATCTATTATGTCAAAGTAAGTGCAGTGAAAAACTTTTTTGCAAACCAAATTAGAGCTGTAACTTTTTACCCCATAAATAGCTGTAGGCAGCAAATATAGCAGTAATTCTAGAGCCATAAGGAATAATACAAAACCAACAGGATCAAAGGTTATCATATCTATCTGAAGCCCATGCTTTGTGTTCCCATCGGACCTCTTGTAGCAACAAGGGGTAGCTGATGATGGCTCACCATACTGATGAGAGGGGACGAAGGTTTGGAGGTTAATAGTTTTATTTAGTGTTGGCGATGTGGGGGGATGTCGGTTTAGAGGGTAATAGGTTTAGTTAGTGTTGGCAATGTGGGGGGGCAGTTTAGGGGTTAATAGGTTTATTTAGTGTTGGCGATGTGGGGGGGGGCGGTTTAGGGGTTAATAGGTTTATTTAGTGTTGGCAATGTGATGGGATGGTGGTTTAGAAGTTAATAGGTTTATTTAGTGTTGGCGATGTGGGGGGGGTGGTTTAGAGGTTAATATGTTTATTTTGTGTTGGCGATGTGGGGGGACAGCGGTTTAGACGTTAATATGTTTTTATTTAGTGTTGGCAATGTGGTGGGATGGCAGTTTAGAGGTTTATAGGTTTTTATTTTGTTTTGGTGATGTGGGAGGACGGCGGTTTAGGTCATTTCATTTCAGCATATTCCTTATGTTAAGTTAAATTGGTTTTCGGATTCATTCATTATTTCGGATCCATTCTTTATTCATATTCATTATTCTATTTTAAACTTTAGAATAGAATAATGAATATAAAAAAAGAATGGATCCGAAATAACGAATTAATCCGAAAAACTATTTAACTTAATATAACTAATTTGCCAAAACAAAATTGTTTAACTTAACTAATTTTCCAAAACAAAATTATTTATTTAACTAATGAAAATGAAAATAAACTAAACAAATTTATTTTGTGGTGCACATGTCTAGAAAGCATTGTATTAGATAAAGATTGATTTTTGATCTTTGCTGCTGCAGTGATTTCAAAGTCACATTCAAATGATTGCTGCTAGTAGGTTAATAGTACCAGGAATGCCCCAATAAATCTGGATTTTGTTTACATGTCCAGTAGCAGGTGGTTATAGACCACTGGGCACTTACTAAAGCATGATGAACAAACCGTTAGTGTATAATTAAAATGTTAAAAATTTGAGCAGAACTATTGTGATACCTCATCCCTTGTCTTCTACCCTCCCTGGATTTAAATACTTAATCTAATGGCTTCCTTATACCTTATTTCAAATGACTATCTACACATATGCTTAACTCCAAGGAGACAGAAGATCACAGGATGTCTGCCAGTATTATCACAGAAAGCTTACTCATGGCAGTGAGATTTGTAATGATTTGTAATGAGTGCAGTCAAAAGCCACAGCACCCTCTGTGGTGATAAGACCACACTTAACAGAATATTAATAAACTAAACACAGTCTGAAGTAAACATGTGCAACGCGAAAAATTTCATTTTGTTTTGTTTTGTTTTCATTAGTTTAATAAATAATTTCATTTCGGGAAATTATTTTAGTTACTGTATTTTTTGCTCCATAAGATGCACCTGACCATAAGACACACCTAGTTTTTAGAGGAAAACCAAGAAAAAAAATATTCTGAATTATTTGACCCAATTCATATAGAGCAGCAATCTATTATGTCAAAGTAAGTGCAGTGAAAAACTTTTTTGCAAACCAAATTAGAGCTGTAACTTTTTACCCCATAAATAGCTGTAGGCAGCAAATATAGCAGTAATTCTAGAGCCATAAGGAATAAGACAAAACCAACAGGATCAAAGGTTATCATATCTATCTGAAGCCCATGCTTTGTGTTCCCATCGGACCTCTTGTAGCAACAAGGGGCAACTGATGATGGCTCACCATACTAATGAGAAGGTCTGAGTATAACTCAGACACTGATCCTCTGCACATCACAGACTGAAGTGCTGGGCCGTAAGTCAAAAGCCACTACTGCATAGAGCACACAATGACGGTCTCCAGTATATGGGATCTTGCCAGTCACCATCTGCCACAGGGTTACTGCAAAGGAGTAAATGTCCGCCTTTACTGTGACCGGCTCTTCTCTCAGCAACTCCGGGGCTCAGTGCGTGTAGGTGCCTCCCAGGTGGGCGGAGTTGGGTGCAGGGTGCAACACAGATTGCCTTCTCCGTTCTGTGCACGGGAATAATTTTTTAGTGCTGTGAATCAAATCAATGCGCTGCCACTTACTAGAGGGAACATTGCCCCTGCACTTGGCGATTTGGCTCCAGGGCACACACACATTCACTCTATAAGATGCACAGACATTTCCCCTCACTGTTGAGGTGGAAAAAAGTGTGTCTTATGGAAAATCGAAAAATACGGTAACTTAAAAAAAAAATTGTTTTGTAAAATTAGTTATGTTAAGGTAAATTGTTATTTTGGATCTGTTTGTTATTTCGGATCCATTCTTTATTCATATTTATTTATTTATAAAATATTTTACCAGGAAGGATACATTGAGATGTCTCTTGTTTTCAAGTATGTTCTTGATGAACAAAACACTGCATTGATAAAATAGGGTGCAATAAAATACAAAAACAATATTAATAAACAATATTACAAAATTTAACATAGAACAGGTAGGGAATATATAATCAACCATAACAGGTGCATTCTGTTTTGAGATATGTAAAGAGGGATCTCTTAAAGGATTTTAAGCTTGGGGAAGGTTTGAAAGTGTGCGGGAGGTCATTCCATATTTTCGGTGCTTTGTAGGAAAAGGAGGATCGAGCTGCTTAATTTTTATATTGAGGCAGACTAAATAAAGTGCAGGTATTGGATCGGAGGTTATAGGAGGTGGGAGCAGCCAGGAAGAGCAATCTGCTCAGGTATGGTGGGAGCTTCCCAAAAAAGCTCTTAAACACAAGACTGGAAAGATGGAGGGTGCGTCTGGATTACAACAATAGCCAGTTTAGTTCTTCTAGCATGTCACAATGGTGGGTCCTGTAATCACATTGTAGCACAACGCGGCAGAATGAGTTATACAACGTATTAAGTTTATTAAGGAGGGTTTGTGGGGCAGGTGCATATACTACATCCCCATAATCAATGATTGGCATCAGCATATGGTGTACAATCTTTTTCTTTACTGTAGGGCTTAGGCAGGATTTGTTTCTGTGCAGGGCTCCTAGTTTTGGATAAAGTTTAGCTGCAAGTTTTTCTATGTGTAGGCCAAAAGATAGATTGGGGTCTAACAAAATACCCAAGTATTTGAAAGAGTGGACTGCGGTCAATGTGCTATATGATTTTGTTTTAATGCATAGATGGAAATTTTGTAATTTGTGTAGTTTACAAACAGTTCCAAAGATCATTGTGACAGTTTTGTCAGTATTTAGAAAGAGTTTGTTTTTTTTGTGATCCACTTTTCTACCTCTGTGAACTGGTCTTGGAGCACAGCCTCAAGTTGCGGAAGATAGGATTTGCTTGCATAGCTTACTGTGTCATTTGCGTACATGTGTACAGTTGAAGAGTTGCAGACATTAGGTAGATCATTTATAAATAATGTGAAAAGTAGGGGGCCGAGAATAGATTCTTGAGGAACACCACACGTTAAGGGGAGAGGGAGGGAGTCACTGTCAGAAATCGTTCACTTTTTCACACATTTTTTCACAAACTTTTGGTTTCTCACTGAAATTATTTACAAACAGCTTGTGCAATTATGGCATAAATGGTTGTAAATGCTTCTCTGGGATCCCCTTTGTTCAAAAATAGCAGACATATATGACTTTGGCATTGCTTTTTGGTAATTAGAAGGCCGCTAAATGCCACTGCGCACCACACGTGTATTATGCCCAGCAGTGAAGGGGTTAATTAGGGAGCATTTAGGGAGCTTGTAGGGTTAATTTTAGCTTTAGTGTAGTGTAGTAAACAACCCAAAGTATTTATCTAGGCCCATTTTGGTATATTTCATGCCACCATTTCACCGCCAAATGCGATCAAATAATAAATAAGAGTTACATTTTTCACAATTTTAGGTTTCTCACTGGAATCATTTACAAACAGCTTGTGCAATTATGGCACAAATGGTTGTAAATGCTTCTCTTTGTTCAGAAATAGCAGACATATATGGCTTTGGTGCTGCTTTTTGGTAATTAGAAGGTCGCTAAATGCCGCTGCGCACCACACGTATATTATGCCCAGCAGTGCAGGGGTTAATTAGGGAGCTTGTAGGGTTAATTTTAGCTTTAGTGTAGTGCAGTAGACAACCCAAAGTATTGATCTAGGCCCATTTTGGTATATTTCATGCCACCATTTCATTGCCAAATGCGATCAAATAAAAAAAAAATCGTTCTCTTTTTCACAAACTTTAGGTTTCTCACTGAAATTATTTACAAACAGCTTGTGTAATCATGGCACAAATGGTTGTAAATGCTTCTCTGGGATCCACTTTGTTCAGAAATAGCAGACATATATGGCTTTGGCATTGCTTTTTGGTAATTAGAAGGCCGCTAAATGCCGCTGCACATCACACGTGTATTATGGCTAGCAGTGAAGGGGTTAATTAGGTAGCTTGTAGGGAGCTTGCAGGGTTAATTTTAACTTTAGTGTAGAGATCAGCCTCCCACCTGAAACATCAGACCCCCTGATCCCTCCCAAACAACTCTCTACCCTCCCCCACCCCACAATTGTCCCCGCCATCTTAAGTACTGGCAGAAAGTCTGTCAGTACTAAAATAAAAGGTATATTTGTGTTTTTTTGTGTTTTCTTAGCATATTTACATATACTGCTGTGTAGGATGCCCCTTAGCACCCAACCTCACTGATCCCCCACCAAACAGCTCTCTAACCCCCCCCCCCCTCTACCTTAATGGGCGCCATCTTGGGTACTGGCAGTACCCAGTTTAGAAAAAAATTATGCTTTTTTTTATTTTTTTGCCCTTTTTTGTAGGTTAGCTTCCCCCCCCAGATCCCTTAGATTGTTTTAAAATTGTAAATCCCCCCTTTTCTTCCACTTATTAACATTCCATTTTTCTGTAGTGTAGCGGTTCCCACTCGCTCCTGCCCCATGCACGCGCCCGCCCGCCACCCCCCATGCATGCGCGCACGTCCATCCACAGAGTGGCTCTCTCTACATCAGATGACCATGCAGGGTTATTGCAGGATGCTTCAATATCGAGGCATCAATGCAATAACCGGAAAGCAGCTGGAAGCGAGCAGGATCGCTTCCAGCTGCTCTCCAGACTGAAGACGTGCAGGGTACATCCTCAGGCATTAACTGTCTTTTTTTAGAGGACATACCCTGCACGTCCTCGGTCATTAAGGGGTTGATGACATTGATAGGTACAAGTCTAAAATGTAACCTCTCTATATTAGGACTTTGTAAATTTAGTGGAGTCTGATCCACATTTGTAGTTTCAGGATGTCTGTTATTTATTAGATTGGTAATCAGGGTGGTGGAACAACTTACAAAATAATTGTTAAAGACATTTGCCACTTCTAGGGGAAGTTGCAGGATTTGGTTGTTCACTTTGACAGTGGAGGGTTGGGAGTGGATTGGGGAAATTTGTAAGTTATTTATGATTTTCCAGAATTTCTAGGGTTAGATATGTTATAGTTCAGATTTTCACAGAAATATTGGGCCTTGGCCAATTTTGTTTATTTAGTGCATATATTTCACCATTGTCTATATACACAGTGATCATTCATAGAGCCAGTACGCTTGAACTTTAACCACAATGAATCCCGAAACTGGGAACATTTGAATGAGGTCATCTGTGATCCAGTTCAAATGTGCTCCTTTAACTCTTACCTTACGCAGCGGGGCATGCAAATTCCAAACTTGTAGAAGTTTGGACTGAAAGAATTCAACTGCATAGTCTATATCTGGGATTAGGTTTAATATGTGCCAGGGGAGGTTCTTGATGTCATTTAGAAATTAATCAAGATTAAATTTCTTGAAAGACCTGGTGATTTTAATCTTGGGAGGGGATTTAGTAGCCTTTATTTTGCGCACGCAGTAAACTAAGCAGTGGTCACTGAAACTGTTAGGAAGAACACCTGCTTCCTGGATCTGATCAGGAGAAGTGGAGAGAATCCAATCGAGCAGGGTGTGGTTATGGCTTTTAATGTTTATGTGAGTTGGGGAGGATATTAATTGTGTTAATTGCAAATTCTTAAACAGAGAGCAAGAACTATTATATTTAGAATTCAGCCAATCAATATTAAAATCTCCAAAGAGCAAAATTTCACTTTTTGGATTTTGAGCTATGGTTTCACTTAGGAGATGGGCTATGTCAGAAAGGGAATGCACGGGGGAGTTAGTTGGGCAGTAGATTCCTGCAACAATGATTGATTTACTGCATAGGATTTCAATTGTGCCAGAAAGGAAATCAAAGATGGCAGAAGAGATAAGGTTTTGTAAGGGGGTGAACTTTAAGGAATTGTCAACATAAATTACAATGCTGCCTCCTCTTTTTGCTCTGTCATTCCTATAGCAAGAAGACCCATGTATTGCAATGGCAGAGTCAGGCATTTTTACAGTTAGCCACGATTCAGAGAGCACAATGATTTTGGGCTTGTGATGTGAACACCATGCTTGCAGTTCATCGATTTTTGGTAGTAAGTTGCGGATATTACAGTGCACAAAGGAAAGGTCTAATTTGGCTGTAAGGTTAGGAATGGAATCTGTTGGGGGACCAAGGTTAGACTTTACATCATTTCCAAGGGCAAGTAAAATAAGGAATAGGAATTTGTATATATTTTTTGTTTGGTCATATAGTGAATGGGATACTTTATAATTTTTTGAGGTGGGGGTAGGAAGGCTATTTTTTATAATTATCCAACAGCTCTCAGCAGATAAGTTACAGCAGCAGAGCAGGCCATGGTGTATGATAATTTGTTTTCAAGTTTGACGTGTGTGCTTATAGTAGTGCTTGTAGTGATGTGAACAAAATTGGAGAGAGAAAAGGGTTATCACGAATAGCAGTATGGTCATATTTGGATTTATATTAGTGGTATGAGGTGTGTAGGAGAATGAAAGTTGAGTGGGAGACTATCTATAAATGAGGGAATGAGCTTGGGGTGGGTGGGAAACTGTCCTCCAGAAGGTTACTTGCTTAAAGAGGGTAGTGGAACAGCTGAATGGAGCTATGTGTTGTTTGTAAGTCTGAGACAGGAAAGATTTTAAAATCAGGCCAAGTCTATGTCCTCCAGTCGCATCAGGGAGAAGCGGATCCAGGAAAAAAGCGTGCTGGGATAGGTTAGGTTTACTATACTTTTGCTGAGTAGGTTCCACATGCAGGATTTGGGAGGTAGACAGAGACAGACTCCAAAACAAGAAGAGAAAGCAAAATAGCAACCGTTCGCGCCACTCAGCTTGAAGCAGGCTAATGCAGAGTCTTCAGTTGGATTGTGAATAAAGTCCATACAAGTAAATTAATTAAGCAGATGCCAATTTGTTTTATAAGTTTGGCTATCTGGAGGAAAACTTGGCATAGTTGCAGGCTGTTGCTCAGAACTGATCAGGCTGTGTGAGGTCATCAAATAACGCTTTTTAACACTTTTAACGCAGAGTACCGATCCTCCGGAGCTGCTGTATGGTGGTTGCGAAGGTTGGCTTGGATACAAGGATGCAAAAATAATATAGGCCTCAGTTGCCTCGCTGTATACTGGCTCAATGACAACTCAAAATAGTCCCAATATTTAGGGCAATCAAGATATAAAGATGATCCACAGGAGCCAGAAGTATAAATAGTGGATAAGAAAGTTATAATAAGGTTATAATATCAGGTCTTCTTATTATTTTTAAAGTTATATTACTAGATTGAAAACATGCTCTCCTCTAGTGCTTCCAAACAGCTAGGCAGTTTAGAATAGAATAATAAATATGAATAAAAAATGGTTCCGAAATAAAGAATGGATCCGAAAAATGATTTAACTTAACATAATATGCAATTCCCGAAACAAAATTATCTAAAAAACTTCCATCACCCACATCGCCAACACTAAATAAAGCTATTAGCCCCTAAAATACCCCCCCACATTAACAACACTAACTAAACCTATTAACCTCTAAAACGCCCCCCTCCCACATCATCAACACTAACTAAACCTATTAACCCCTAAAACACCGCCCACACATTGCCAACACTAACTAAACCTATTAACCCCTAAATTGCCGCCCCCCACATCGCCAACACTAACTAAACCTATTAACCCCTAAAGCGCCCGCCACATTGCCGACACTAACTAAACCTATTAACCCCATAATTGCCACCCTCCCATTTCACCAACACTAAAAAAAACTATTAACCCCTAAAATGCCGCCCCCCCCACATTGTCAACACTAAATAAAGCTATTAGCCCCTAAAATACCCCCCACATTAACAACACTAACTAAACCTATTAACCTCTAAAACGCCCCCCTCCCACATCGTCAACACTAACTAAACCTATTAACCCCTAAAACACCGCCCACACATTGCCAACACTAACTAAACCTATTAACTCGTAAATTGCCGCCCCCCCACATCGCCAACACTAACTAAACCTATTAACCCCTAAAGCGCTCCACACATTGCCGACACTAACTAAACCTATTAACCCCTAAAGCGCCTCCCACAATGCCGACACTAACTAAACCTATTAACCCCTAAATTGCCACCCTCCCATTTCACCAACACTAACAAAACCTATTAACCCCTAAAACGCCGCCCCCCCACATTGTCAACATTAAATAAACCTATTAACTCCTAAAGTGCCACCCTCCCACATTGCCAACACGAACTAAACCTATTAGCCCCTAAAGCGCCGCGACCCCACATCACCAACACTAACTAAACCTATTGACCTCTAAACGCCGCCCCCCCACATCGCAACTACCTAACAAACTTTATTAACCCCTAAACCTAACACCCCCCAACTTTAACATAATTAAAATACACCTAAATTAAAGTTACAATTATTAACTAACTACATATACAAACTTACCTGTGAAATAAAAATAAAACCTAAGCTAGTTACAATATTAATATTGATTAACTACCTAGTTAAAATAAATAAATAAATAGCTTAAACTAAAAAAAACCTAACATTACTAAAAATAAAAAACCTAAGATTAATAAAAATAAAAAACCTAACATTACAAAAACATTTAAAATTATTCCTATTCTAATACCCCCATTTAAAAAAATAAAAATAAATAAAAAACCCTACCAATGGCCCTTAAAATGGCCTTTTGTAGGGTATTGCCCTAAAGTTAACAGCTCTTTTGCAAAATAAATAAAACAAACACCCACTAACATTACAAACCCCCACCCCCTAAACCCACAAAATAAAAAAGGGCATTCAGCTCTTTTACAAGCCCATTAAACCCCCCTAAAAAACGAACTAACACTAATCCCAAAATCGGTACTCACAGTTGCTGAAGTCCGGTGAAAGATCTTCATCCTAGTGGCGAAGCATCTTCTTCCAGGTGGCTCCATCTTCAACCATAACGAGACTGGCATCTTCTATCTTCTTCATCCCTGCGGAGGCAGAGCAGTCAGTAGATGTGGAGGTCCAGGCGGAGGTCCATTGGTCGGACGTGGAGGTCCCCCTTATGCAATCGTCTGCCGCACACCGAGGATTCAATGCAAGATACCCCTTTTATATTTGGGTACCATTGCATTCTTATCGTAGTGAGGCGGAGGTCCAGGCAGAGGTCCATTGGTCCAACGTGGAGGTCCTTTTCATGCGATCGTCTGCCGCACACTGAGGATTCAATGCAAGGTACACCTTTTATATTTGGGTACCGTTGCATTCATATTGGCTGAAAAATTAAAATCATTCAATAGGAATGAGAGCTGCTTAAATCCTATTGGCTGATTTGAACAGCCAATAGGATTTAAGCAGCTCTCATTCCTATTGGTTGAATCAAATCAGTCAATAGAAATGAGAGCTGCTTAAATCCTATTGGCTGATTTGAACAGCCAATAGGATTTAAGCAGCCCTCATTCCTATTGGCCTGAAGAGGATCTCCACATTGGACCAATGGACCTCCGCCTGGACCTCCGACCACTCTGCCTCCGCAGGGATGAAGAAGATAGAAGATGCCGTTCCCACGATGGATGAAGATGGAGCCGCCTGGATGTAGATGCTTCGCCGCTGGGAGGAAAATCTTTCGCTGGACTTCAGCAACTGTGAGTACTGATTTTGGGGTAAGTGTTTGTTTAATTGTTTTTTTTTTTTTTTTTAGATTAGGGTTTTAATGGGCTTGTAAAAGAGCTGAATGCCCATTTTAGGGCAGTAAAAGAGCAGAATGCCCTATGGGTAGATTAGTTTTTTTTTGTTAGGTTTTTTTATTTTGTGGGTTTGCGGGAAGGTTGTAATGTTAGGGGGTGTTTGTTTTAATTTTTTTGCAAAAGAGCAATGCCCCACAAAAGACCCTTTTAAGGGCTATTGGTAGTTTATTATAGATTAAGGTTTTTTATTTTGGGGTGTTTTTTTTTTTTAAATGGGGTATTAGAATAGGAATAATTTTTATTATTTTGGATAATTTACGGCTAGATTTAGAGTTCTGCGGCCAAAGGGGTGCATTAGCTACGCGTGCTTTTTTTTCCCTGCACCTTTTAAACAACGCTGGTATTGAGAGTTGTCTGAAGGGCTGCGTTAGGCTCCAAAAAGGGAGCGTACAGGCATATTTACCGCCACTGCAACTCTCAATACCAGCGGTGCTTACGGACGCGGCCAGCCTCAAAAACGTGCTTGTGCACGATTCCCCCATAGGAAACAATGGGGCAGTTTGAGCTGAAAAAAAACTTAACACCTGCAAAAAAGCAGCGTTCAGCTCCTAACGCAGCCCCATTGTTTCCTATGGGGAAACACTTCCTAAGTCTGCACCTAACACTCTAACATGAACCCCGAGTCTAAACACCCCTAACCTTACACTTATTAACCCCTAATCTGCTGACCCCGCTATCGCTGACCCCTGCATATTATTATTAACCCCTAATCTGCCACCGCCGCAACCTACGTTATCCCTATGTACCCCTAATCTGCTGCCCCTAACATCGCCGACCACTATATTATATTTATTACCCCCTAATCTGCCCCCCTAACGTCGCCGCTACCTACCTACACTTATTAACCCCTAATCTGCCGACCGGACCTCACCGCTATTCTAATAAATGTATTAACCCCTAAAGCTAAGTCTTACCCTAACCCTAACACCCCCTTAAGTTAAATTTAATTTTATTCTAACGAAATAAAATAAATCTTATTAAATAAATTATTCCTATTTAAAGCTAAATACTTACCTGTAAAATAAACCCTAATATAGCTACAATATAAATAATAATTATTTTGTAGCTATTTTAGGATTTATATTTATTTTACAGGCAACTTTGTATTTATTTTAACCAGGTACAATAGCTATTAAATAGTTAATAACTATTTAATAGTTACCTAGTTAAAATAATTACAAAATTACCTGTAAAATAAATCCTAACCTAAGTTACAATTAAACCTAACACTACACTATCAATAAATAAATTAAATAAACTATCTACAATTATCTACAATTATATCAACTAAACTAAATTACAAAAAAAACAAACATTAAATTACAATAAAAAACAAACACTAAATTACAAAAAATAAAAAAGATTACAAGAATTTTAAACTAATTACACCTACTCTAAGCCCCCCCAAAAAATAACAAAGCCCCCCAAAATAAAAAAATGCCCTACCCTATTCTAAAATAAAAATTGTAAAGCTCTTTTACCTTACCAGCCCTTAAAAGGGCCTTTTGCGGGACATGCCCCAAAGAAAACAGCTCTTTTGCATTTAAATAAACATACAATACCCCCCCCCCAAACATTACTGATCGGAACAGCCAATAGAATGCAAGCTCAATCTGATTGGCTGATTGGATCAGCCAATCCGATTGAACTTGAATCTGATTGGTTGATTCAATCAGTCAATCAGATTTTTCCTACCTTAATTCCGATTGGCTGATAGAATCCTATAAGCCAATCGGAATTCGAGGGACGCCATCTTGGATGACATCCCTTAAAGGAACCTTCATTCGTCGGGAGTCGCCGGAAGAAGAGGATGGATCCGCGTTGGCTGCTTCAAGATGGTCCCGCTCCGTGCCGGATGGAAGAAGATAGAAGATGCCGCTTGGATGAAGATGTTTGCCGGTCCGGATCTCCTCTTCTTGCCGGATAGGATGAAGACTTTGGACCCTCTTCTGGACCTCTTCTTGCCGGATAGGAGGAAGACTTCGGACCCTCCTCTAGGCGGATCGATGATACCCGGCGTGGTGAAGACAAGGTAGGAAGATCTTCAGGGGGCTTAGTGTTAGGTTTTTTAAGGGGTGTTTGGGTTAGATTAGGGGTATGTGGGTGGTGGGTTGTAATGTTTTTTTAAATGCAAAAGAGCTGTTTTCTTTGGGGCATGCCCTGCAAAAGGCCCTTTTAAGGGCTGGTAAGGTAAAAGAGCTTTACAATTTTTATTTTAGAATAGGGTAGGGCATTTTTTTTATTTTGGGGGGCTTTGTTATTTTTTTAGGGGGCTTAGAGTAGGTGTAATTAGTTTAAAATTCTTGTAATCTTTTTTTATTTTTTGTAATTTAGTGTTTTTTTTTTTTTGTAATTTAGTGGGGTTTTTTTTTGTAATTTAGTTTAGTTGATATAATTGTAGATAATTGTAGATAGTTTATTTAATTTATTTATTGATAGTGTAGTGTTAGGTTTAATTGTAACTTAGGTTAGGATTTATTTTACAGGTAATTTTGTAATTATTTTAACTAGGTAACTATTAAATAATTATTAACTATTTAATAGCTATTGTACCTGGTTAAAATAAATACAAAGTTGCCTGTAAAATAAATATAAATTTGAAAATAGCTACAATATAATTATTATTTATATTGTAGCTATATTAGGGTTTATTTTACAGGTAAGTATTTAGCTTTAAAAAGGAATAATTTATTTAATAAGAATTATTTTATTTCGTTAGAATAAAATTATATTTAACTTAGGGGGGTGTTAGGGTCAGGGTAAGACTTAGCTTTAGGGGTTAATACATTTATTAGAGTAGCGGTGAGGTCCGGTCGGCAGATTAGGGGTTAATAATTGTAGGTAGGTGGCGGCAACATTGGGGGGGCAGATTAGGGGGTCATAAATATTATGTAGGCGATGTTAGGGGCAGCAGATTAGGGGTACATAGGGATAATGTAGGTAGCGGCGGTGTGCGGTCGGCAAATTAGGGGTTAAAAAAATTTAATAGAGTAGCGGCAATGTGGGGGGGCCTCGGTTTAGGGGTACATAGGTAGTTTATGGGTGTTAGTGTACTTTAGAGCACAGTAGTTAAGAGCTTTATGAACCAGCGTTAGCCCAGAAAGCTCTTAACTCCTGGCTTTTTCCTGCCGCTGGAGTCTTGTCGTTTGATTTCTAACGCTCACTTCAGCCAAGACTCTAAATACCGGCGTTAGAAAGATCCCATTGAAAAGATAGGATACGCATTTGGCGTAGGGGGATCTGCGGTATGGAAAAGTCGCGGCTGGAAAGTGAGCGTTAGACCCATTCCTGACTGACTCTAAATACCAGCGGGCGGTAAAAACCAGCGTTAGGACCCCTGGTTTGGACGGCTAATGCAGAACTCTAAATCTAGGCGTTAATTTGTTAATTTTTGTAATGGTAGTTTTTTATTTTTTGTAATTTTAATGTTTATTATTTTTTGTAATTGTAGTTTTAATTTTTTGTATTGTTAGGTTTTTTATTTTTAGTAATCTTAGTTTTTTTTTGTTTTTTTTAGTAAACCGAGTTTTTTTTTAATTTAGTAATGTTAGTTTTTTTTTGTTTAAGCTTAGGTTTTATTTTTATTTCACAGGTAAGTTTGTATTTATTTTAGCTAGGTAGTTAGTAAATAGTAATATTGTAACTAGCTTAGGTTATATTTTTATTTCACAGGTAAGTTTGTATTTATTTTTAAATATGTAGTTATTTAATAATTGTAATTTTAATTTAGATGTATTTTAATTATGTTAAAGTTAGGGGATGTTAGGTTTAGGCGTTAATATACTGTAGTTTAATTTTGGTAGTTGCGATGTGGAGGGGGCAGCGGTTTTAAGGTTAATAGGTTTAGTTAGTGTCGGCGATGTGGGGGGGGGTAGTTTAGGGGTTAATAGTTTTAGTTAGTGTCGGCAATGTGGGGGGTGGTTTAGCGGTTAATAGATTTAGTTAGTGTCTGCAAAATCGGGAACTGCGGTTTACGGGTTAATAGCTTTAGTGTTTTAGTTAGTGTCTGCAATTTCGGGGAACTGCGGTTTATGGGTTAATAGGTTTAGTTAGTGTCAGCGATGTCGGGGAACTGCGGTTTAGAGGTTAGTAGGTTTAGTTAGTGTCGGCGATGTCGGGGAACGGCGGTTTAGGGGTTAATAGCTTTATTTAGTGATTTAGTTAGTGTTGGCAATGTCGGGGAATGGTGGTTTAGATTAGAACAATTAAAAATTTAAAATATGAATAAAGAATGAATCTAAAAATTCAATAACAGATTTATTCGTTTTCGGAATTTTCATTATGGTGCCGATTAGGAAACTCAGATTCATTTGAATCTCCGAATCGGCCGAAAACAAAATTTGTCCGAAACGAATTGCACATGTCTAGTCTGATGTAAACTGTAGCCAAAAGCAAGTATGGGTGGCATATTACAAACTTTTATCTGTATACAAATGCCACTGCAACCCTGCTTTTAGTTGTGTATGTAGAATTTTTTAATTAAAAGGCTCTTTTATATGAAAATCAGTTTTAGACTGGTGCATGAGCTTCCACACTTTAGACTGTCAGTCTTCAATCATTATTATTGCTGCTTGTTGTACTCAGCTTCTGGGTATGATTTAATTTATTCCAGCACAGAACAAATATGCAATGCCTCGCTATAAAACTATGTATTATTTAACTTTAGAGTCAGAATATAAAATACAATACAAGCTAGCCACCATAAAGGGACATTCCAGACAAAAATTGAAATGTACATCATTGCATTCCTATATTGCATAGAAGCATTTTTGCAATACACATGCCGTAGTATCTGCTCAGAGAGCCAGTGTTGGTGTACATAACACATGATGAGACATTTTCCATGCAATACATGCAATCTGTTTTAAATTATTGTTCATGTAGTGTGCTGAAGTATGCTTCACATGCACACTATTTATTTTGTGTTTGCGTGCATTATTACAGTAAAAGCTCTCACAAAGGCACAGAAAACAATGATAATTTTAGGTAATAGGTTTACTAATAATTATTTAGTAGATTTTATTGTTTGTTTATTAATCTCATTTTCTTGCTGCATGTGTTTTCATTTTTTCTTTTTTCACTTCTCGAAAGCTTCCCCTGTGATGCCAATTATAAATCTGGGGAGAGAAAAAAACAGCATATCATAAGTTCTAACATTTGTATAAGGTGCAGACCATGAAAAAACACATTTATTGATTAGAGACAGGAGAGAAAATAGAGAATATGTATATTCTCATAAAAAGGCAGGTATTTCAGCACTCAAAATAGGAAAAAAGGTATCACACCGATTTGGTTCAAGAATTATATATAATTTATTATGGCTATGTCCACACTCGTGCATAAACTCTGCAGACAAAACTTCCAATAGGATGTGTCCATGCTGTAATAAATGTAATACCATAAATTCAATGGTGTATGTATATATATATATATATATATATATATATATATATATATATATATATATTATATAGTAAAACAAACAATTAAAATTGAAAAGCATGGCCAGCTTATAACCAATATATGTAGATTTATGTGCATATAACCAACGCCAGATGCAACACCCCTTCCAGAGGGTAGCCCTATACTCCGCCAGGAATCTGCTACCTTGGATTATCAATGAGGATCCATGCAAATGCGTTGCTACACCAATAAAGTAGTTGAAAAATCAAAGGCAACACCTCTCTCAGAGGGTGACCCAGTTAAACATAACTGCAAACTGTCTCCATAAGATAAAACCTGAGGATATATGCCAGAGATTAGAGGAACATATAAATGCTTAAATGCATAAGATTACCATGAAATATGCAATAATGCTTGGTGGATGAACAACACCAATACTAGAGGATAGCACCACTCATGTAGGAGATCTCAGCTACCACATAAATTAATAAGGATCTATGTTCAATCTAAAGCAAGCACACAGTGAAAGTATATAATAACAACATTTATATAAAGTATACAAGCGGTGAAGTTAGAAGCATATAACCTATACAATGCCTTTAGACGGATATCCAGAAATGCTATATCAAGTACTGAGTTCACATAGGATCAGATATTGTGCTGATATAATTGCAAGTCCAGCAGCAATCAACACTTAGAAGCGAATGGGGTACATATATTTCTTTGCACCACCATCTCAGTATAGCCGTTTAGCAGTCAGCATAGCAACAAAGTTACACCGCAATACTTACTGTAAATAACGATCACCAAAAGAATCCTCCGGTCTGGGGATCACAATGTGCCGGTATTTAAACACTGCCCATTAATCAGATAGGTGAACATTTTCATGCAAGATTTTTAAAGAAGCATTACTAAAATTAAAATTTGTGCACAAATTACCAAACATTTGTTTACATTATTTTGTAAGGTGATGTAAAAAAGCATATTTACATCAAGTTTAGATGTATATAATGGCCTTTGTGATAGAAGAAAGGAAGGATATTCCAACCATATTTATATTAAACCAACCATTTTAATAGGATAGCGCCAACATACAATGCCTCCAAGCACCACATTACAATTAACTATCTACAAAAATGGAGCAAAGTCTAATTTTTCATTAAGCCCTTTTGGTGATAGATTTTTAAGACAATATATCCAAGTCACTTCTTTTCTAAGGAGCAAATTGTCAATGTCTCCTCCCCTACCATATAGGGAACATTTCTCAATCCCAATAACCTTCAAGTTATTGATTGAACAATTATGGTATAACTTGAAATGTAACACTATGTTACTATTTATATCTCCTTCTCTTGCATTAATAATGTCATTGCTATGTTCAGTTATTCTATCTTTTAACATTCTTTTTTGTCTTTCCTGTGTAAAACAACGGTCAAGGACAATATAAGAGATAGATAATGTTCTCAGATTTACAATTAATTAACTGCCTGATCTCAAAACTCTTCTCACCAGTACTGAACTGTTTTGTCTTAACAATAAATTTGCAAAAGACACAATTACCACACTGAAAACATCCCTGAACTCTTTGGCGTTTTTCTAGCCAATTTAGTTCTCTTGGATTTCTTACACAATCACTCTTTACCAACTTATCCTTCAAATTGGGAGCTCTACGTGCAACCAGTGATGGAAAATCACCCACCATATTCTTAACATTTCTGCCATTAGAAATTGCCCTTTATTTTTCAATATTGTTCTGACCTTGTTCCAGTGTCCATTGTACTCAGTAACGAACCTTACTGTATTGTCAAGGTTTCTTTCTTATTATAGAGAAGAGAATCCCTATCAGTTTTTAGGGCCCGATTCATTGCATAGTTAACATTTCTTTTAGAATAACCTCTAACTTTAAACCTATTGGATATTTCATTAGCATGTCCAACAAATTTAGTTTTACTAGAACAATTTCTACGCAAACTTAGAAATTGTCCTATAGGAATACCTTTAATCAATGAAGGTGGATGGTGACTTGAAGCTAGCAACAATGTATTTGTGGCCATCTCTTTACGATAAATTTCAGTACTAAGTTTTGTACCTTCTTTTTCTATTTTTATATCCAAGAATGATAATTCGATAAAATGAAGTCATAGGTAAGAAAGATATTCAAGTTATTTACATTAAGTTTATCCACAAACTGCTTAAAAGAATCAGGAGATACCTTCCAAAGAATGAATATATCGTCCCCCCGGTAATCCCTTCTCGTTCTCATTCTCAATTCTGGAGGTCCTTGGCCTCCCTTGTTTCTCCATTGATAATCCAAGGTAGCAGATTCCTGCGGAGTACAGGGCTACCCTTTGGAAGGGGTGTTGCATCTGGCGTTGGTTATATGCACATAAATCTACATACTGTATATTGGTTATAAGCTGGCCATGCTTTTCAATTTTAATTGTTTGTTTTACTATATATAATACATATGACACTATTGTATTTATGGTATTACATCTATTACAGCATGGGCACATCCTATTGGAAGTTTTGTCTGCAGAGTTTATGCATGAGTGTGGACATAGCCATAATAAATTATATATAATTCTTGAACCAAATTGGTGTGATACCTTTTTTCCTATCTTGAGTGCTGAAATCCCTGCCTTTTTATGAGAATATACATATTCTCTTTTTTCTCGCTTGTCTCTAATCTATAAATATAGATCTGTAACCCTCCCATTTGAGCCCCCCTTTCAGCTGTCTCTTCAGATGTGTGCACATAGAAACTTTTGGCTGCAAATAAAAGCATTAATGTGCCCTCCAGGACACCAAGATGACAGCAGATGTCTCTTTAATAACCAGTTTTTCAATATTAAAGTAACAGGTAACAGAAAAATGTTGGCTGAAAGGATCATTTCTATGACATTAAAAAGAAATGTTGCCATTGTGAATCTTTACCTTTTTGATATATTTCCCAGGAATTTGAATTGAATTGAGGCCCATTATGCAAAGCCTGTCACAGAAGGTTATTTACATACCCCTTAAGTGTGTGCACTGTTCTTTTGCTACTGGTCATGGGTATTATGACATTGCGCACACACAGGGCTCAGCACTTTAGGCGGAAAATCAAGCAATAGCAGCGATTGTGCAGATACGGATTTCTTTTTTTACCAACATGTAACTCACATGTGTCGCCCATTAGCAGAGACTGAGCTTGTTGAATCTGAAATTTCTGCACCACAAGAGTGAGTCTACAGCTTTAACATATTGATTCAGCTCATTAAATGCTGAGCAGCTATTGGTCAGATCTAGAAAGTCAAAATGATGTGGAGTGGTGAGGAGAAACATTGATCATTAGCTTGCAGGTACTAAAGTTCATTACTAATGTAACATTTGATTTTTGACTGAGCACTGATTTTTTCCCCCTCAAAAAAAAAAAGTAAATTTATGCTTACCTGATAAATTGATTTCTTCTATGGTAAGACGAGTCCACTGATTCATCCTTTACTTGTGGGATATTATCCTTCCTAAAAGGAAGTGGCAAAGAGCACCACAACAGAGCTGTCTATATAGCTCCTCCCTTAGCTCCACCCACCAGTCATTCGACCGAAGGTACAGGAAGAAAGAGGAGAAACTACACGGTGCAGAGGTGACTGAGTTTAAATTAAAAAATATAATATGTCTTAAAATGACAGGGCGGGCCGTGGACTCGTCTTACCATAGAAGAAATCAATTTATCAGTTAAGCATACATTTACTTTTCTTCTATAAAGGTAAGACGAGTCCACGGATTCATCCTTTACTTGTGGGATACAATACCAAAGCTACAGGACACGGATGAACGGAAGGGACAAGACAGATGGTTAAACAGAAGGCACCACTGCTTGAAGAACTTTTCTCCCAAAAACAGCCTCTGAAGAAGCAAAGGTATCAAATTTGGAAAAATTGGAAAAGGTATGAAGTGAAGGCCAAGTCGCAGCCTTACAAATCTGTTCAACAGAAGCATCATTTTTAAAAGCCCATGTGGAAGCCACCGCTCTAGCAGAGTGAGACGTAATTCTTTCAGGAGGCTGCTGTCCAGCTAGTGTATGGGGGACATTTAAGTCATTCCATGTCCCTGCTTCCAGCATAACCAGGCCATTTGGTTGGGGTAAAAGGTTAAGGGAGTGTAACCCCTCTATCCGTGGTGTGATACCCCTCTCCAGGGTGCCTTGTTCAGAATTAGCCGGTGGAGTCTGCCGAGGAGTAGTTAGACATGTAGGAATTGTATTAGAATTGTCGGGTACGCAAAACTCATGCACTTCGCAGAGGAGTTCCCCCATAGCTGCTGTTA
The DNA here is from genome assembly GCF_027579735.1 of Bombina bombina. NCBI lineage: Eukaryota > Metazoa > Chordata > Amphibia > Anura > Bombinatoridae > Bombina > Bombina bombina. Next base: position 224,874,391 of record NC_069500.1, read on the forward strand.
GGGAGTCTAATACTGGCATAAATACATCTATTAGGGCCTCAGTGATGCGCGCCATCTTGTTTAGCTGAGTATGCCTTCAGCAAGTCCAAAGTCCAATTTTAACCTTTCAGTGCCTTCTCGGAGGCCAGGAGTTGTAATGTCCTGATCCTGAAGTGTTCCCAGGCACCGTTATTGCCAAGGGAGATAGGGATGGCTGGAGATTCTGCCACACTGCACTCAAAAGCAGATCTCAGTCACGGAGCATAGTGGAGCTGTGGCCATCTTGTTAAGCCGCCTACCGGAAGTCTCAACAAAGAAGATGTTTGACGGAAATCTTTGGTCACTTGCAAGTAAAACTTTAAAGCACGAACCACGTCCAAGTTGTGCAATAGATGCTCCTTCTTAGAGGAAGGATTAGGACACAGAGAAGGAACAACAATTTCCTGATTAATATTCTTATTAGTAACAACCTTAGGAAGGAATCCAGGTTTGGTTCGCAGAACCACATTATCAGCATGGAAAACAAGATAAGGCGAGTCGCATTGCAATGCAGATAGTTCAGAAACTCTTCGAGCCGAAGAGATAGCAACAAAAAACAGAACTTTCCAAGATAGAAGCTTAATATCTATGGAATGCATAGGTTCAAACGGAACCCCTTGAAGAACTTTAAGAACTAAATTCAAACTCCATGGCGGAGCAATAGGTTTAAAAACAGGCTTGATTCTAACTAAAGCCTGACAGAACGACTGAACGTCTGGAACATCTGCCAGACGTTTGTGCAGTAGAATTAATAAAGCAGATATCTGTCCCTTTAAGGAACTAGCTGATAGCCCCTTCTCCAATCCTTCTTGGAGAAAGGACAAAATCCTAGGAATCCTGATCTTACTCCATGAGTAGCCTTTGGATTCACACCAATAATGATATTTACGCCATATCCTATGATAAATTTTCCTGGTGACAGGCTTTCGAGCATGAATCAAGGTATCTATGACCGACTCAGAGAACCCCCGCTTGGATAAGATCAAGCGTTCAATCTCCAAGCAGTCAGTCGCAGAGAAACTAGATTTGGATGCTGGAACGGACCTTGAATCAGAAGGTCCTGTCTCAGTGGCAGAGTCCATGGTGGAAGAGATGACATGTCCACCAGGTCTGCATACCAAGTCCTGCTTGGCCACGCAGGTGCTATCAAAATCACTGAAGCTCTCTCCTGTTTGATTCTGGCAATCAAACGAGGAAGGAGAGGAAATGGAGGAAACACATAAGCCAGGTTGAATGACCAGGGTACTGCCAGAGCATCTATCAGTACTGCCTGTGGATCCCTTGACCTGGACCTGTAACGAGGAAGTTTGGCATTCTGACGAGACGCCATCAGATCCAATTCTGGTGTGCCCCATTGCTGAATCAATTGTGCAAACACCTCCGGATGGAGTTCCCACTCCCCCGGATGAAAAGTCTGGCAACTTAGAAAATCAGCTTCCCAGTTCTCCACTCCTAGGATATAGATTGCTGATGGATGGCAAGAGTGAGTCTCTGCCCATCAAATTATTTTGGTAACCTCTATCATCACTAGAGAACTCTTTGTTCCCCCCTGATGATTGATATATGCTAAAGTCGTCATATTGTCCGACTGAAATCTTATGAATCTGGCCGACGCCAGCTGAGGCCACTCCTGAAGCGCGTTGAATATCGCTCTCAGTTCTAGAATATTTATTGGGAGGAGAGTCTCCTCCTGAGTCCACAAACCCTGTGCTTTCAGGGAATTCCAGACTGACCCACGCTGGCCTGCGGAAACACATTCCCTTGGACAGATGATCCTGTGACAACCACCAAAGAAGAGAGTTTCTGGTCTCTTGGTCCAGATTTATCTGAGGAGATAAAACAGATATACATGCAAACAGGTGTATAATATGTATTAATACTTTCCCCTTCTGATGAACTGCAGCGGTCCCACAGTCTCTCCCAAGGTCTGTGTGAATAGATCAGGTGTGCTAGCTGGAGGTGCTGGTTCAGCTTGTATCAGTCGTTGGTATCTTCCTTTCCTTCCTCGGTTGTATAACTCTAGGTGCAAAATAGTGGTGCTGAAATATCAGACAATACACCATACAAAGGTGAATATCTACTCGCAGTGTATATTGCAGGTTACCGGCTCCTTCCCAATATGAAAAGACAATATCACAGATTCAGTAAAAAAAGTTTGTCTTTATTTGGCTCAAAAAGACAAACTTTTTTACTGAATCTGTGATATTGTCTTTTCATATTGGGAAGGAGCCGGTAACCTGCAATATACACTGTGAGTAGATATTCACCTTTGTATGGTGTATTGTCTGATATTTCAGCACCACTATTTTGCACCTAGAGTTATACAACCGAGGAAGGAAAGGAAGATACCAACGACTGATACAAGCTGAACCAGCGCCTCCAGCTAGCACACCTTATCTGAGGAGATAAATCTGCATAATCCCCATTCCACTGTTTGAGCATGCAAAGTTGCAGTGGTCTGAGATGCAAGCGAGCAAACGGAACTATGTTCATTGCCGCTACCATTAAACCGATTACCTCCATACACTGAGCCACTGACGGCCGAGGAATGGAATGAAGAGCTCGGCAGATGGATAAAATCTTTGATTTCCTGACCTCCGTCAGAAAAATTTTCATGTCCACCGAATCTATCAGAGTTCCCAGGAATGGAACTCATGTGAGAGGGATAAGTGAACTCTTTTTTACGTTCACCTTCCACCCATGAGATCTTAGAAAAGCCAACACGATGTCCATGTGAGACTTGGCTAGTTGGTAAGTTGATGCCTGGATTAAGATATCATCCAGATAAGGTGCCACAGCTATGCCCCGCGGCCTTAGAACCGCCAGAAGGGACCCTAGCACCTTTGTGAAAATTCTGGGAGCCGTGGCCAACCCGAAGGAAAGAGCCACAAACTGGTAATGCTTGTCCAGAAAGGCGAACCTGAGGAATTGGTGATGATCTTTGTGGATAGGAATGTGTAGATACGCATCCTTTAAGTCCACGGTGGTCATATATTGACCCTCCTGGATCATTGGCAAAATAGTCCGAATGGTCTCCATCTTGAAGGATGGGACTCTGAGGAATTTGTTTAGGATCTTGAGATCCAAAATTGGTCTGAAAATTCCCTCCTTTTTGGGAACCACAAACAGATTGGAGTAGAACCTTTGCCCCTGTTCTGTTTCTGGGAACTGGGCAGATCACTCCCATGGAATATGGGTCTTCTACACAGCATAGGAATGCCTCTCTTTTTGTATGGTTTACAGACAATTGAGAAAGATGGAATCTCCTCCTTGGGGGAGAATCTTTGAAATCTAGAAGATACCCCTGGGTTACTATTTCTAAAGCCCAGGAGTCCTGAACGTCTCTTGCCCAAGCCTGAGCGAAGAGAGAAAGTCTTCCCCCCTACTAGATCCAGTCCCGGATCAGGGGCTACCCCTTCATGCTGTCTTGGTGGCAGCAGCGGGCTTCTTGGCCTGTTAACCCTTGTTCCAAGTCTGGTTAGGTCTCCAGACTGACTTGGATTCAGCCAGATACCCCTCTTGCTTTGTGGCAGGGGAAGAGGAAGAGGGACCACCTTTGAAGTTTCGAAAGGAATGAAAATAATTTTCTTTGGTCCTCATCTTATTTGTCTTATCCTGAGGAAGGGCATGGCCTTTCCCTCCAGTGCTGTCTGAAATGATCTCTTTCAGTTCAGGCCTGAATAGGGTCTTACCCTTGAAAGGGATGGCTAAAAGCTTAGCTTTTGATGACACATCAGCAGACCAGGACTTAAGCCATACCGCTCTACGCGCTAAAATGGAAAAACCCAAATTCTTCGCCGCTAATTTAGCCAATTGAAAAGCGTCATCTGTAATGAAAGAATTAGCTAGCTTGAGAGCCCTAATTCTATTCAGAATACCCTCTAATAGAGTCTCAACCTGAAGAGCCTCTTCCAGAGCCTCGAACCAAAAGGACGCTGCAGTAGTTACAGGAACAATGCACACTATAGGTTGGAGAAGAAAACCTTGATGAACAAATATTTTCTTCAGGAGACCCTCTAATTTTTTTTATCCATAGGATCTTTGAAAGCACAACTGTTCTCAATAGGTATAGTTGTACGCTTAGCCAGGGTATAAATAGCTCCCTCCACCTTAGGGACCATCTGCCACGAGTCCCGCATGGCGTCTGATATGGGAAACATTTTCTTAAAAGTAGGAGGGGGAGCGAACGGAATACCTGGTCTATCCCACTCCTTAGTAACAATTTCCGAAATCCTCTTAGGGACCGGAAAAACATCAGTGTAGGCAGGAACCACTAGGAATCTGTCCATTTTACATAATTTCTCTGGAACTACAATAGGGTCACAATCATCCAGAGTCGCTAAAACCTCCCTGAGCAATAAGCGGAGGTGTTATAGTTTAAATTTAAAAGCCGTCATATCTGAATCTGTCTGAGGGAACATATTTCCTAAATCAGAAATCTCTCCCTCAGCCAGCAAATCCCTCACTTCAGAACATTGTGAGGGTACATCGGATATGGCTAATAAAGCGTCAGAGGGCTCAGCATTTGTTCTTGCACCAGACCTACTGCACTTCCCCTGCAACCCAGGCAGCTTAGATAAAACCTCTGTGAGGGTAGTATTCATAACTGCGGCCATATCTTGCAGGGTGAAAGAATTAGACGCACTAGAAGTAATTGGCGTCGCTTGTGCGGGCGTTAACGGTTGTGGCACTTGGGGAGAATTAGATGGCATAACCTGATTCTCTTCTGACTGAGAATCATCCTGCGACATACTTTAAGTAGCTAAAATATGTTCTTTACAATTTATTGACCTTTGAGTGCATGAGGGACACATTCTAAGTGGAGGTTCCACAATAGCTTCTAAACATATTAAACATTGACTTTCCTCAATGTCAGACATGTTGAACAGGCTAGTAATGACTACAAACAAGCATGAAAACACTTTATTTAGTGAAAAAAATAACAATCTTAAAAAAAACGGTACTGCGCCTTTAAGAGAAAAAAAAGCATACACGTTCTGCAAAACAGCCTAAACATGCACCACATTTTTAAAAATTTTGTATGTAGACACAATATAGGTAGTTAAGATTGTACCACAATTTTTTTTAACAATTAACCCTTTAATTTCCAAACCGGATCGAAAATAGGCCCAGATCCAGAAAAAAACACTCAGCACCTTGCCACAGCCCTGCTGTGGCCCTACCTGCCCTCAGGAATTGAAAGTGTGGGGTAAAAGCTTTGATTTGGCCCAAAACATACACCAGGGCCCTCAGAAGTTAGAGCTTGCTGCTTGATGATAAAACTAACTGTGCATCTGAGGCGCGAAAATAGGCCCCGCCCATCTCACTTGATGTCTCCTCAGCCTTAAAGAACTGCACCAGAGCGGTTATAACTAGCCATGTGGGTTCTAAGACCCAAAAGTTAAGCCATGTGTGCCCTTAATAAAGTTTGCCCAAAACGTTATTGCCCACAAAAACGTTAAAGCACTCCCAAATCAAAAAACGTTTGCTCACAAACATTTGCCATTCAGTGTCAACCATATTTGGTTTTTTTTTACCATTTATTTAATTTCCAGAAATGCATACAAAGTAAGTTTTAGCACATTTGCTTTTGTCGTGCACCACGCAGGGTAAATAATAATCAAAAACATAAGCATTATTCATCTATATATAATAAAGCAAAACCCTCATTACTTTTGTACAGACTGGAAGTTTTTTCTGTTTACCAAAAAAAAACAAAAAAAAAAAAAAAAAAAACCAAAACAAACAACAAGAAAAAAAAAAAAAAAAGATAGGCGGTTATAATTAGTTTCTATAACCCAAAGGGGCAAGGATAAGGTTCTGTATATTGACAGGATAAAGCTTAAGTATGGGATTCCAATTATTAAAAAATTCCTCAACCCTGCCTTTAGAATAGAGGCGAGTATTATATGTTTCGAAAATTATTTGTTGAAGCAACAAATTACGAAAATGTGTGAATTTAAATGCATGCGGCTCTTTCCAATTCTTAAGGATTAAAGTTCTAGTTGCCAAGATTATTGTGTTTAATATACTAATATTTTTTGGTTTCAATAATGTCTGGTGAGAATGAATAAGAAAAATTACATGGAAGGCTTGAATAGGCCCCGCCCATCTCACTTGATGTCTCCTCAGCCTTAAAGAACCGCACCAGAGCGGTTATAACTAGCCATGTGGGTTCTAAGACCCAAAAGTTAAGCCATGTGTGCCCTTAATAAAGTTTGCCCAAAACATTATTGCCCACAAAAACGTTAAAGCACTCCCAAATCAAAAAACGTTTGCTCACAAACATTTGCCATTCAGTGTCAACCATATTTGTAATTGGCCCCATATGCAAGCTAAGTAATGCCCTTCTTTTAGCTCTAGGATTACTGCTTACCCTTACCCTCCTGGGTATAATGTCAGCCTTTCTGAAATACACAGTCTCTCCAGAAAAATATGACTGAACATACCTCATTGCTGCATAGCATGAAACCGTTCCTCACACTGAAGTTTCCTGTACTCCTCAGCCTCTGTGGGAACAGCAATGGACCTTAGTTACAAATGCTAAGATCATCATCCTCCAGGCAGCAGTCTTCATCCATCTGCTGCCTGAGAGTAAATAGTACACACCGGTACCATTTAAAATAACAAACTCTTGCTTGAAGAAATTAAAAACTAATGTTTTATCACCTCTTTCACTTTACCCTTCCTAGTACTTAGAGTAGGCAAAGAGAATGACTGGGGGTGGAGCTAAGGGAGGAGCTATATAGACAGCTCTGCTGTGGTGCTCTTTGCCACTTCCTGTTAGGAAGGATAATATCCAACAAGTAAAGGATGAATCCGTGGACTTGTCTTACCTTTATAGAAGAAAGTATTTTAATCTTTTTAAATATACTCATTGGCTTTAAGCCACTATAACTCAGTATTTATTTTAATGTATTACTGAGTAAACACAGAAAAGGTCTCCTGTTTTCTCTACAACCACATATTGTGTGTCCCATTGTTTTGTTTTTACTTTTGTGAGCATTCACATTGCACCTCACTTGTAATACTAGCGGAAGCAGAAGCAATATTTTGCATACAACTTGTAATCTAGCCCAAAATATCGTAAAGGGATCTTTAATATGATCTCAAATGTGTTTTAGCTAAATTTTAAAACAAATGGACATAGAGTATAGAAAAATGAAAAACAACAACTTAGGTTACAGAAATGGCAGAACACTTTTCCCAACAACTTAAAATGTAATCAGTCGCAACTGTTTTTTACTTAAGTTCACCCAATCTGTTTGTTTTTTCTTTGCTTATCCTATCTCATCTAATTTGGTCAATTATGAGCAGATAATAATGAGCCACTGTATTGATAAATCAATTATTGTACATAATGTTGAAGGATCAGCTTAGTTTGTTGAGAAAACCACACAAGTTGGACACTTTGCGTTCTTGTTGCCAGCAGTAAGAGACCGCTGGGTGTTTGTAGTGATGTCGCGAACCTAAAATTTTGCGTTTGCGAACGGCGAACGCAATCTTCCACAAAACTTCGCGAACCAGGCGAACCGCCAAAGTTGTTTCAAGGGGACTAACACTTGGACTGTGGCATGCCAGAGGGGGATCCATGGCAAAACTCCCATGGAAAATTACATAGTTGATGCAGAGTCTGGTTTTAATCCATAAAGGGCATAAATCACCTAACATTCCTAAATTGTTTGGAATAACGTGCTTTAAAACATCAGGTATGATGTTGTATCGATCAGGTAGTGTAAGGGTTACGCCCGCTTCACAGTGACAGGCCAAACTCCCCGTTTAACGCACCGCAAACAACCACAAACAGTCCATTTGCACAACCGCAAACTCCCCATTTGTCATGCTCGGCTGAGTAGGTTCAGGGGTTTGGAGCATGTGCAAGGTGATGGCTGAGTTAAGCTGAGAGGATGTGAAGAGGTGAGTAGGACTCAGTATACCAGAATGGAAACACAGAACAAAAAAGGGCTTTTCTTAAAGTAACTTTACTAAGGTAATGCAAGGAAAACAAGAGGTAAAGCACATAGAGGTTATATTCCGAACTGATAATAAACAAATGAAAGTCTTTGTAAAAGAACAGTTCAAGCAGAAGTCCTTCAACAGACACAGACGACCCATACGAGTACTTGATATTAGGATCAAAGTGGGCATACACAGGTATTAGAGCCAGGGTACTTGGTATCATATGCCAGTATCTCGGTAAGGCAACTTGGGTTCAGGAACAGGCCGAGCATACGCCAGTATCTCAGTAAGGCAACTTGGGTTCAGGAACAGGCCGAGCATACGCCAGTATCTCGGTAAGGCAACTTGGGTTCAGGAAGGAGCCGAGCATACGCCAGTATCTCGGTAAGGCAACTTGGGTTCAGGAAGGGGCCGAGCATACGCCAGTATCTTGGTAAGGCAACTTGGTTTCAGGAAGGGGCCGAGCATACGCCAGTATCTCGGTAAGGCAACTTGGGTTCAGGAATGGGCCGAGCATACGCCAGTATCTCGGTAAGGCAACTTGGGTTCAGGAACAGGCCGAGCATACGCCAGTATCTCGGTAAGGCAACTTAGTTTCAGGAAGACAAATGTCACAGTAGAGTTGCTTAGACTCAGCAAGCAGATAAACATACAGTTCTTACAGCAGTGGAGTTTAGTACCAACAGCCAAGGAAGTATACAGGTACTCACAGCAGAGGTACTTTACTTCAGGATACACAGATGTCACAGTATAGTTGCTTAGACTCAGCAAGCAGATTAACATACAGTTCTTACAGCAGTGGAGTTTAGTACCAACAGCCAAGGAAGTATACAGGTACTCACAGCAGAGGTACTTGGCTTCAGGATAAACAGATGTCACAGTATAGTTGCTTAGACTCAGCAAGCAGATTAACATACAGTTCTTAAAGCAGTGGAGTTTAGTACCAATAGCCAAGGAAGTATACAGGTACTCACAGCAGAGGTACTTGGCTTCAGGATAAACAAATGTCACAGTATAGTTGCTTAGACTCAGCAAACAGATTAACATACAGTTCTTACAGCAGTGGAGTTTAGTACCAACAGCCAAGGAAGTATACAGGTACTCACAGCAGAGGTACTTGGCTTCAGGATAAACAGATGTCACAGTATAGTTGCTTAGACTCAGCAGCCAGTTAAGCTTACAGTTCTCACAGCATGGTGATAGACACAGTAGCCAAGTAAGCATACAGGATACAAAAGAATTGTCAGAATACAAGCCAAGGGTCAGTAGCCAGGAAAGCAGTCCAAACTTTCATAAAGCAAAAAGGGGAATCCAGAAGAATGGTCAATCAGCAAGCCGAGTTCAGATGCCAGGGATCCAACAACAAAACAGGAATTCAGGAAACAGAACAGAGGCAAAGGAAATTAATCACAATGTCAAGACACCAAATGATTAGTGAAGCAGCCCTTTATAGCAGAGCTGATTAGAAAACTACCTGCAGCTGGCAAGCAGGTGGAGCCAGAGAGTAATCCACTGCAGGTAACAGGTCTCCAAAAAGCTGCAAACATAAACAAATACCTCTGGTGGCACAGGAAAAGAAAAACAGGCTGGGAACCAGGAGTCCCAGGTTCAAATCCAGGCACGGCCGTGACACATTTGCACAAGGTTGGATACCAAGCTAGCCATGTCCCGTTCCTTGTCGTCATTGAAGGTCTCTTCCTCCACCCAACCACGTACAACACCAATTGGGACACCTGCTGTGTTTGGTCTTCCACCTCCTCAAAGCCACCTTCCTCTCTCTGCGTTATTATAAGGTGTGTTAAGTAGTACTATTCCTATCAGTTTAATCCCTGTTATGTCCCCTATCAGGGGACGTGTATATGGCATCGATTTTAGGAACCGGGAGATGGAAAAATATGCTTGGTCGGTCCTCCTACTTCAAATTTGGGGCACTGCGCGTGCAATCTAATGTGCCACCAGATAGGAGTGGTGTGTTAAGTAGTACTATTTTTATCAGTTTAATCCCTGTTACGTCCTCTATCAGGGGACGCGTATATGGCATCAATTTTAGGAACCGGAAGATGGAAAAAGATGCTTGGTCTGACCTCCTACTTCAAATTTGGGGCACTGCGCGTGTAATCTAATGTGCCACCAGATAGGAGTGGTGTGTTAAGTAGTAATATTCCTATCAGTTTAATCCCTGTTATGTGCCTTTTTTTTGGTTTGGTTTTTGAAGCCACAGTGCAGCACCAGAGGCCAGAAAAATTAGGCATGTACACATGCCTGAAAAATTAGGTATTGTTGCAGCCACTGCTGTAGCAGCAGTCAGAAAAATTGATGTTTATTTCCCAGGCAGAAAGTGCCCTAAAACATTGCGGCTTGAACCCTAGTTGGTGGCGGATAAGTCACACAAGTCATCCGGCATTCAGAGATAAAATACAGCAGCGTGTGGACCATTTTTATCCCAAGGCAGCTCATCTCATCAGGCATTTTTTAGTCAAATGTATCGCCCACTGTCAGTCCCTTCGGGATCCATCCCTCATTCATCTTAATAAAGGTGAGGTAATCTAGACTTTTTTGACCTAGGCGACTTCTCTTCTCAGTGACAATACCTCCTGCTGCACTGAAGGTCCTTTCTGACAGGACACTTGAAGCGGGGCAGGCCAGAAGTTCTATCGCAAATTGGGATAGCTCAGGCCACAGGTCAAGCCTGCACACCCAGTAGTCAAGGGGTTCATCGCTCCTCAGAGTGTCGATATCTGCAGTTAAGGTGAGGTAGTCTGCTACCTGTCGGTCGAGTCGTTCTCTGAGGGTGGACCCCAATGGGCTGTGGCGATGTGTAGGACTTAAAAAGCTCTGCATGTCCTCCATCAACAACACATCTGTAAAGCCTACAGGCATTGCGCATGAGTGCCCAGTAACGTGGCAAAAAAATTCATAGCTCTGCAGAGGCTGTCCTAGCACCCTGGTCATAAAAATAGTCGTTAACGACTTTTTCTTGTTGGAGCAGGCAGTCTAACATTAGGAGTGTTGAATTCCAACGTGTCGGGCTGTCGCAAATCAAGCGCCTCACTGGCATGTTGTTTCGCCGCTGGATATCTGAAAAGTGCGCCATGAACATGTAGGAATGCCTGAAATGGCCATTCCTCTTCCTGACTTGCTTCAGGACATCCTGTAAGCCTGGGTACTTATGCACAAAGACTTGTACGATCAGATTACACACATGTGCCATGCACGGTAGATGTATCAACTTGCCCAAATTCAATGCCGCCAACAAATTTCTTCCATTGTCACAAACCACTTTGCCGATCTCCAGTTGGTGCAGAGTCAGCCACTGATCCACCTGTGCGTTCAGGGTGGACAGGAGTGCTGGTCCGGTGTGACTCTCTGCTTTCAGGCAAGTCAACCCCAAAACGGCGTGACACTGCCGTATCCAGGATGTGGAATAGTACCTGGGGAGCTGGGGGGGTGCCGTTGATGTGGAGCAAGATGCAGCAGCAGAAGAGGACTCAGCCGAGGAGGTTATGGAAGAGGATGGAGTAGGAGGAGTAGAGGAGGTGGCAGCAGGCCTGCCTGCAAGTTGTGGCGGTGTCACCAACTCCTCTGCAGAGCCACCATTCCATGCTTGGCAGCCGTCAGCAGGTTTACCCAATGCGCAGTGTAGGTGATATACCTGCCCTGACCATGCTTTGCAGACCAGGTATCAGTGGTCAGATGGACCCTTGCCCCAACACTGTGTGCCAGACATGCCATTACTTCCTTTTGCACAATCGAGTACAGGTTGGGGATTGCCTTTTGTGCAAAGAAATTTCGGTCGGGTACTTTCCACTGCGGTGTCCCAATAGCTACAAATGTTTGGAACGCCTCAGACTCCACCAGCTTGTATGGTAAAAGCTGGTGGGCTAAGAGTTCAGACAAGCCAGCTGTCAGATGCCGGGCAAAGGGGTGACTTTATGACATTGGCTTCTTACGCTCAAACATGTCCTTGACAGACACCTGACTGTGGGCAAATGAGCAGGAACTGCTCAAGGTGAGAGACAGAGTGGCGGATGGTTGAGAGGGGGCAAGGAGGACAGCAGTGGTTGACGTGGCTGAAGATGCTGGACCAGGAGGAGGATGGCGGCTTTGAGTTTGTGTGCTGCTTGTACTCATGTGTTGATCCCATAGGCATTTGTGATGTGCGATCATGTGCCTTCGCAAAGCAGTTGTACCTAGGTGGGTGTTGGACTTCCCATGACTCAGTTTCTTTTGGCACAGGTTGCAAATGGCATCGCTGTTGTCAGAGGCAGACACACAAAAAAAATGCCACACTGCTGAGCTCTGCAATGACGGCATTCTGGTGGTGGCAACAGCATGCGTTGATTGGCGTGCTGTCTGGCTGACCCCGGGTGCCGATGCATGCTGTCTGACTGTGCCACTAGCTCCTTTCGACGACCTCCCCCTGCTTCCAACTCGTCTCCTCCTCCTCTCTGTATCCCCATCTGAACTTTCCCCATCTTCTTCTTCTCTTCTAGTGGGCACCCACGTGACATCCACGGACTCATTGTCATCATCAACCGCTTCACTTGTATCTGACAACTCAGCAAAGGAAGCAGCAGCGGGTACAACATCATCATCATCACACCATACGTCCATGTGTGTAATGCTGCCTAACTGAGACATATCCCTGTTATCTACATCCTCTGGCAATAATGGTTGCGCATCACTATCACTCATTTCTTCCAACTGATGTGTAAATAACTCCTCTGACAGATCAAGTGAAGCGGCTGTGGTGCTGGTGTTGGTGGTGGCGGCAGGTGGGTGAGTGGTAACTTGAGAGGTGCCCGAAGCTAAGCTGGAGGAGGATGGTACGTCAAGGTTCTGAGCGGAAGCTGTAGAAGATTGGGTGTCCTGTGTTAGCCAGTCAACTATGTCCTCAGAACTGTTCCAGTTCAGGGTACATGGCCTCTGAACACTGGGCATTATTCTAGGGCCAAAGGGAATATCAGCACCACGACCACAACGGCCCCTGCAGGGTGGCCTGCCTCTACCTGTCATTTTTTTTTTTGATTAGTGGTACTATGCGTGCAAGCTACTGTGACAACAGATATGAGTGGCACTGTGCACTGGCAGAAGTTGGCAGAGTAGACGCTGTAGGCCTGACACAAACGCTTGCAGACAACTAACTGCTATTCAATTTATTACAGTAAATTTTTTTTTTTTTTAAATGTACACTACTGTTACACCAGATATGAGTTGCACTGGGGTGACACTGTGCCCTGGCAGGCACTGAAACGCACACGTGTGAAGGAAACTGACTGCTATTATTTCACAGTCAAAAAAGTGTTGTTTTTTTTAAATGTACTCTACTGTTACACCAGATATGAGTTGCACTGGGGGGACACTGTGCCCTGGCAGGCACTGAAACGCACATGTGTGAAGGGAACTGACTGCTATTATTTCACAGTCAAAAAAGTGTTTTTTTTTTTTAAATGTACACTACTGTTACACCAGATATGAGTTGCACTGGTGTGACACTGTGCCCTGGCAGGCACTGAAACGCACACGTGTGAAGGAAACTGACTGCTATTATTTCACAGTCAAAAAAGTGTTGTTGTTTTTTAAATGTACACTACTGTTACACCAGATATGAGTTGCACTGGGGTGACACTGTGCCCTGGCAGGCACTGAAACGCACACGTGTGAAGGAAACTGACAGCTATTATATCACAGTCAAAAAAGTGTTTGTTTTTTTTAAAATGTACACTACTGTTACACCAGATATGAGTTGCACTGGGGTGACACTGTGCCCTGGCAGGCACTGAAACGCACACGTGTGAAGGAAACTGACTGCTATAATTTCACAGTCAAAGAAGTGTTGTTTTTTTTAAATGTACACTACTGTTACACCAGATATGAGTTGCACTGGGGTGACACTGTGCCCTGGCAGGCACTGAAATGCACACGTGTGAAGGAAACTGACTGCTATTATTTCACAGTCAAAACAGTGTTGTTTTTTTTAAATGTACACTACTGTTACACCAGATATGAGTTGCACTGGGGTGACACTGTGCCCTGGCAGGCCCTGAAACGCACACGTGTGAAGCAAACTGACTGCTATTATTTCACAGTCAAAAAAGTTTTTTTTTTTTTTTTTTATGTACACTACTGTTACACCAGATATGAGTTGCACTGGGGTGACAATGTGCCCTGGCAGGCACTGAAACGCACACATGTGAAGGAAACTGACTGCTATTATTTCACAGTCAAAAAAGTGTTGTTTTTTTAAATGTACAATACTGTTACACCAGATATGAGTTGCACTGGGGTGACACTGTGCCCTGGCAGGCACTGAAACGCACACGTGTGAAGGAAACTGACTGCTATTATTTCACAGTCAAAAAAGTCTTGTTTTTTTAAACGTACACTACTGTTACACCAGATATGAGTTGCACTGGGGTGACACTGTGCCCTGGCAGGCACTGAAACGCACACGTGTGAAGGAAACTGACTGCTATTATTTCACAGTCAAAAAAGTGTTGTTTTTTTTTTAAATGTACACTACTGTTACACCAGATATGAGTTGCACTGGGGTGACACTGTGCCCTGGCAGGCACTGAAACGCACACGTGTGAAGGAAACTGACTGCTATTATTTCACAGTCAAAAAAGTCTTGTTTTTTTAAACGTACACTACTGTTACACCAGATATGAGTTGCACTGGGGTGACACTGTGCCCTGGCAGGCACTGAAACGCACACGTGTGAAGGAAACTGATTGCTATTATTTCACAGTCAAAAAAGTGTTGCTTTTTCTTAAATGTACACTACTGTTACACCAGATATGAGTTGCACTGGGGTGACACTGTGCCCTGGCAGGCACTGAAACCCACACGTGTGAAGGAAACTGACTGCTATTATTTCACAGTCAAAAAAGTGGGGTTTTTTTTAAATGTACACTACTGTTACACCAGATATGAGTTGCACTGGGGTGACAGTGTGCCCTGGCAGACACTGAAACACACACGTGTGAAGGAAACTGACTGCTATTATTTCACAGTCAAAAAAGTGTTGTTTTTTTTTTAAATGTACAATACTGTTACACCAGATATGAGTTGCACTGGGGTGACACTGTGCCCTGGCAGGCACTGAAACGCACACGTGTGAAGGAAACTGACTGCTATTATTTCACAGTCAAAAATGTGTTGTTTTTTTTAAATGTGCACTACTGTTACACCAGATATGAGTTGCACTGGGGTGACACTGTGCCCTGGCAGGCACTGAAACGCACACGTGTGAAGGAAACTGACTGCTATTATTTCACAGTCAAAAAAGTTTTTTTTTTTTAAATGAACACTACTGTTACACCAGATATGAGTTGCACTGGGGTGACAGTGTGCCCTGGCAGGCACTGAAACGCACACGTGTGAAGGAAACTGACTGCTATTATTTCACAGTCAAAAAAGTCTTGTTTTTTTAAACGTACACTACTGTTACACCAGATATGAGTTGCACTGGGGTGACACTGTGCCCTGGCAGGCACTGAAACGCACACGTGTGAAGGAAACTGATTGCTATTATTTCACAGTCAAAAAAGTGTTGCTTTTTCTTAAATGTACACTACTGTTACACCAGATATGAGTTGCACTGGGGTGACACTGTGCCCTGGCAGGCACTGAAACCCACACGTGTGAAGGAAACTGACTGCTATTATTTCACAGTCAAAAAAGTGGGTTTTTTTTTAAATGTACACTACTGTTACACCAGATATGAGTTGCACTGGGGTGACAGTGTGCCCTGGCAGACACTGAAACACACACGTGTGAAGGAAACTGACTGCTATTATTTCACAGTCAAAAAAGTGTTGTTTTTTTTAAATGTACAATACTGTTACACCAGATATGAGTTGCACTGGGGTGACACTGTGCCCTGGCAGGCACTGAAACGCACACGTGTGAAGGAAACTGACTGCTATTATTTCACAGTCAAAAATGTGTTGTTTTTTTTAAATGTACACTACTGTTACACCAGATATGAGTTGCACTGGGGTGACACTGTGCCCTGGCAGGCACTGAAACGCACACGTGTGAAGGAAACTGACTGCTATTATTTCACAGTCAAAAAAGTGTTGTTTTTTTAAATGTACAATACTGTTACACCAGATATGAGTTGCACTGGGGTGACACTGTGCCCTGGCAGGCACTGAAACGCACACGTGTGAAGGAAACTGACTGCTATTATTTCACAGTCAAAAAAGTGTTGTTTTTTTTTTAAATGTACACTACTGTTACACCAGATATGAGTTGCACTGGGGTGACACTGTGCCCTGGCAGGCACTGAAACGCACACGTGTGAAGGAAACTGACTGCTATTATTTCACAGTCAAAAAAGTCTTGTTTTTTTAAACGTACACTACTGTTACACCAGATATGAGTTGCACTGGGGTGACACTGTGCCCTGGCAGGCACTGAAACGCACACGTGTGAAGGAAACTGACTGCTATTATTTCACAGTCAAAAAAGTGTTGTTTTTTTTTTTAAATGTACACTACTGTTACACCAGATATGAGTTGCACTGGGGTGACACTGTGCCCTGGCAGGCACTGAAACGCACACGTGTGAAGGAAACTGACTGCTATTATTTCACAGTCAAAAAGGTCTTGTTTTTTTAAACGTACACTACTGTTACACCAGATATGAGTTGCACTGGGGTGACACTGTGCCCTGGCAGGCACTGAAACGCACACGTGTGAAGGAAACTGATTGCTATTATTTCACAGTCAAAAAAGTGTTGCTTTTTCTTAAATGTACACTACTGTTACACCAGATATGAGTTGCACTGGGGTGACACTGTGCCCTGGCAGGCACTGAAACCCACACGTGTGAAGGAAACTGACTTCTATTTTTTCACAGTCAAAAAAGTGGGGTTTTTTTTAAATGTACACTACTGTTACACCAGATATGAGTTGCACTGGGGTGACAGTGTGCCCTGGCAGACACTGAAACACACACGTGTGAAGGAAACTGACTGCTATTATTCCACAGTCAAAAAAGTGTTGTTTTTTTTTTAAATGTACAATACTGTTACACCAGATATGAGTTGCACTGGGGTGACACTGTGCCCTGGCAGGCACTGAAACGCACACGTGTGAAGGAAACTGACTGCTATTATTTCACAGTCAAAAATGTGTTGTTTTTTTTAAATGTACACTACTGTTACACCAGATATGAGTTGCACTGGGGTGACACTGTGCCCTGGCAGGCACTGAAACGCACACGTGTGAAGGAAACTGACTGCTATTATTTCAGTCAAAACAGTGTTGTTTTTTTTAAATGTACCCTACTGTTATACCAGATGTTAGTTGCACTGGGGTGACACTATGCCCTGGCAGGCACTGAAACGCACACGTGTGAAGGAAACTGACTGCTATTATTTCACAGTCAAAAAAGTTTTTTTTTTTTAAATGAACACTACTGTTACACCAGATATGAGTTGCACTGGGGTGACACTGTGCCCTGGCAGGCACTGAAACGCACACGTGTGAAGGAAACTGACTGCTATTATTTCACAGTCAAAAAAGTCTTGTTTTTTTAAACGTACACTACTGTTACACCAGATATGAGTTGCACTGGGGTGACACTGTGCCCTGGCAGGCACTGAAACGCACACGTGTGAAGGAAACTGATTGCTATTATTTCACAGTCAAAAAAGTGTTGCTTTTTCTTAAATGTACACTACTGTTACACCAGATATGAGTTGCACTGGGGTGACACTGTGCCCTGGCAGGCACTGAAACCCACACGTGTGAAGGAAACTGACTGCTATTATTTCACAGTCAAAAAAGTGGGTTTTTTTTTAAATGTACACTACTGTTACACCAGATATGAGTTGCACTGGGGTGACAGTGTGCCCTGGCAGACACTGAAACACACACGTGTGAAGGAAACTGACTGCTATTATTTCACAGTCAAAAAAGTGTTGTTTTTTTTTAAATGTACAATACTGTTACACCAGATATGAGTTGCACTGGGGTGACACTGTGCCCTGGCAGGCACTGAAACGCACACGTGTGAAGGAAACTGACTGCTATTATTTCACAGTCAAAAATGTGTTGTTTTTTTTAAATGTACACTACTGTTACACCAGATATGAGTTGCACTGGGGTGACACTGTGCCCTGGCAGGCACTGAAACGCACACGTGTGAAGGAAACTGACTGCTATTATTTCAGTCAAAACAGTGTTGTTTTTTTTAAATGTACAATACTGTTACACCAGATATGAGTTGCACTGGGGTGACACTGTGCCCTGGCAGGCACTGAAACGCACACGTGTGAAGGAAACTGACACTGCTATTATTTCACAGTCAAAAAAGTGTTGTTTTTTTTAAATGTACACTACTGTTACACCAGATATAAGTGGTGGTACTGGGCAAGTGGGCACAGTATAAGCTGTGAGAATGACACACACGCTGGCAGGCAGGCAGACAACTGCAATTAGATTACACAGGAAAAAAAAAAAGCAGACTGATGTTCTAGCCCTAATAAGGGCTTTTTGGGGTGCTGTCCTTACAGCAGAGATCAGATGAGTCCTTCAGGACTGTAGTGGACACTGAATACACTAGCCTAGCTATCGATTTCCCTATTAAATCATCAGCAGCTACACTGTCCCTCCTCTCAATAAGAATGCAGCTTCCAAATTAATCTAAAATGGATGCTGTCCAGGAAGTGGGAGGGTCTGGGAGGGAGGGTCTGCTGCTGATTGGCTGGAATGTGTCTGCTGACTGTGAGTTACAGGGTCAAAGTTTTACTCAATGATGACGAATAGGGGGCGGACCGAACATCGCATATGTTCGCCGTCCACGGCGAACGCGAACAAGCTATGTTTGCCGGGAACTATTCGCCGGCAAACTACTCGCAACATCACTATGCGTGATCTACAGATTTTTTTCTTATTTCTTTGTGTTGGCTGAATCAGCAGTTTGGAAGATTCAGTGGACCCTACATGGTGAAGTTCCCACTTGCAGAAGGTTGTGGGTTAGGAATCCTATTATATAGTAAAGCTGTAGTTTTTGAAGATATATCCTTTTATGCATAATCACCTAGATTACGACTTTTGAGCGCTATAGGGAAATTAACGAACGGAACAAAAGTGGCATTATTTAATCCCCTATAGCGCTGCCATTACAAATTTTAAAAAACCAGGCTTGTGCGGGCGATAAGGAGATTTTGAGCTACATACCGCACCCAAAACAAGCGATGTTTTGACGTGCTAGTTCACACTTTCCCCATAGACATCACCTGCGATTGCGGAAACAAAAGCTCTGTAACGCAGCCCCATTGATGTCTATGGGGAAAAAAACTAATGCTTAAAGCTAACACCCTAACATAAACCCCACGTCTAAACACCCCTAATCTGCTGCCCCCGACATCGCCAACGTCTGCCTACAGTTATCAACCCCTAATCTGCCGCACCGATATCGCTGCCACCTAAATACATTTATTAACCCCTAATCTGCCACTCCCGATATTGCTGCCACTATACTACATTTATTAACCCCTATTCCGCCGCACCACAACATCGTCACCAATATACTAAAATTATTAACCCCTTATCCTCCACACCCCAACATCGCTGCCACTATATTAAAGTTATTAACCCCTATTCCGCAGCTCCCCAACATCGCCACAACTAAATAAAGTTATTAACCCCCTAAACCTCTGGCCTCCCACTAAATAAACCCATTAACCCCTAAACCGCCAGCCCCCCACATCGCAACAACCTAAATTAAACTATGTTAACCCTTAAACCTAACCCTAATATAACAATAACCCTAACACCCCCTAACTTTAACCCCTTAATGACCGAGGACGTGCAGGGTACGTCCTCTTAAAAAAGTCACTTAACGACCAAGGACGTACCCTGCACGTCCTCGGTTTGGAAAGCAGCTGGAAGCGATCCTGATCACTTCCAGCTGATTTCCGGTTATTGCAGGATGCCTCGATATTGAGGCATCCTGCAATAACATTTTTTACCCCTCCGGTGCAGAGAGAGCCACTCTGTGGCCCTCTCTGCACCGGACATCGATGGCCGCATTCGTTGGTGGGTGGGAGCTGAAGTGGGAGGTGGGTGGGCGGCCATCGATGGCTTCTTAGTGAGAGAGGGGGGCGGGATCGGTTGCGGTATCGCCGGGGGCGCGCACGGGCGCGCGCGCGTGCACGGGGGGTGGCGGGCGGGCGCGTGCACGGGGCGGGGAGCGGGTGGGAACCGCTACACTACAGAAAAAAGGTACAAGTTGATTGTAAAAAAATATATAATAAACTTATTTTTTTGAAAGCATCTAAGGGATCAGGAAGGGGTGGGGGGTTGGTATTGGGGGGGAAAAGCTACACTACAGAAAAGGGAGATTTTTTTAATATATAACAGCATATTTTTCACTAAAATGGGTACTGGCAGACAGCTGCCAGTACCCAAGATGGCGCACATTAAGTCAGAGGGGGAGGGTTAGAGAGCTGTTTGGTGGGGGATCAGTGAGGTTGGGGGCTAATGGGGATCCTACACATAAGCATATGTAAATATGCTAAAAAAAATGCACAAAAAAGCCAAAATTCTCCTTTTATTTTAGTACTGGCAGAGTTTCTGCCAGTACTTAAGATGGCGGGGACATTTGTGGGGTAGGGGAGGGAAGAGAGATGTTTGGGAGGGATCAGGGGGTCTGATGTTTCAGGTGGGAGGCTGATCTCTACACTAAAGCTAAAATTAACCCTGCAAGCTCCCTACAAGCTACCTAATTAACCCCTTCACTGCTAGCCATAATACACGTGTGATGCGCAGCGCCATTTAGCAGCATTCTAATTACCAAAAAGCAACGCCAAAGTCATATATTTACCACAACTGATATACAGTGGCACCACTACGGCAGCCTTTTCAATAATTGCCGTGCGTTGCTAACATATAGTTAATGTTTCTATATTTATGATGGCAGAAAAGGTGGTGCTGTGCAGTTAAATAATTTATTCAACCAACAGAGAGGAAGAGACCCCTCTAAAAGACTGCACATATAGCACTCTGTGCCTGGACTTATGATTGAGAAATTGGGAATTTTAAAATGTAACTTTTATTGAATTTTATTAAAATACAACACTCAATTAAAAACAACCGTATAGTGGTAAGCCACTTCCTTTATCCTTTGTAAGCCTTTGATGTGTAAAGGGTGCTTAGAAGGAAGTTGTTTAGGTGGGGAGTTATAAATGAGACCTCTTGATTCAGTAATATTCCTGATAACCAAAAGTAAATCTTTCTGTATCAAATACACATAAGTTTGGCTATTACAATAAATTATTGGTTTCTACTTGTTGAATTGAGGTAACTGTAAATGATATTCAAAGACCTCAGATATATATCTACAAAGTGTAGTTGTAAAATACCATCTGAATAGTAAGTATCACTTCTATTCAATTGTATTGTAGAATATAATTGGTGTAGATATTCAGAATAGATGTAGTTTCTTAAAGCAGAGTATTGATCTATATTGTTCTAGATATATCTTAAAGTATACAAAATGCTAATATGCATCTGCTCAGATTGCCTTAATTCCCCAATTTTGTGGATATATTATCACCATAAGTTGTTATAAGTTCTCTGGGGGTTTATATGCAGAGTAAGTAAAGCCGTATACTTTAGATTTATTTATACTAGCTAGTCATATATCTATTATTCATTGCTAGACTAGTATAATTATTGAGATACTGACTGGAAGGTATTTTTTAGTAATGTGTACTTCTGAGTAGCTTAGTACATTTCTTACATCATATGTCTTAGCCAGTATACAATGTGCTGAATATTTATAGCGTTTTAATTAATGAACTACATCATCTGTTACAATTGGCCATTTGTTTTACAGGGATAGGGGGACAAACTTATATTGTCAATATGTGGCTGCAGAATAATGCCACTATTAGCGATATTGTCTTATGTTTGCCCTTCTTACTGCAATATTTATTGTGTCTTGTCTTACTCATACACTAGTTTGATCTTTTCGTATGATCCAGTGTCAGAATAGAAATGTAGTATTGTGCTTTGTGTACATCATTTTTAGCACCGGATACTTATTTTCTTTTAATATTAACCAAAAGTGTGCTGATTTTGGCAGATTAGGTAAATATACTCCTTAAGCTATTGTAACTATGGTGCTGTTAAGGTACAGACTGAGAGGTCTTTTGTGTAGTGGCAAACGTTCGGTAATAAACCAGTACACTATAGTTACTGGTTTATGACTAGCTAGTATAAATAAATCTAAAGTATACGGCTTTACTTACTCTGCATATAAACCCCCAGAGAACTTATAACAACTTATGGTGATAATATATCCACAAAATTGGGGAATTAAGGCAATCTGAGCAGATGCATATTAGCATTTTGTATACTTTAAGATATATCTAGAACAATATAGATCAATACTCTGCTTTAAGAAACTACATCTATTCTGAATATCTACACCAATTATATTCTACAATACAATTGAATAGAAGTGATACTTACTATTCAGATGGTATTTTACAACTACACTTTGTAGATATATATCTGAGGTCTTTGAATATCATTTACAGTTACCTCAATTCAACAAGTAGAAACCAACAATTTATTGTAATAGCCAAACTTATGTGTATTTGATACAGAAAGATTTACTTTTGGTTATCAGGAATATTACTGAATCAAGAGGTCTCATTTATAACTCCCCACCTAAACAACTTCCTTCTAAGCACCCTTTACACATCAAAGGCTTACAAAGGATAAAGGAAGTGGCTTACCACTATACGGTTGTTTTTAATTGAGTGTTGTATTTTAATAAAATTCAATAAAAGTTACATTTTAAAATTCCCAATTTCTCAATCATAAGTCCAGGCACAGAGTGCTATATGTGCAGTCTTTTAGAGGGGTCTCTTCCTCTCTGTTGGTTGGCCAAAGTCATATATGTCTGCTATTTCTGAACAAAGGGGATCCCAGAGAAGCATTTACAACCATTTGTGCCATAATTGCACAAGCTGTTTGTAAATGATTTCAGTGAGAAACCTAAAATTGTGAAAAATGTAACATTTTTTTTAATTTGATCGCATTTGGCGGTGAAATGGTGGCATGAAATATACCAAAATGGGCCTAGATCAATACTTGGGGTTGTCTACTACACTACACTAAAGCTAAAAATACCCCAAAAAGCTCCTTACATGCTTCCTAATTAACCCCTTCACTGCTGGGCATAATACACGTGTGGTGGGCAGTGGCATTTAGCGGCCTTCTAATTACCAAAAAGCAAAGCCAAAGCCATATATGTCTGCTATTTCTGAACAAAGGGGATCCCAGAGAAGAATTTACAACCATTTATGCCATAATTGCACAAGCAGTTTGTAAATAATTTCAGTGTGAAACTGAAAGTTTGTGAAAAAATTTGTGAAAAAGTGAACGATTTTTTGTATTTGATCGCATTTGGCGGTGAAATGGTGGCATGAAATATACCAAAATGGGCCTAGATCAATACTTTGGGATGTCTTCTAAAAAAAAATATATACATGTCAATGGATATTCAGGGATTCCTGAAAGATATCAGTGTCCCAATGTAACTAGCGCTAATTTTGAAAAAAAATGGTTTGAAAATAGCAAAGTGCTACTTGTATTTATGGCCCTATAAGTTACAAAAAAAGCAAATAACTTGTAAACATTGGGTATTTCTAAACTCAGGACAAAATTTAGAAACTATTTAGCATGGGTGTTTTTTGGTGGTTGTAGATATGTAACAGATTTTGGGGTTCAAAGTTAGAAAAAGTGTGTTTTTTTCCATTTTTCCTCATATTTTATAAATTATTTTATAGTAAATGATAAGATATGATGAAAATAATGGTATTTTTAGAAGTCCATTTAATGGCGAGAAAATCTGTATATAATATGTGTGGGTACAGTAAATGAGTAAGAGGAAAATTTCAGCTAAACACAAACACCGCAGAAATTTAAAAATAGCCTTGGTCCCAAACGGACAGAAAATGGAAAAGTGCTCTGGTCACTAAGGGGTTAACATAATGAAAATAGACCTAAATTAAACTTACAATTATTAACTAAATAATACATATTTAAAAGTAAATACATACTTACCTGTGAAATAAAACCTAAGCTAGCTACAATATAACCAGTAGTTACATTGTATCTAGTTTAGGTTTAATTTTTATTTCATAGGTAAGTTTGTATTTAGTTTAACTATGTAGACTAGTTATTAAATACTATTTACTAACTACTTAGTTAAAATAAATACAAATTTACCTGTGAAATAAAACCTAAGCTGCCTTACACTAAAACCTAACATTACAAAAAATAAACACTAAAATTACAAAAAATAAAAAACCTACCATTACAAAAAAAAAACATGAAATTATCCAAAAACATAAAGATTATTTGTTTTGTAGGGCATTGCCCTAAGTTAAACAGCTCCTTTTGCTAAAAAAAACACTATACAAACCACCACCCCCCAACTACCAAGTGCCGTTAAAAGGTCCTTTTGGGGGGCCCTTAAAAGGGCGTTTTGTAAGTTAAACAGCTCTTTTGCTTAAGAAAGCAAACAAACACGCCCTAACACTATACAAACCCCCACCCCCCAAACTACCAAGGGCACTTAAAAGGGCCTTTTGTAGGGCATTGCCCTAAGTTAAACAGCTCATATTTCCTACAAATAACACCCCCTAAAAAATACATTACACAAAATAACAAACAAATTATCAAAAATAATAAAAAATATTCCTATTCTAATACCCATTAAAAGAAAACACCCCAAAATAAAAAACCTAATCTAGAATAAACTACCAATGGCCTTAAAAGGGCCTTTTGTAGGTCATTGCCCTAAATTAAACAGCTCTTTTACATGAAACAAAATACAAAGTCCCACTAACATTACAAAACCCACCCCCCAAACACACAAAATAAAAAAACTATCTAAAAAAACCTAAGCTGCCCATTGCCCTGAAAGGGGCATTTGGATGGGCATTTAGCTCTTTTACTGCCCAAACCCTAATCTAAAAATAAAACCTACCCCAAAAAAACTTAAAAAAACTTAACACTAACCCCAAGACGATACACTTACAGTTTTTGAAGTCCCGCTTGAACGATCTTCATCCCAGTGGAGAAGTCCTCATCCAGGTGGTGAAAAGTCTTCATCCAGGCGGCCTCTTCAATCTTCATCCCTGCGGCGAAGTCCTCATCCAATCGGCGAGAAGTCTTCATCCAGGCGGTCTCTTCAATCTTCATCCAGGTGGCATCTTCTATCTTGATCCCGGTGGCGTGGAGCGGGTCCTTCCTGAAGACATCCGGCGTGGAGCATCCTCTCCATACAGTCACTACCGTACACTGAATATTCAATGCAAGGTACGCGATCCAAGATGGCGTCGCTTGCATTCCTATTGGCTGAAAAATTTGAATCAGCCAATAGGAATTAGAGCTGCTAAAACCCTATTGTACTTTTTAACACATTAGTTATGAGTTTTATGTTACAGCTTTGTAGCGTAAAACTCATAACTACTGACTTTAGATGGCGGTACAGATATTGTCGTTTTAGTCTGTAACGCTCGCTTGTTAGCCTCACCGCAAAACTCATAATACCGGCACTATGGAAATCCCATTAAAAAACTTAGGCCTAGATTTGGAGTTTTGTCGGTAAAGAACCGCGTAGCTAACGCCGGCTTTTTTCTGGCCGCACCATAAAAATAACTCTGGTATTGAGAGTCCACATAAAGGCTGCGCTAGGCTCCAAAAAAGGAGCGTAGAGCATATTTAACGCAGCTTCAACTCTCGATACCAGAGTTGCTTACGGACGCGGCCAGCCTCAAAAACGTGCTCGTGCACGATTCCCCCATAGGAAACAATGGGGCTGTTTGGGCTGAAAAAAAACCTAACACCTGCAAAAAAGCCGCGTTCAGCTCCTAACGCAGCCCCATTGTTTGCTATGGGGAAACACTTCCTACGTCTGCATCTAACACTCTAACATGTACCCCGAGTCTAAACACTCCTAACCTTACACTTATTAACCCCTAATCTGCCGCCCCCGCTATCGCTGACCCCTGCATATTATTATTAACCCCTAATCTGCCGCTCCGTAAACCGCTGCTACTTACATTATCCCTATGTACCCCTAATCTGCTGCCGTAACATCGCCGACCCCTATATTATATTTATTGACCCCTAATCTGCCCCCCACAACGTCGCCTCCACCTGCCTACACTTATTAACCCCTAATCTGCCGACCGCACCTGAGCGCTACTATAATAAAGTTATTAACCCCTAATCCGCCTCACTAACCCTATAATAAATAGTATTAACCCCTAATCTGCCCTCCCTAACATCGCCGACACCTAACTTCAATTATTAACCCCTTATCTGCCGACTGGAGCTCACCGCTATTCTAATAAATGTATTAACCCCTAAAGCTAAGTCTAACCCTAACACTAACACCCCCCTAAGTTAAATATAATTTACATCTAACGAAATTAATTATCTCTTATTAAATAAATTATTCCTATTTAAAGCTAAATACTTACCTGTAAAATAAATCCTAATATAGCTACAATATAAATTATAATTATATTATAGCTATTTTAGGATTAATATTTATTTTACAGGCAACTTTGTAATTATTTTAACCAGGTACAATAGCTATTAAATAGTTAAGAACTATTTAATAGCTACCTAGTTAAAATAATTACAAAATTGCCTGTAAAATAAATCCTAACATAAGTTACAATTAAACCTAACACTATACTATTATTAAATTAATTAAATAAAATACCTACAATTACCTACAATTAAACCTAACACTACACTATCAATAAATAAATTAAATACAATTCCTACAAATAACTACAATGAAATAAACTAACTAAAGTACAAAAAATAAAAAAGAACTAAGTTACAAAAAATAAAAAAATATTTACAAACATAAGAAAAATATTACAACAATTTTAAACTAATTACACCTACTCTAAGCCCCCTAATAAAATAACAAAGACCCCCAAAATAAAAAATGCCCTACCCTATTCTAAATTACTAAAGTTCAAAGCTCTTTTACCTTACCAGCCCTGAACAGGGCCCTTTGCGGGGCATGCCCCAAGAAGTTCAGCTCTTTTGCCTGCAAAAAAAAAAACATACAATACCCCCCCCCCAACATTACAACCCACCACCCACATACCCCTAATCTAACCCAAACTCCCCTTAAATAAACCTAACACTAAGCCCCTGAAGATCTTCCTACCTTATCTTCACCATACCAGGTTCACCGATCCGTCCTGAAGAGCTCCTCCGATGTCCTGATCCAAGCCCAAGCGGGGGGCTGAAGAGGTCCATGATCCGGCTGAAGTCTTCATCCAAGCGGGAGCTGAAGAGGTCCATGATCCGGATGAAGTCTTCATCCAAGCGGGAGCTGAAGAGGTCCATGATCCGGATGAAGTCTTATATCAACGGCATCTTCAATCTTCTTTTAATTTATTTATTGATAGTGTAGTGTTAGGTTTAATTGTAGGTAATTGTAGGTATTTTATTTAATTAATTTAATGATAGTATAGTGTTAGGTTTAATTGTAACTTAGGTTAGGATTTATTTTACAGGTAATTTTGTAATTATTTTAACTAGGTAGCTATTAAATAGTTCTTAACTATTTAATAGCTATTGCACCTGGTTAAAATAATTACAAAGTTGCCTGTAAAATAAATATTAATCCTAAAATAGCTATAATATAATTATAATTTATATTGTAGCTATATTAGGATTTATTTTACAGGTAAGTATTTAGCTTTAAATAGGAATAATTTATTTAATAAGAGATAATTAATTTTGTTAGATGTAAATTATATTTAACTTAGGGGGGTGTTAGTGTTAGTGTTAGGGTTAGACTTAGCTTTAGGGGTTAATACATTTATTAGAATAGCGGTGAGCTCCAGTCGGCAGATTAGGGGTTAATAATTGAAGTTAGGTGTCGGCGATGTTAGGGAGGGCAGATTAGGGGTTAATACTATTTATTATAGGGTTAGTGAGGCGGATTAGGGGTTAATAACTTTATTATAGTAGTGCTCAGGTCCGGTCGGCAGATTAGGGGTTAATAAGTGTAGGCAGGTGGAGGCGACGTTGAGGGGGGCAGATTAGGGGTTAATAAATATAATATAGAGGTCGGCGGTGTTAGGGGCAGCAGATTAGGGGTACATAAGGATAATGTAGGTGGCGGCGATTTGCGGTCGGTAGATTAGGGGTTAATTATTGTAGGTAGCTGGCTGCGACGTTGTGGGGGGCAGATTAGGGGTTAATAAATATAATATAGGGGTCGGCGGTGTTAGGGGCAGCAGATTAGGGGTACATAAGGATAACGTAGGTGGCGGCGCTTTGCGGTCGGCAGATTAGGGGTTAATAAGTGTAGGTAGATGGAGGCGACGTTGTGGGGGGCAGGTTAGGGGTTAATAAATATAATACAGGGGTCGGGGGTGTTAGGGGCAGCAGATTAGGGGTACATAAGTATAACGTAGGTGGCGGTCGGCAGATTAGGGGTTAAAAAAATTTAATCGAGTGATGTGGGGGAACTCGGTTTAGGGGTACATAGGTAGTTTATGGGTGTTAGTGTACTTTAGAGCACAGTAGTTAAGAGTTTTATAAACCGGCGTTAGCCCAGAAAGTTCTTAACTACTGACTTTTTTCCTGCGGCTGGAGTTTTGTCGTTAGATGTCTAACGCTCACTTCAGACACGACTCTAAATACCGGAGTTAGAAAGATCCCATTGAAAAGATAGGATACGCAATTGACGTAAGGGGATCTGCGGTATGGAAAAGTCGCGGCTGAAAAGTGAGCGTTAGACCCTATTTTGAGTGACTCCAAATACCGGAGTTAGCCTAAAACCAGCGTTAGGAGCCTCTAACGCTGGTTTTCACGGCTAACGCCAAACTCCAAATCTAGGCCTTAATTTTTACGAGTATGGTACTAAGAATTGTAATGGCTGCGTTGCTGTTTTAATGCTGAAAATACCATATTTTCAGTGTTAAAAGACGAACGCACAAACTTGTAATCAAGCTGTATGTTATATAATGATGTGTATTCTATCATTGGCACTGCTAAATAAGCAATTAGCGATAATAAAATTAATCAGAGATCAGATCTCTGGTTCATTTTATAAATGTGTCCCAAATACAGTGTAATGTATTTTATTAAAAAATAAAGATGGGGCGTAGCCAGCAGCGGACCAGACTGGTCGCAGAGCTTTGGAGCTCTCATCTAATACCTGCCAAAAACCAACTAAATTTATCCCTGAATATCTCCAGAACCCACATAATTTGAGATAAAGTATATCCTCCACCTACCCGGTCCTAGAATTTTTATTTGGACTGTTTATCTATACTTTGCTAATTTCTAGAAACCCCTATCACAGCTGCAACCGCAAGACTAAGCGGAGGCATACTCCTGGTGTGAGGAGTATACACGGAGGTCAGAAGAGAACCATCATTTTAAAGGAGGACTTTATTTGCTAGCCTCTACATTTGGGTGCCATAAAACACCGGTTCACACCCGTATCAGATCGGAGCTCATCTCACTTTCTCACAGCGGAGCGGAGGTGAAAGCCCGTGAATAGCCGCCATCTTAGCCATCACTCACGAGTCTCAGCAGGAGCGAACGCAACAACCTATTACTTTAGCCCTATTACTGCCTGGATCCGGCTGCCCGGTTTGACCGGAATCAATTTCAGACTGCAGTAGGTCACCCTCTCACCAGCAAGCAGATCCTGGACCTGCAAACGCCACGTGGATACACAGTAACAGCTGCTTAGGAGACGGAATCATCCTCTGATGTATCTGGCCCCTGCCGAATCAGCGCTTCCACCGGAGTGAGTATTGTGATCACGGTCACATCTCAGAGACTGTAAAGAAATAATTCATTTTACTGGCAGCACGCACTTAGGTGCCTTTCTGTACTAACAAATTCAGGGGCATTGTTTCACATAATACATAGGCCCACAAACGCTACAGGGCCTCGATATACTGCACACGCTCTAGCTGTAACTGTAAGTGCCACGCAACTAGATGCTACTTATAAAATCTTACTACCTCCTGCCTTTCTGATGTTTACTCTCTGATTGGGACCATATTCACTGACTCTAAACATTTGGGAGTACTGTGTTGCCTTTTACCTAAGCCGAGCAGCCTGTGTTTAAAAGAACACTTCTACTTCACTCATATCAGGAATGTGAATAACATTGAGTCTAAAGAGAACATCCTTTCAGCATCTCCATAGGCCCAAAGTAGATCCTCACAAGAGGTACATGCTCTACCACACTGTTACAGTAAACAGCATATATTACCCCATCTGTAATACCAGATAACAACTTTTCATATTCAACATCAGGCTCGTGGGCTCTCTCTGAGACACAGGATACTCCAGCCTTGAGATTAGAGACCCCCTCCTCCCTTTCCTGCTGTCACAGGTGGACAGTGGGTCCTAACCGCTTCCCCTCTCCCACTTCGCCCAATAGGGGGCACCTCCCCAGGAGGTGGGTCTGCAACAAAGGTCTTTCTACTTGAAAACTGTCTTTTTCATATAAGACACATTAGGCCTCACTCCTGAAGGCCCTCCGCTACCAACTTCCTTAGACTGCATACACTGATTCACATCCTACACGGTTGAAGAAATATGCAGGGCTAGATGCCGCAGTGAAGGTGTGGTTGGAACCCCCTCTAGATTTCATCACTGAAGTGAGAATTTTACTCTATTCTTCTCAAAACCCGTTTGTACTGTGCATCATAGTAGGAGTACATAATCAGATCTATCTAGTTACCCTTATCAGCATGTCGCAAGCTATGGGGAAGAAACAGAAACGTCAAGAAAACCCCAAGAGAACTCTCACAGACCATTTTCATAACAGAAATGTGTCAGACCAAGATCTTTCAGAGGAAGAATATAGAGATACCTCTACAATAAGTGGAAAAAGTCACAAAACAGACGTCACGAGAAAAGATCAGTCGATGTTAACACAGTCCACATTTCTAGATACAATCAAGTCTTTATCAGACAAGATGGATACCCACTACATATCCCTCCGCCAGGAACTGAGGCAGTCAGTTGGTGAATTGAGGAGAGATCTATCATCTTTGGGTGAACGCACAGAAACGCTTGAGAAGAAACACGAGGACCTAGCTGTAGACCACGCAAACCTCCTCGCTTATGCTCAAACTCTAGCAGAGCTAATCACAGACCTGGAAGGGAAACTAGCTGACCAGGAAGACAGATCCCACCGGAATAGCTTAAGACTCCGAGGAATACCAGAATCCATAACCACAGCAAACCTGCCGGATTTCCTGAACGGTTTATTTAAAGAGCTACTGGGATCACCTCAGGGGCAAGAGCTTCTGCTAGACAGAGCCCACAGGGCTCTGCGCCCATGTAATTCCAACAATGATACCCTTAGAGATGTCATTGTCAGACTCCACTATTACTCCACCAAAGAGAAAATTCTTAGAGCAGCCTTCTCTAATAAATCCCTACCGGAACCATATCATAAAGTACAGATATTCCCAGACCTGTCGCAACACACCCTAGCAAGAAGAAGAACGTTTCATCAATTCACCCAAATTCTCAGGCATAACAGCATTAAATACAGATGGGGATTCCCAGTAACACTATTTCTTCAACATAATGAACGTTCCTATGTGATCACTTCTCCAGAACAAGGTATGAAACTACTCAGCTCTCTGAGTCTCTCCTCCGCACAGGAGTCACAGAGAAAGACCACAGCTGTAGGTAACGCTTTGAATCCATTAGTCCCCTACTGGAACTCTCATCATCAGGGAGCAACCTCTCCACCGAACGGACAAGCACAGGAAAATTAGAATGTTCCTCATGTTGCCCGCCCTGATGGTCTATGAGACACGAAAGGTTTTGTAATTAGAAAGAGTGGGACAACCACATAATCAATCTCAGGTTAAACTGTGTTTATGTTTTAGTATAATGCTGTTCGTTTATTGAAATGTTTATCTCACTTTGTATTTTATGTTTTGTCTTGTTACATGCAATTCACCCTCCATATAAGTCTCACTTCTACCACCACTAAACCATACCTATACCTAGAAGGGCCCTCCCACCCCACCAACTGAGTTTACCTTCACTCAACCTCAATAATATTTGACTACACACTTATACTTATAGCCCCAACCAAATCCTTCACTTTGCTACCTTCCAGATACCAAAACTAGCCTCACCCTTTATCTCTGGCTCCGCCCCTCTCTCTCTTTCTTTCTTTCTCTCTCTCTCTCTTTCTCTCCCTCTCTTACTCACTTACCTCTCGCCCGCCTCTCTATTACCTTTCTCTTCTTTTATCTCTCTTCTAAGGCCCTCTGCCTTAAATATATTATCTCTTTTTTCACCTATATGTTTTCAAATCTCTTCTCTGGTTTAGCTCTCTTCAAACAACAATTACACCATCAGACTCATATCTCTAACCTGACCTTCTCCGGAAATTTACCTAAATACCCTCCCATTGTCGAGCCCGAGGGTGGACATAATGGAACACCTGATCTACCTCCTTCCCTGATTTCATGCTGGTATAACATACACTTCTCCTATCTGTCCCCTTTCACAATCTAAATTTAAAAATGGAAGACCTTAGGTTTCTTTCTCTTAATGTATAAGGGCTTAATTCCCCGACTAAACGCAGCCTACTCTGGAATCATTTACAAAAACACAAAATAGATGTCGCCTGCGTACAGGAGACTCATTGGACACGAGCTGCCTCCTTATCCCGTATCTCTAGAAGATTCCCTGTAGTAATTGAGGCCTCCTTTGAATCAAAATCTAGGGGAGTGGCTATTTTTATTAGTAAGGAGGTTCAGTATGAACCTATATATCTCGATGTAGACCCCCAAGCTCGCTACCTCATCCTCATTTGTAAACTTAACACTCACATAATCACCCTTGTAAATCTATACGCTCCCAATACCAGGCAGGTCCACTTCCTAAGAAAAGTCCTCAGACGAATATTTGAGGTAGTACAAGGTGAGCTCATTGTTGCAGGAGACTTCAACTTAGTCTGGAATCATGTTCTAGACAGAAATGGACCCAAAGTCTCCACACGAGATAGGTCCATTAACTCACTTTCAAAGTCTTTTCAGACATTGATGAGCCAACACAACTTATATGATACTTGGAGAGCACATCACTCACACGAGAGGGATATACTATTCTCCTGTACATAAGTCACACACCTGAATAGACCACTTTTTCATCTCACCATGGTCATTAGACAAAATCTTGCATATTAAGATCATTCCAATATCTTGGTCCGATCATGACGCTTTATATCTATCTCTCGATGCCAACCACATCCCCACATCACACCCTACCTGGAGACTCAAAGACTGGATATTAACGGACCCACCGACAAAAATAAAATTACACGACTTAATCCACAATTTTTTAGACATCAATGACGACCAGTTCACTTCCACTGAAAACCTATGGGCTACACTTAAGGCTTTAATTAGAGGCCATCTCATCCAGTTCGATAACATAAAAAGTAGGGAGAGGGAGATCACTCTTTCCTCATTAACAGTCAAATCTAGAATCATTAGGGAGCAACTACATAGGTCCTTCTCTGACGGTCTCAATGATCAACTGGTTGTGCTAAATAAAAAGATACAGGATTTAGAACTCATTAGAACACAAGCCATGCTAGAAAAATGTAAGAAAATGTATTACCACCAGCTCAGAAGATTAGGAAACGCACGGCACAATCACATGTCCTTGCTGTTAGGAAAGATGAAGGTGAATTAGCTCACGCGCCCAGAGATATAGGAAACACATTTCGAGATTATTACGCAAAACTCTACAATCTAGAGAAGGACTTAGACAATCCCCCCCCCCCCCTCTAAGACAGCGATAGATACCTTCTTATCCTCACTACAACTCCCTACCTTAGCCCCAGAAGCCAAGACAGCATTAATTGTCCAAATAACTATAACAGAGGTCATACAAGTTATTAAGTCCCTGAAACTAGGAAAATCACCAGGCCCAGACGGATACACGGCTAGGTTCTACAAAAACTACCAAGATATATTAGCCCCTATTCTATGCAGAATGTTCCAAGAGATCATGCAGAAAGGATCCTTTAACTCAGAGTTTTTAGAAGCCACAGTAGTTACCATACTAAAACCGGGAAAGACGCCTGAGCATTGTAGTAACTATAGGCCTATATCCCTTCTCAACATTGACACTAAATTATATATAAATTACTTGCTAACAGAATTTCAAAAGGAATCACACAAATCATACATTCTGACCAAGAAGGTTTTATTCCCAGCCGTGAAGGCCCTGACGCCACTAGACGTATCCTTGATGTTTTTGGGCTAGCGTCCAGGAGAGAAGATCCCTTTTTGGCTCTCTCCCTAAACGCAGAAAAAGCCTTTGATAGGGTCAGATGGGACTACTTTTGGGAAACGATGAAACACTTTGACTTTCCTACCCCCTTTATCAAAGCTTTACAAGCCCTCTATTCTACCCCTACTGCTAGAATTAAACGAGTAGGTTTTCACTCGGAGCCTTTCCCAATATCCAATGGTACCCGTCAGGGATGCCCCTTGTCACCCCTACTTTTTGCCCTAGCAATTGAACCTCTGGCCCAGGCCATAAGATCTAGCCCTTTGGTCAAAGGTGTCTCATCAGCGGGGTTTGACCATAAGATATCCCTCAACGCGGATGACATCACCCTCTTTCTTACCTCCCCAACAACCTCACTTAGAGAAATCTTTAATATTATCAAGAAATTCAGAGAAATCACCTTTTACAAACTTAATGTGACAAGGACAGAGGCCCTCCCCCTTAATATCCCTACCAGAGAGCTCAAAATCCTACAGAGCTCATATCGCTTTCAATGGAATACTACCTCTATAAAAGTACTAGGGATCAATCTAGCCTCAGACAAACCAACCACTATAGCTAAAAACTATACAGAAAGACTTCCAGTCCTTCGTAGGCTACTGGATTCTTGGGAATTCAGGGAGATTTCCTGGTCGGGCAGAATTGCGGCCATAAAAATGTCCTTCCTGCTAAAAATCACTTTTCTTTTTAGAAGCATCCCCTATAATATCCCCAGACCCATTCTAAACAAATTGCAAAGCCTTATTACAACGTATGTCTGGAAAGACAAGAGACTGAGAACTGCTAGACAGACTTTAGAAAGGCCGACTGACCAGGGGGGACTCACATTACCCAATATTATCACATATTATAATGCAGCTAGACTCACACACTTACTCGCATGGAATGATAAATCCCAAGCTCCGGGTTGGCATCATATAGAGACTTCCCTTCTACCTAACTATCTTAGGCCTAGATTTGGAGTTCGGCGGTAGCCGTCAAAACCAGTGTTAGAGGCTCCTAACGCTGGTTTTGGCCGCCCGCTGGTATTTGGAGTCAGTGATTAAAGGGTCTAACGCTCACTTTTCAGCCGCGACTTTTCCATACCGCAGATCCCCCTACGCCATTTGCGTAGCCTATCTTTTCAATGGGATCTTTCTAACGCTGGTATTTAGAGTCGTTTCTGAAGTGAGCGTTAGAGCTCTAACGACAAGATTCCAGCCGCCTGAAAATAGCAGGAGTTAAGAGCTTTCTGGCTAACGCCGGTTTATAAAGCTCTTAACTACTGTACCCTAAAGTACACTAACACCCATAAACTACCTATGTACCCCTAAACCGAGGCCCCCCCACATCGCCGACACTCGATTAAAATTTTTAACCCCTAATCTGCCGACCGCCACCTACGTTATATTTATGTACCCCTAATCTGCTGCCCCTAACCCCGCCGACCCCTGTATTATATTTATTAACCCCTAACCTGCCCCCCACAACATCGCCGCCAGCTACTTAAAATAATTAACCCCTAATCTTCCGACCGCAAAGCGCCGCCACCTACATTATCCCTATGTACCCCTAATCTGCTACCCCTAACACCGCCGACCCCTATATTACATTTATTAACCCCTAATCTGCCCCCCACAACGTCGCCGACACCTGCCTACACTTATTAACCCCTAATCTGCCGAGCGGACCTGTGCGCTACTATAATAAAGTTATTAACCCCTAACCCGCCTCACTAACCCTATCATAAATAGTATTAACCCCTAATCTGCCCTTCCTAACATCGCCGACACCTACCTTCAATTATTAACCCCTAATCTTCCGATCGGAGCTCACCGCTATTCTAATAAATGGATTAACCCCTAAAGCTAAGTCTAACCCTAACACTAACACCCCACTAAGTTAAATATAATTTACATCTAACGAAATAAATTAACTCTTATTAAATAAATGATTCCTATTTAAAGCTAAATACTTACCTGTAAAATAAATCCTAATATAGCTACAATATAAATTATAATTATATTATAGCTATTTTAGGATTAATATTTATTTTACAGGCAACTTTGTAATTATTTTAACCAGGTACAATAGCTATTAAATAGTTAAGAACTATTTAATAGTTACCTAGTTAAAATAATAACAAATTTACCTGTAAAATAAATCCTAACCTAAGATATAATTAAACCTAACACTACCCTATCAATAAAATAATTAAATAAACTACCTACAATTACCTACAATTAACCTAACACTACACTATCAATAAATTAATTAAACACAATTCCTACAAATAAATACAATTAAATAAACTAGCTAAAGTACAAAAAATAAAAAAGAACTAAGTTACAGAAAATAAAAAAATATTTACAAACATAATAAAAATATTACAACAATTTTAAACTAATTACACCTACTCTAAGCCCCCTAATAAAATAACAAAGCCCCCCAAAATAAAAAATTCCCTACCCTATTCTAAATTAAAAAAGTTACAAGCTCTTTTACCTTACCAGCCCTGAACAGGGCCCTTTGCGGGGCATGCCCCAAGAAGTTCAGCTCTTTTGCCTGTAAAAAAAAACATACAATACCCCCCCCAACATTACAACCCACCACCCACATACCCCTAATCTAACCCAAACCCCCCTTAAATAAACCTAACACTAATCCCCTGAAGATCTTCCTACCTTGTCTTCACCATCCAGGTATCACCGATCCGTCCTGGCTCCAAGATCTTCATCCAACCCAAGCGGGGGTTGGCGATCCATAATCCGGTGCTGAAGAGGTCCAGAAGAGGCTCCAAAGTCTTCCTCCTATCCGGCAAGAAGAGGACATCCGGACCGGCAAACATCTTCTCCAAGCGGCATCTTCGATCTTCTTCCATCCGGAGCGAAGTGGCAGGATCCTGAAGACCTCCAGTGCGGAACATCCATCCGGACCGACGACTGAACGACGAATGACTGTTCCTTTAAGGGACGTCATCCAAGATGGCGTCCCTCGAATTCCGATTGGCTGATAGGATTCTATCAGCCAATCGGAATTAAGGTAGGAATTTTCTGATTGGCTGATGGAATCAGCCAATCAGAATCTAGTTCAATCCGATTGGCCGATCCAATCAGCCAATCAGATTGAGCTCACATTCTATTGGCTGATCGGAACAGCCAATAGAATGCGAGCTCAATCTGATTGGCTGATTGGATCGGCCAATCGGATTGAACTTGATTCTGATTGGCTGATTCCATCAGCCAATCAGAAAATTCCTACCTTAATTCCGATTGGCTGATAGAATCCTATCAGCCAATCGGAATTCGAGGGACGCCATCTTGGATGACGTCCCTTAAAGGAACAGTCATTCGTCGTTCAGTCGTCGGTCCGGATGGATGTTCCGCGCTGGAGGTCTTCAGGATCCTGCCACTTCGCTCCGGATGGAAGAAGATCGAAGATGCCGCTTGGAGAAGATGTTTGCCGGTCCGGATGTCCTCTTCTTGCCGGATAGGAGGAAGACCTTGGAGCCTCTTCTGGACCTCTTCAGCACCGGATTTTGGATCGCCAACCCCCGCTTGGGTTGGATGAAGATCTTGGAGCCAGGACGGATCGGTGATACCTGGATGGTGAAGACAAGGTAGGAAGATCTTCAGGGGATTAGTGTTAGGTTTATTTAAGGGGGGTTTGGGTTAGATTAGGGGTATGTGGGTGGTGGGTTGTAATGTTGGGGGGGGGGGTATTGTATGTTTTTTTTTACAGGCAAAAGAGCTGAACTTCTTGGGGCATGCCCCGCAAAGGGCCCTGTTCAGGGCTGGTAAGGTAAAAGAGCTTGTAACTTTTTTAATTTAGAATAGGGTAGGGAATTTTTTATTTTGGGGGGCTTTGTTATTTTATTAGGGGGCTTAGAGTAGGTGTAATTAGTTTAAAATTGTTGTAATATTTTTCTTATGTTTGTAAATATTTTTTTATTTTCTGTAACTTAGTTCTTTTTTATTTTTTGTACTTTAGCTAGTTTATTTAATTGTATTTATTTGTAGGAATTGTGTTTAATTAATTTATTGATAGTGTAGTGTTAGGTTAATTGTAGGTAATTGTAGGTAGTTTATTTAATTATTTTATTGATAGGGTAGTGTTAGGTTTAATTATATCTTAGGTTAGGATTTATTTTACAGGTAAATTTGTTATTATTTTAACTAGGTAACTATTAAATAGTTCTTAACTATTTAATAGCTATTGTACCTGGTTAAAATAATTACAAAGTTGCCTGCAAAATAAATATTAATCCTAAAATAGCTATAATATAATTATAATTTATATTGTAGCTATATTAGGGTTTATTTTACAGGTAAGTATTTAGCTTTAAATAGGAATCATTTATTTAATAAGAGTTAATTTATTTCGTTAGATAAAAATTATATTTAACTTAGGGGGGTGTTAGTGTTAGGGTTAGACTTAGCTTTAGGGGTTAATCCATTTATTAGAATAGCGGTGAGCTCCGATCGGAAGATTAGGGGTTAATAATTGAAGGTAGGTGTCGGCGATGTTAGGGAGGGCAGATTAGGGGTTAATACTATTTATGATAGGGTTAGTGAGGCGGATTAGGGGTTAATAACTTTATTATAGTAGCGCTCAGGTCCGCTCGGCAGATTAGGAGTTAATAAGTGTAGGCAGGTGTCGGCGACGTTGTGGGGGGCAGATTAGGGGTTAATAAATATAATAGAGGGGTCGGCGATGTTAGGGCAGCAGATTAGGGGTACATAGGGATAACGTAGGTTGCGGCGGTTTACGGAGCGGCAGATTAGGGGTTAAAAAAAATATGCAGGGGTCAGCGATAGCGGGGGCGGCAGATTAGGGGTTAATAAGTGTAAGGTTAGGGGTGTTTAGACTCGGGGTACATGTTAGGGTGTTAGGTGCAGACGTAGGAAGTGTTTCCCCATAGGAAACAATGGGGCTGCGTTAGGAGCTGAACGCTGCTTTTTTGCAGGTGTTAGGTTTTTTTTCAGCTCAAACAGCCCCATTGTTTCCTATGGGAGAATCGTGCACGAGCACGTTTTTGAGGCCGGCCGCGTCCGTAAGCAACTCTGGTATCGAGAGTTGCATTTGCGGTAAAAATGCTCTACGCTCCTTTTTTGGAGCCTAACGCAGCATTTGATTAAACTCTCGATACCAGAGTTAAATTTATGGTGCGGCCAGAAAAAAGCCTGCGGAGCGTTAACAGCCCTTTTACCGCCGAACTCCAAATCTAGGCCTTAGGCTCTCAGACTTACTCTGGATACCATCTCACCATGGGCAAACCCTGAGAGACACGCACCCTATTTTCAGTGATGCCCTCCTCTTCCGGGAACAGGTCTGACATGCCACGTTCATAGCGCCCCACCCCTCTCCCAACCTTACCCTACCAGCTGCCTTATTATCACTACCAGACGTGCACCCAGAGCTCTGGAAAGACCTGCAGATCTCATGTGTGACAGACTTTTATGAATCTAGTACATGGATCCCACATCAACAACTCTGCACTAAATTCCAGATACCCCGGAGATTACAATTTGAAGCCTTCCGGCTTGGCTCTATACTACGCTCTTGGGGCTACCCTAAGCTGCACCTCAGACCCCCCTCACTCTGGGAACAAGCATGGAACAAAGCCCACCTCATTAAACACCCATTATCCTTCCATTATAACTTATTGTCCAATACTAAAGCGCAACAAAAGATTCCTCAGATATTGGCATGGGAGAGAGAGATAGGCATTATAGTGGACACTGCCGTCTGGTACAAAATAATTCAGATAACCAGAAAACTCTTGCACTGTGCCACCCTTTGGGAGCTACACTACAGGGAGTGCAGAATTATTAGGCAAGTTGTATTTTTGAGGATTAATTTTATTATTGAACAACAACCATGTTCTCAATGAACCCAAAAAACTAATTAATATCAAAGTTGAATAGTTTTGGAAGTAGTTTTTAGTTTGTTTTTAGTTATAGCTATTTTAGGGGGATATCTGTGTGTGCAGGTGACTATTACTGTGCATAATTATTAGGCAACTTAACAAAAAACAAATATATACCCATTTCAATTATTTATTTTTACCAGTGAAACCAATATAACATCTCAACATTCACAAATATACATTTCTGACATTCAAAAACAAAACAAAAACAAATCAGTGACCAATATAGCCACCTTTCTTTGCAAGGACACTCAAAAGCCTGCCATCCATGGATTCTGTCAGTGTTTTGATCTGTTCACCATCAACATTGCGTGCAACAGCAACCACAGCCTCCCAGACACTGTTCAGAGAGGTGTACTGTTTTCCCTCCTTGTAAATCTCACATTTGATGATGGACCACATGTTCTTAATGGGGTTCAGATCAGGTGAACAAGGAGGCCATGTCATTAGATTTTCTTCTTTTATACCCTTTCTTGCCAGCCACGCTGTGGAGTACTTGGACGTGTGTGATGGAGAATTGTCCTGCATGAAAATCATGTTTTTCTTGAAGGATGCAGACTTCTTCCTGTACCACTGCTTGAAGAAGGTGTCTTCCAGAAACTGGCAGTAGGACTGGGAGTTGAGCTTGACTCCATCCTCAACCCGAAAAGGCCCCACAAGCTCATCTTTGATGATACCAGCCCAAACCAGTACTCCACCTCCACCTTGCTGGCGTCTGAGTCGGACTGGAGCTCTCTGCCCTTTACCAATCCAGCCACGGGCCCATCCATCTGGCCCATCAAGACTCACTCTCATTTCATCAGTCCATAAAACCTTAGAAAAATCAGTCTTGAGATATTTCTTGGCCCAGTCTTGACGTTTCAGCTTGTGTGTCTTGTTCAGTGGTGGTCGTCTTTCAGCCTTTCTTACCTTGGCCATGTCTGTGTATTGCACACCTTGTGCTTTTGGGCACTCCAGTGATGTTGCAGCTCTGAAATATGGCCAAACTGGTGGCAAGTGGCATCTTGGCAGCTGCACGCTTGACTTTTCTCAGTTCATGGGCAGTTATTTTGCACCTTGGTTTTTCCACACGCTTCTTGCGACCCTGTTGACTATTTTGAATGAAACGCTTGATTGTTCGATGATCACGCTTCAGAAGCTTTGCAATTTTAAGAGTGCTGCATCCCTCTGCAAGATATCTCACTATTTTTGACTTTTCTGAGCCTGTCAAGTCCTTCTTTTGACCCATTTTGCCAAAGGAAAGGAAGTTGCCTAATAATTATGCACACCTGATATAGGGTGTTGATGTCATTAGACCACACCCCTTCTCATTACAGAGATGCACATCACCTAATATGCTTAATTGGTAGTAGGCTTTCGAGCCTATACAGCTTGGAGTAAGACAACATGCATAAAGAGGATGATGTGGTCAAAATACTAATTTGCCTAATAATTCTGCACTCCCTGTATAAGTTACTAGTTGGATGGCACTTAGTCCCTTCCATATTGTACAAAATTTAAAGCTCACACTCCCCCATGTGTTGGAGAATGTGCGGACAGATGGGTACGCCTGTACACATATGGTGATCCTGCCCCAAAATTCAGCCACTGTGGAGAGAACTTTTCTACACTCTTCGTACACTAAATATTAATCCTCCTATTCTTCCAGAAATTGCCCTATTACATACACAATCGCCTAATCTAAATAAAGCTTCTGAAGCATTAACAATATATGTCTTCATGGCATTGAAGTTAGCAATTGCTAGAGAATGGAAAAAAAAGAAACCCCCAACATTCACACAAGTACTAACTAACATCAGATACATTAGGGTAATGGAACAATACTCCCACAGAGTGCTAGATAAAACAGACTATTACAATGACATATGGTCTCCTTGGCTAACAATCCACCCAGATTGAAATAACTTCCTTTTCATCTCTCCTACCAAAATTTCCACCCCACCACAACTTTAATCTCGTCATTATCTTCTGACTCCCCACCCTTGGGCAGACATTGCAGAAAGGGCCAGTAATTACCTCCTTAGATCTAAGGTTTTTCAAACGTCTTCCCCTAAATATCATTTTTAGACTGTCTAGTCTTGATGGTGTAAATAACATTAAAAATACATCCTCTCTATCTCTTATCATTGAAAAATAAGGCATCACTCTTCACAGCAACACTTGCATATTAGCCCCATCTAAATTAAAATGTAAATGTAGATATTATAATTTAAATGTATGTAATCAATGCGAACTGTACTAAAGGTTTTCTAACTCTTCACATGTTCATACGGACAGTTCATAATTTTATGCATAATGTTGTTTGTGTTCATATTTTTGTTTGGATTTCTCATTGTCTTAATAAAAATCTTTTATTTAAGGAAAAAAAAATAAAAAAAATAAAGATAGCAGCATCTTTATTTTTTAATAAAATAACTGCACTAGCCAGTATTTTGGGGCTAAAGTTGGCAGGAGTGGTGTGTTTAAATAAAATGGCACAGAAAATTGCCTTTACATTGCTGTCTATGGGAACTGTGTATTTGCAGTAAATATATATGTATATGCTTATACACATATATATTTATGTGTTAATGTGTATGTAATCCTATACAAATATATATAAATTGCAGCCATTACGGCAGAAAAAAATTAATTGTGCATGTACGAAGTACATGTACGAACAGGATCGACACAGAGCTGCTTTTTTCAAGTGAGCCTTCATTTAAGATGACGTCAGGGAAAGGAGGGGTCACTCTGGTCATCATTTTAAAATGGCTGGAGGAGCGCAAGTAAGTGATTTTACACATAGGGATAGATTTACCATATGTCGAGGGGACATGATGTGCTACAGCATACGCTGTCGGCATTTAATATTGCACAAGTTTTTCTGGTCAAATGCTTGTGCAATGCTGCCCCCTGCTCAATCACGGCCACTATAAGGGGCTGTGAATCATCCCAATCATATTAGATCGGCATGATTTCAGTCCGCCACCTAAAAGGTGGCTGAGAAGTTAAGGAGTAGCGATCTTGCAAACGCTGCTTCTTAACTTCCGTTTCTGGCGGACGAGAAACGATGGGGCATTGTTGCAGTATCCGCTGCAGGGACGTATTATGTCCTAGACCAACAAGGACGGTGCCTAGGGTGGCAGATTTTTTGGGGCAGCACTTTTTGATCCAACTACCACATCACACTTACTGTGCTCAGTATACGTTGCTTGCGCACAATTTAATTTCCGCTTGATCTCCTGGGAGGGACTTCCGACAGCAGGTTTGCAGGGCCCTAGTAATGAAGGTAAGATATACTTTATATATAAAAATAAATAAAAAATATACAATCCTATAATATAAAAGGCCAAGTGTGTTTGTCCGAAGCACAGCACAAGGACAAACACACCTGACCTTACCTGAAATGCTGTTTGCGAAAGTGCGCATGGCCGGATGGGAGTGTAGGCGTGACCTGACGGGAGTGTGGGCATGACTGGGTGTGGTCGGACGTGGCAGGGAGCATGGTCGGGTGCGGTCGGCGCAAGAGAGAGGGGAGAGAAATAGAAAGAGAGGGGGAGAAACAAAAAGAGATAAAATAGAGGGGGAAGAGCAAAAGAGAGGGGAAAGAGATGGGAAAGAGCAGAAGAGAGGAGGGAGAGAAAGCAAAAGAGAGGGGAAAGAGCAAAAGAGAAGGAAAAGAGCAAAATAGAGGGAAGGGAGAGAAAAAGAGAGGGGAAGAGAGAGAGCAAAAGAGAGGGGGAGAGAGAAAATAAGAGGGGGGAAGAGAGAGAGCAAAAGAGAGGGGGAAGAGAGAGCAAAATAGGAGGGGGGAGAGAGAGCAAAAGAGAGGGGGGAGAGAGAGCAATAGAAAGGGGAAGAGAGAGAGAAAAAGAGAGGGATGGATAGAGAGCAATAGAGAGGGGAAAGAGCAAAAGAGATTGGGGATGGAAAGAGAGCAAAAGAGAGGGGAAAGAGCAAAATAGAGGGAAGAGAGAGAAAAAGAAAGGGGAGAGAGAGAGCAAAAGAGAGGGGGAGAGAGAGCAAAAGAGAGGGATGGAGAGAGAGAGAGCAAAAGAGAGGGGAGAGAGACAGAGCAAAAGAGAGGGGGAGAGAGGGGAGATAGAGAGAGCAAAAGAGAGGAATGGAGAGAGAGAGCAAACAAAAGGGGAGAGAGAC
Organism: Bombina bombina; assembly: GCF_027579735.1. Taxonomy (NCBI): domain Eukaryota; kingdom Metazoa; phylum Chordata; class Amphibia; order Anura; family Bombinatoridae; genus Bombina; species Bombina bombina. The sequence goes on from NC_069500.1 coordinate 224,918,800, forward strand.
AGAGCAAAAGAGAGGGGAGAGAGAGAGCACAAAAGAGAGGGGCAGAGAGAGAGCACAAAAGAGAGGGGGAGAGAGAGCACAAAAGAGAGGGGGAGAGAGAGCGCGCAAAAGAGGGGGGAGAGAGAGAGAGTGCAAAAGAGAGGGGGAGAGAGAGCATAAAAGAGAGGGGGAGAGGGAGCAAAAGAGAGGGGGGAGAGAAAGCAAAAGAGAGGGGGAGAGAGGGAGCAAAAGAGAGCGGGGAGAGAGCAAAAGAGAGGGGGGAGAGAGAGAGCACAAAAGAGAGGGGGAGAGATAGAGCAAGGGGTGGGACCGCTGTACTGCAAAAAAATGGCCTGTGTAAATGGGCTTTAGGACTAGTTGTATATAAAAAAACCTTCTGTATCCTGAAGCCCCAGCCTCACTTTATCCACTGTTGATGAACTTCTACCGCCGCACAGTTAAATGTGCAAGCATAGCGGTTAATGGAGGGTGCCGGCAGCTGGACCCAACGGCAACTATGCGCTCACATTTAAACTTGATCGGAAGGGAGCAGTAATTAATTTAGTGTCTAGGGTCTGAATATGCAGCTGGATAAGGAAGTAGGTGGGCTGGCTGATTATTTATGAGATGGCACATTGCCGGAATCCATCTACAGATTTTTACAGTAAGAAAGTTGTCCGCGAAGATGGTAGTGCGACTGAGTTTACAAGAGGGGTTGTACACTGTTTCTGCTGCTGCCTATAAGTAAAAAAAGTACTTTTCCCTTTTTTTTGGCTCCTCACAAGTCTCATTTTTCTCTTATCCTTTGCTTAAACATCTACATGACGATCTTTTAATCTGAAACTTAATTTTTTATATAAATTAGGCATTGGGAGCAACTGATTATAGTCATTCCTAATCTGGTATTGATTTTGATTTTGGTATTGACTTTATAAATAGCTACATAACTGTTTTAAGTGAATATACAGCCCTTTCATTACATTAGAGGACATATTTTTATTTTTATTATACACATTCTACTGTATAATCCTATATCATATCAGAAAAATTGAGGTTTCAATTATTATTTGAGAAGATAGGCAAGACTTGCTGTATGTATATATATTAACATTATGGCTAAAATAGGCCTAAAACTGGGGTGGGGGTGGGGTTTAGCAGCACAAAACCTAAATACGCCACTGATACGCTGCTTAATAAATCAACTTCTAAAACTATATGTGCATTAAACATGGGCTACAGGGTAAGTTAATTAGCATTACATACTAATAATTTATTATAATGTTTGGATTGACTGTCCCTTTAAATATATTATTAACCTTGCACCAATTTTTGTTTCCTTGCTCAAGAGAAAACTTCAACTTGCTAGTTGAAAAAAAATAAACCATTCTTTGTATTTGTTCATTGGCATTCCAATAAATAGTTTATTCTTAGGATATATGTGAAATGTGTGAATCATTCTTACTTATGGGTATAGATATGACAGTTTGAATCCTAGCCTTACTTATCAATACATCAATAATTATGGTGTCAAATTTTCTACAGTTCATAAATTAATCTTTTAAAGTGAAAGAGAAGATTGCATGATGATTTAAAATATCTACCAATATCCAGAACTCTACTCCACAAAAAGAAGCATGATAGTGGCAGGGAATTAATTACAAGCTTGATAACAAGTGTAATCGCAACTGCTAAAGTCAATAAGATTCTAAAGTCAACAAGATACTAGACTACAGCAGCAGGCTGAGATCAATTACAACACAAGTGTTGCATGTTTAAAACAAGAAAAGCATTACTACCTTTAAAGGGAAAATAAGCATTTTGAGAATGGAATATGAAATATTAAATTATATGTGGTACAATAAACAAAACGAAAAAGACAACTTAAAAAAACAACAACACTAGTGTGTCCCCTTTAAATGTAATTAATTTGTGCAATATTTTTTTTTATAAAGTTATAGTTGCTGCCATGTTGTAAATGTATTGTAGCCCATTCTTCTTTTATCACATCCCCTGCTTAGGACAGATTGTAACAGTCATAAATGAGCAGATAAGGTGCATTTTCTATGACTTTATTATCCACAACCACTGTTTTCCCAATTTAGGGCCAGATTACAAGAGGAGCAATAAATATCACTTTCATAAAAGAGATAGTTGCTCTCCACTTTATAATACCAGAGCACTGTCACAAGAGCGTGCTTCCATAGGCTCGTTCGGATGCCGACAAAGATGGTATTAGAACTTCAGAGCAGCGAAGGGGTTAAGCAGCGCATTGATGGGCAGCATGTTTAAATATATATGTATATGAGTATATACACATATTAACACATAAATGTATATGTATTTAAGCATATACATATATATTTGCTAGGAACATTATCAATATCTAAATACTATTAAATCAAGACTTACAACCAATCATAGAGCAAAGCAGCAAATCTTGTTCCCAGCGGTCATCCGAACATAAAGGGACAGTCTACTCGAAAATAGTTATTGTTCAAAAATACAGGTGGCCCTCGTTTTACAAAGGTTCAATTTACACCGTTTCAGAATAACAACCTTTTTTTCCAGTCATGTGACTGCTATTGAAAAGCATTGAGAAGCAGTGCATTTATTATTATTATTAAAATAGCCAGTAGGTGGAGCTGTCCGCTTGTGTTTCAGCAAAGCCAAGCAAGCTGAAATTAATCAGTTTAACCAGACCTGAGCTATCAAGCAGATTTCAAAGGAACAAGATCTTCCTGTCTATAAATCAGTCCAGAATGGAATGCATAGAAAGAACTGTTTGCAGAAAAATGCAAGTGAAGTCTGTGTTGTGTCATTATTTTATTAGGTTTATAATGCTTTTTAGCAAAGGTTTTTGTTCATTTAACTTAGTTCATTTATATATTCTGTGTTGTGTGATTATTTTATTAGGTTTATAATGCTGTTTAGCATTTAAAGTCTTCATTTCATAGCTTTAAAAATAATGTATTAGGTGTTGCTTATGCCAATTTTGAGAGGGGCCTGGAACCTAACTCCCTCACTTCCCATTGACTTACATTATAAACTGGGTTTCAATTTACAACGGTTTTGATTTACAACCATTCCTTCTGGAACCTAACCCTTGCGTAAACTGAGGGCTACCTGTATAGATAATCCCTTTATTACCCATTCCCCAGTTTTGCATAACCAACACTGTATATAAATATACTTTTTCCCTCTATTATTACTTATATCTAAACCCTTGCAGGCTGCCCTTATTTCATTGCTTGTACAGTGTTGCATTTTAGCCAATCATTGCAGGTTTTTGTATAGCCAACCATTATCCAACCATTATCATTCGGGAGTAAGCACAATGCTATCTATATGGCACACACGAACTAGCACTGTCTGACTGTTGTTCAATTTAAAATGCTAATAGAAAGCACAGAGATGTGGGACGGCCTGCAATTTCTTAGAAACAGGCAAACTGAACGGTTAGAAAGTATATTAATATAACCATGTTGATTCTGTAAATGGATAGTAAATGCCTTATCTATCTTTTTAAACAACAAAAAAAGAACAAGAAGAGTGTCCCTTTAAAGATAATTTCTATAACACATCACAAATATAAAAAACAATCAAAGCTAAAGTTCCTACTGAGTGACCCTTTTATTAGGCAGTCCAATTTTAGTAGAAAGAGGTACACAAATCAAAAATAATAATGTCAGTATAGCAAGATACCCAAGGAGAGATCACCATTAAATTTAAAGAGAAAGAATAAGAGAAGGAAAAAAAAAGAAGGGAAGGAGGATAAATAAAAAAATAAAAAATAAAATGTAATTCAAATTTAAATAGTGATCACCATTTAGTAAAAGAACATTAACCTAAATTCACTAGGCAGCAATGAAATTATATATAATATAATTATAAATGGTTATTATAAGTGGTTATTGTGTATTAACTTAATTAGCCAATATCAACCCTATTGAGTAAAATGTATTAGAGGCATATAACAACAGATATATGTACTATAATCGCGTTTGTAATGCGTCCATCGCCAGTTGCGCACGAATCCTCAAAGGAATGTTGGAAGCGCAAGGTAGCTGCATCCGGTGGGATTCTGAAAATGGCAGGGATTCGGTGGATTCTTTCACCAAATCCACCGCAGGTAGATTCTTTCATCCCCCTGCCATTTTCAGAATCCCCCGGGATGCAGCAAAGGCAAATGGACCATTAAAAAAAAAAAAAAAAAAACGAACCGCCCTCAATAAGTATTAAAAAAAAACAACTAACCGCCACAATAAGTATTAAAAAAAACCTAACCGCCCGCAATAAGCATTAAAAAATAAAACTAACCGCCCGCAATAAGTATTAAGAAAAAAACAACAACCAACTTTCTAATAAAATTATTAACCCCTAAATCCACCAACCCCAACATCGCAAACTACCTAATACATTTATTAACCCCTAAACTGCCATTAACCCACATAGCTAATTAACCTAATACATGTATTAACCCCTAAACCGCCATTAATCCACATAGCAATTAACATAATAAACTGCAAAACCCCACAAGGCAAATAACTAATCACTGAGCCCCCTAATCTAACACCCCCTAAATGAACCCCATTAAATAAATTAAAATAATCCTAAATCACAATTAAAATAAAAACCTAACATTACTTTAAAAATAAAGAAAACTAAGTTTAATCTAATCTAAAATTACAGAAAATAAAAAAGTCTAACATTACAGAAAATAAAAAAGTCTAACATTACAAACAATAATAAACCACATTATCCAAAATAAAAAAAATAAACCTAATCCCTATGAAAATAAAAAAGCCCCCCAAAATAAAAACACACCCTAATCTAAGAATAAACTACCAATAACCCTAAAAAGGGCTTTTTGTAGGGCATTGCCCTAAAGAAATTAGCTCTTTTACATTAAAAATAAACCAAGTCCCCCTAACAGTAAAACCCCCCACCCACCAAACCCCCCAAAATAAAAAAACTAAAATTCCCATTGCCCCTAAAGGGGTATTTGTATGGGCATTGCCCTTAAAAGAGCATTAAGCTCTCTTACTGCCCTTAAAAGGGCATTCAGCACTTTTAAAGAGCGCAAATCCCTAATCTTAAAAATAAAAAAAATAAAAAAAAACACTAAGCCTCAAATAGGTAATCACGGTTCCTGAAGTTCGTCGGAGAAGGTCTTCTTCCAGGCGGGTCCATCATCTTCTATCTTCATCCACAGCAAAGGAAGTGTGGAGCGGTCTTCCCAGATGTGGCGCTCCTCGGCGGAGGTGGCGCTTCACGGCGGCATGGAGGCTCCTCTTTATGCGATCGTCCACTGCACACTGAAGATTGAATGCAAGGTACCCCATATTTTTTGGGGTATCTTGTATTCCTATAGGCTGATATTTTAAAATCAGCCAATAGGATGAGAGCTAACAAAATCTTATTGGCTGATTTAAACAGCCAATAGGATTTCAGTAGCTCTAATCCTATTGGCCAATTTAAAAATTTCAGCCAATAGGAATGCAAGGTACCCAAAATTGATTGCGTTACCTTGCATTGAATCTTCAGTCTACGATGGACATCGGATGAAGTGGAGCCTCCATGCTGCCGAGGAACACCTCCGCCGCCGCTGTCGATGACCGCCGCTGTCGATGACCACCACTAAGGATCCAGGTATCGGGAACACAGCTCCGCACCTCCGCTCCGGATGATGGATCCATCTGTAAAAAGACCTCCACCGGACTTCAGAAACAGTGAGTATCTATTTGGGGCTTAGGTTTAAACTTTTTTTTTTAATTTTTGGGGTCTTTTTTGTAGATTAAAGTTTTTTGGGCTTGAAAAAGAGCTTATTGCCCTTTTAAGGGCAGTAAAAGAGATGAATGCCCTTTTAAGGGCAATGTTCATACAAATGCCCCTTTAGGGCATTGGGTAGGTTTTTTTTTTGTGTTAGTTTTTTTTTATTTTGGGGGGTTTGGTGGGTGTTTTTTTTTACTGTTAGGGGGTTTTAGTATTTTTTAGAGGTAAAAGATCTGCTTAACTTAGGGCAATGCCCTAAATAAGGCCATTTTAAGGGCTATTTGTATTTTGTTATTAGGTTAGGGGGTGTTTTTATTTTGTGGAGGATTTTTTTTTATTTTTATAGGGGTATTAGTTTAGGTTTACATTTTTTATTTTGGATACCTTTGTTGATTTTTTTCTGTAATTTTAGTGTTTTTTTATGTAACTTTAGCTTGGGGGATTGTAGTTTTTAAACATAAACTGCCCTCTGGGCAGGTTTATCGCCTATTATAATATACTAGAGATTATGGTTTGAGACATAAGCAATACATCTTGAGCAGATGGCAAAGATTTCTTTTTCCTTTGACCAAAAAAATCTAAATTATTATTGTGCAGCATATCTACATTACCCAGTGGATACAATATATTGCATTGTGTGTGTTTCAAAAAGTAACACACAAGTAGTCACATACTATCATTTAATTTTCTAATGTTGTAACTTGATTATAAATATAGGAAACCAGCTCACAAGAAACATATCAATTTGATAACTGATTCCTTGTACTGTGAGCTTTATTTTAAAGCTCCACCATAGCCTGTCTGCAATTCTCCCAAAGCTTCACGTAAATACATGCTTGTCACCAGTAATTACAGCAATTCTAACACAAAGAACTGGGCATGGGCTTATATTCATTCCGGCACAGTGTTTCACACATGCAGTGATGTTGGCCGACCCCTGCCACATGAGCATAGCAGAGACATAGATTTAGAGTGAGCAGACACAGCCTAGGAATGAGCTGGAATAATAGAGAGACAGATAATGAATGTATCTTGCTAAAAATGTTATGGTGTAGTATGGTTATTAAGGATGCTTGCAAACAAAAATGAAAAGTCAGGAGCACCAGGTAGATAAATAAAACTTCACTTTTAATTGATTGCCTGTGGCAAGTTAAAAATGACATGTTCAAAACACTGAGTACAAGGCAAGTGAGAGATTTGACCACAAATGCTGACATGTTTCGGAACCTGGCCATAATCTTAGCTACTGGTCATAGAATCTTGGGGGACTCTTATACCCATTACCTAGTCCCCCATAGGATAAAATGTTGATACTTTAATTAAAACCATGGACCCTCGCCCATTAACCTGGTTTTGAACGGTACCAAAAAAGTTTGTAATATACCTGTTATATACATACACAGAATAAATTGCCTAATCAATAACAAATTACATTTTATAATATCTATACTTGGATACATGTAGTCAAAAACCATGATATATGCATTATAATTTACTAGGGTAATCTGTTATATATTTAATAAACTATCCTGCTCCGAAACTGCCTGCACTGCTAATCGTCTGTTTACCCTTAGTGACTGAAAAGCTTACTCCTGGAGAAAAAATAGTCCTTGACAAAAAATAACCTAAGAGTTACCTTTGAAAAAAGGGGAGTGAGGGAAGGAAGGGAGGGAGATCAAGCTAAAATATATAAATACATAGGTAGATATTTAATTAATATCGCTAAACAGTTACATTTAAGAGTACATTTCAACACTGTGATAAATGAATTCCAAAAATTAATGATATCAAACTCTGAGTTTAAACCATTAGGGATTCTGGTATTGAGTTTATGTATCTAGAATACAACTTTCTTGGCTAAAATCCTTTCTAGATCTTTTCCCCTCCTAGACTGTTGTACTTGATCAATGATAGTCCATGCCAAAGTGTCTGCTTTTTGTCATGCACCGTGCTAAAATGCTGGATAAGTGGAGTAGTTAGGGAGCCAAATTTAATATAGGATAGATGCTCACAGATCCTAATCCGGACCTCCCTACAAGTGAGTCCTACATACTGAATCCGGAATTCGGTGCATGACAAAAGATATGATGCATTGGTGGATCTACAATTTACACAAAAGTTTACATTGAAGTTTTCCCCAGTCTGAAAATTCTGAAAGACTTCTCCTTGCTGAACATGTTTACATGCCTTGCAAATCCTAAAGCTACATTTGAACACACCTTTGCACTGTAACCAAGAGCTTGTAACTTTCTTTGTGCTCAGCAGCTGTGTGGAGATAAGGTGTTTCCTAGTGTCCTTGCTTTTCTAAAGGAGAATCTACAACCCTGTTCTAAAGTTTTACATAACTTGCCATCTGCTCTTAAACAGGGTAGGTGTCTCTTTACGATACCACCATTTTTTTGTACTGTTCACTTTACTGGGTTATAAAATTCACCCCTTTCCATCGATTTTGCTCCCTAACTTTGAACCTGATAATGGAATCTCGGTCTAGGGTATTAATGATGCTTAGCATATTAAGATGTAGAACAGTTTAGTGTACACTGTCCCTTTAAGATAACCCTTCACTGGAGTTAATGGGCCTATCCCAAACCCTGAGGGAAACCTTGGACCATTATTCCTCATTCCCAAACTTTACAGTAGGCATTATGCATTCCAGTAGGTAGTATTCATCTTCCATCAGACTTTCAGATGAAAGGTGAAGTGTGTTTAATCATTCCAGAGACCATGTTTCCACTGCTCTAGAGTCTGGCAGTGGCGTTCTTTATACCGCTACATGCTGGATTTTATGCACCTGTTATCAATTATTTTGGCTAAAACTCGTGAACTCTATAATAATATATACGGCTAGATTTAGAGTTTTGTTGGTAAAGACCCGCGTAGCTAACGCAGCTTTCTTTCCTACTGCTGCTTCCAAACAACGCTGGTATTTAGTGTTGTCTGAAGGGCTGCATTAGACTCCAAAAAGGGAGCGTTGAGCCTAATGTAGCGCCACCCTCAATACCAGCGTTGCTTACGGTAGCAGTAAGCTGGCAAAACGTGCTCGTGCACGATTCCCCCATAGGAAACAATGGGGCAGTTTGGGCTGAAAAAAAACCTAACACCTGCAAAAAAGCAGCGTTAAGCTCCCAACGCAGCCCTATTGTTTCCTATGGGGAAACACTTTCTAAGTCTGCACCTAACACCCTAACATGAACCCCGAGTCTAAACACCCCTAACCTTACACTTATTAACCCCTAATCTGCCGTACCTGCTATCGCTGACACCTGCATTACACAATTAACCCCTAATCTGCCGCTCCGGACACAGCCGCCACCTACATTATCCCTATGAACCCCTAATCTGCTGCCCCTAACATCGCCGACACCTACATAATATTTATTAACCCCTAATCTGCCTCCCCAACGTCGCCGCCACCTAACTTCAAGTATTAACCCCTAATCTGCCGACCGGACCTCGCCGCTACTATAATAAATGTATTAACCCCTAAAGCTAAGTCTAACCCTAACCCTAACACCCCCCTAAATTAAATATAATTTTAATCTAACAAAATAAATTAACTCTTATAAACTAAAGTATTCCTATTTAAAACTAAATACTTACCTGTAAAATAAACCCTAATATAGCTACAATATCACAAATAATTATATTGTAGCTTTTTTTGGATTTATATTTATTTTACAGGCAACTTTGTATTTATTTTAATTAGGTACAATAGCTATTAAATAGTTATTAACTATTTAATAGCTACCTAGTTAAAATAATTAAAAATTACCTGTAAAATAAATCCTAACCTAAGTTACAATTAAACCTAACACTACACTATCATTAAATTAATTAAATAAATTAGCTACCAATACCTACAATTAAATACAATTAAATAAACTAAACTAAATTACAAAAAAACACACTAAATTACAGAAAATAACATTTTTTTAAACTAATTACACCTAATCTAAGCCCCCTAATAAAATAAAAAATAAAAAAAATAATTAAAGTCCCTACCCTATTCTACATTACAACCCCCCCAAACATTAAAACCCACCACCCACATACCCCTACTCTAACCCACCCAAACCCCCCTTAAATAAACCTAACACTACCCCCTGAGTCGTCTTCACCCAGCCGGGCCGAAGTCTTCATCCGATGGGGCAGAAGAGGACATCCAGACCGGCAGAAGTCTTCATCCTATCCGGGCAGAAGACTACATCCGGACCGGCAGACATCTTCATCCAAGCGGCATCTTCTATCTTCATCCATCCGGAGCGGAGCCTTCTTCTTCCCAGCCGACGCAGATCAATCCTCTTCAACCGATGCCTACTCGCCGAATGAAGGTTCCTTTAAATGACGTCATCCAAGATGGCATCCCTCGAATTCCAATTGGCTGATAGGATTCTATCAGCCAATCGGAATTGAGGTAGGAAAAATCTGATTGGCTGATTCAATCAGCCAATCAGATTCAAGTTCAATCTGATTGGCTGATCCAATCAGCCAATCAGATTGAGCTTGCATTCTATTGGCTGTTCCGAAATACAAAGTTGCCTGTAAAATAAATATAAATCCTAAAATAGCTACAATATAATTATTCGTTATATTGTAGCTATATTAGGGTTTATTTTACAGGTAAGTATTTAGTTTTAAATAGGAATACTTTAGTTAATAAGAGTTAATTTATTTTGTTAGATTAAAATTATATTTAATTTAGGGGGGTGTTAGGGTTAGACTTAGCTTTAGGGGTTAATACATTAATTATAGTAGCAGCGAGGTCCGGTCGGCAGATTAGGGGTTAATACTTGAAGTTAGGTGGCGGCGACTTTGGGGGGGCAGATTAGGGGTTAATAAATATTATGTAGGTGTCGGCGATGTTAGGGGCAGCAGATTAGGGGTTCATAGGGATAATGTAGGTGGCGGCGATGTGCGGTCGGTAGATTAGGGGTTAAAAATATTTATTATAGTGGCGGCGATGTGGGGGGACCTCGGTTTAGGGGTACATAGGTAGTTTATGGGTGTTAGTGTACTTTAGAGCACTGTAGTTAAGAGCTTTATATACCGGCATTAGCCCATAAAGCTCTTAACTACAGCCTTTCCATGGGCGTTAGGAGTCTTGTCGGTAGGGGCTGTACCACTCAATTCAGCCAAGACTCTAAATACAGGCGTTAGGAAGATCCCATTGAAAAGATAGGATACGCAATTGGCGTAAGGGGGTCTGCGGTATGGAAAAGTCGCGGCTTGAAAGTGAGCGGTACACCTTTACCTGGCCGACTCTAAATACCAGCGGGCGTCCAAAATCAGCGTTAGGACCCCTTAACGCTGCTTTTGATGGCTATCGCAGAACTCTAAATCTAGGTGATAATTTTTAATAAACACTTGCAAACAATAAAGATTTTTTTTTTTTTATTTGTCTGAATTCAAATGCACATCTATAACAAGTGATTAATAAAGGGTAGGAAAAAATAAATAGTGACCACAAATTTCAGCAACAATTAGAATCTAGGACAAAGTATATATATTCGAATTTATTCAAAGAACCACAAAATATAAACAATTGGTATATCATAACTTTATTATGAACTTTAAATGATATCTCTGGTTCTGGAGATGTCGATGACATATAAACAAAAAAACAAACAAACATAATTTATAATATTTTATTTTCTAGTCTGCTAGTCTATAACTGGCTGGTATATTATTTTTTAACATCTTTGTGTTTAAAGGGACAGTCTAGTATAAATTAAACTTTCATTATTCAGATAGGACTTTTAATTTTAATCAACTTTTAATCAACTTTCCAATTTACTTTTATCATCAAATTAGCTTTTTTCTCTTGGTATTCTCTTAGTCTGCTAGTCTATAACTGGCTGGTATATTATTTTTTAACATCTTTGTGTTTAAAGGGACAGTCTAGTATAAATTAAACTTTCATTATTCAGATAGGACTTTTAATTTTAATCAACTTTCCAATTTACTTTTATCATCAAATTAGCTTTTTTCTCTTGGTATTCTTAGTTTAAACTAAACATAGGTAGGCTCATATGCTAATTTCTAAGCCTTTGAGGGCTGCTTCTTAACACTAGCATTTTTTTTTTTTTTTTTAAATAATTTTTATTGAGGTAAAATGGCAAACAAGAATAAAAAGAAACATCGCAAAGAAATATCATGGCACCATGCCCATTTAACATACATCAAGTTTTACAAGGTGAACTGAACAAGCATGTCTTTGCAGCTGTACAGCTTGGACTTAACTCAGTCCATATGTATATCTTCAAGCCATGGGCATTACCTCATTTTTACATAAGTGCATGAACAGAGGACAAATAAAACAACACTAAAAATCTAGTTGGGTGTAAGCCCAAATTTACTAACCAAGAAGAAACCTTGTGCGGGCTTGTGCTTGTCCTAGAAGTATTCAACAGATCCATAAACAAAGTAACATAACACTCCATAATGGGTACATAGAAGTGGGGATAGGTATCTCCTCAGCTAGATTCGTTTCTCATGTCATCTCCAATACCCCGGCTGACCATACGTGCATGGGGGAGGGCCTACTCTAGGTACCTATGTTAGGGTGATAATAGTTGAAGGCAGAATTATTCTGCAAGGCAGCAGGGCAGAGAGGTAGAGAGGTGAACCAAGGAAAAGAGGGTAGGTGGGGGGGGGGAGAGAGGAAAAAAAAAAAAAAAAAAAAAAAGGGGGGGGGGAAGGGCCTAGTGGGGGCCTGTCTAGAAGGAGAAAGGTCTCATTTAAATCTAGTCTGCAAATATTTTCCTGTGGGAGTTAAGTCTGCACACTCACATGTTACTTTTTTCCCAGGCCTCCCAGGGAACCCAAACCTGACCATGCAGGTCCAATTTGCCTCTGCAGCTCAGAGAATATTCTTCCATAGCACGGATGTATGAGACGATCTCCCTGACCATGTTGAACGTGACTTTGGAGGATCCAAGCCAGCATCTAGCAATTGCCATTTTTGTGGCCAGGAGAATAATAATACACAGTATTTTTTCTGGTTTGTTCAATTTACCTAGTCCTAGGTGAAAAAGGGCCGTATCTGGTGTGAGATTGCGAAGCAAACCCAATTGGTCTAACACCATCCCCACCCTCCTCCACACTTCTTGGACCTCCACACAACTCCACCAGACATGCAGATGTGTACCCCTGCTACCGCACCCCCTCCAGCATATATCTGGTCTATGAGGGAACATCTTATGTAATTGTTCCGGGACCCTGTGCCAGCGCAACATCAGCTTTACAAATAGCTCAAAGAGCGTAACGCAATGGATCGCCACTTTCGTGTATCTGATAGCTGCCTGCCAATCAACTTCGGGATAAACTTGCCCCAGTTCTCTCTCCCACTCCAGTACCCGAAACTGCTTCACAAAGCCATCCGAGCCTAAAAGCAGTTGGTAGTGGGTCGTCATGGCCTTTCGGAGAGGTCTACCCACCAGCCACCTTCTCTCCCATTGAGTCAGCTCCCTAAGGTTCAATTTTGGGAATTTCCAAGCTATCAGCAGGGAAATAAATCTAAAATACTCAAAGTGGTATTTCTTGTGGATATCTATATGTGGCAAGTCAAGAGCCCGCAGAGCCAGTCCACGGGGTGAGTAAAGATCACGAATCTGCTTCACCCCCCAAGCGGTCCACATCTGGGGATGTGATTCGGGAAGGCAGAGCAACAGTGCTCTTATTGAATGCACAGGCGAAGGGTGAGGAGCAACCTGTGGGAGGCCATGGAGGTCCCTCCACATTCTAATGCAAGCCCCAATAATAGGGTTGTCCACTCCCATAAGAACATCCGAGTGCCTAGGGACCCAGATAAGGTCCTCCAGGAGCAGTCCTGAAGGAAGCACGGTCTGTTCCAGTTGTCCCATCTAGTTTCCTCCGGCGGGACTCCCCAGGCTGTGATATGAGACAGCATAGCAGCTTCATAATATTGACGAATGCTGGGGGCTGCAAGCCCACCATGTAGGACAGGTTTCTGTAGTTGTTGCATTGCAACCCTCGGGGGTTTGCCCCGCCAGATAAATCTACTTATTATGGACTGGAGGCACCTTAGAATATAGTTCGGGACCCTCAATGGGATACACCTGAACAGGTATGTGGCCTTGGGCAGCAAAGTCATTTTGACTGATTGGATTCTCCCAATCCATGAGATCTCGTATTTAGACCATTTTGTGGTGAGGCTTTCAAATTCCCTCAGTAGCGGGTCAAAATTAGACCGAATCACCGTCTTCGGATCTGGAGAGAGGATGATCCCCAAATGTTTTATCTGGGTTGACGACCAGTCAAATGGGTAGGCTTCCTTAAGCTGGGAAAGTTGCTGCGAAGGGAGATTTAGGGCCAAAGCCTCGGTCTTTGTATAATTGAGTTTATAATAAGACATCTCTCCAAACTGCCTTAGCCCCTCAAAAACCACCGGGAGGGACACCTCAGGCTCTGACACAAATAAGGTGAGGTCGTCTGCGAACAACGCAAGTTTTTGTAGGGAATCGTGGATTAAAAAGCCCTTAATCATATTGTTTTGCCTAATCATGGCTGCTAGGGGCTCAATGGAAAGGACAAAAAGAAGGGGGGAAAGCGGGCACCCCTGTCTAGTCCCGTTTTTGATCTCGAAAGGTTCTGAACAGAACCCCTTGCCCCTGATTCTAGCCGACGGGTTGGAGTACAGCGCCATTACCGCCTCTATGAACTGCGCCGGAAGTTCAAAGGCCCCCATAACCTCCTCCATATACTCCCACCGTACCCTGTCAAATGCCTTTTCCGCATCTAGCGACAGGGCAACAAGTGGGAGCCCCAAGGATTTGGCCTCTGCAAATATATTTAGCAAACAACGCGTATTATCCGAGCCTTGCCTGCCTCGTACGAACCCCACCTGATCCAGGTGTATTAGGGGCGGGAGTTCCCTGCCTAGGCGATTTGCCAGGATTTTTGAGTATATTTTGACATCCTCGTTTATTAAAGAGATGGGTCTATAACTTTCACATCGACTGGGATCCTTTCCCGGTTTGGGAATGGTCACAATTTCTGCCTCTAGGCATTCTTTAGGGAAACCTCTAGCCTGAAAAGCAGAGTTGAAAACAGAGACCAGAACTGGGCCAACCTCCACACTTAATTTTTTGTAAAAGATAGAAGAAAAGCCATCTGGCCCCGGCGCCTTATTCAGCTTCATTCCCTTAATGACTTGCTGCACCTCAGTGATGGTGACTGGGGCTGAAAGTCTCTCCCCCGCCTTCTCAGATACCCCGGGCAAGCCGAGGCCTCTTAAGAAGCGAGCGATGTCCTCTCTCGGTAGATTCTGGTATCTCTCAGAAGAAGAGATTTGGTATAGCCTCCGGTAGTAATCTACAAAGGCTTCCCCAATGTCTCTGGGTGAATAGCATCTTTCGCCCCCTTTCTGAATGAAGGCGATTCTGTTAGTTAGCGTTTTTTGCCGTAGTCTGTTCGCTAGGAGGCGGTCCGCTTTATTGCCACTATGATAATATTTCAATTTCAGGAATCTGAGATTCTTCTGAACCTGCTCCAATTCGAGATCGCGGATCTGGGCTTTGATATTATTCCATTTCCTAATATCAGAGGGGGAGACACTCTCCCCAGCCCGTTTCCTCCCTAGGGCCAGCTTACCATAGAGTTGTGCCAATGTTTCAGCTTTCTTTCTTTTGTTCTGGGATTCTCTTTTTATGAATATCCCTCTCATGTATGCTTTCAGGGCTAGCCAGACCATGGACATTGAGGTTTCCCCATTAATATTGTTTTCGAGGAACTCAGTGATTTCCCTGGACCATTCGGGTAGGAAAATATTCTGGAACAGATGTTCAGGCAAGCGCCATCTCCTTGGCCCCTCATGCGTACCGGTCTCATCGAGGGTGACCATTACTGCATCATGATCAGACCACATGCAAGGCACTATAGCAGAGCCACGTACCTGTCTTATTACCCACGGGTCACAGAAGACATAATCTATCCTAGAGAAGGAGGAGTGTGGGGCAGAATAGAAGGTATGATCGCAAGCGTCTGGATGGAGAGCCCTCCACACATCATGGAAATCATGCTGCGCTGTTAGGTCCCTAAATTTTTGGGAAAGAAAATCTCTGTTCCTGTCGCTGCCTAGGTGGGCATGACCTCTTCTATCTTTCTCAGGGTCCCAAAGCATATTAAAGTCACCTGCCATGAGGGTATGGCCCTGCCTTACCTTGGCTACTTGAAGGAGCAATTTCCTCAGAAAGCTAACCTGGTTAGTATTGGGTGCGTATGTCGCAACTAGCGTGTATAACACACTGTTTAGGCGGCACACACATATCACATAGCGTCCTGCCGGATCGCTTGCCGTATAGATATGCTCATATGCTACCTGATCCCCTACCAATATCGTCACCCCCCTCGCTTTTTTGTGGAATGTGGATGAAACGTTAACTGGGAATCTCCTTGGTTTAAATCTATCTACAGCGTCTTCAGTCCAATGGGTCTCCTGGAGGAAAGCCACATCAACCCTATGTTTAAGTAGGAATTTAAGCGCCAGACTCCTTTTAGTTGGGGAGTTCAGACCCTTGGTATTTTGGGTGCATACCCTTATGGTCAGGTTTCAACAGGGAGGTGGAGAGAAAAAAAAAAAAAAAGGGAGGGATGGGGGGGGTGAAGGAGAAAGATTAGAGAGGGTGTGGACTTAATAGGAAGCCCCTGTTGCCTTTGGATAGTGGAAGTTAGCTACTCCTACCAAAGGTATATGGGTTGGTCTAGAGCTCCTTGATCCTAGGGTAAGGGTAGCTTATCTGTTAAAGATTAATGGGGTGAGGTAGAATGTAAAATAGTGGGGAATAAATATATAGGTAAGCAAGGGAGTAAGCAAATAAGGAGGTCAGCCGGTGTATGTAGATTGTATCCCCATAACAAGGTGAGAAAGACGAGGATGGAAGGTACAGTGGGAAGTATGGAATGAATGTCTTGAGGTTAGAGGCAATGGATGAGAAATGGCAGGTGAAAGTTAAAAAAGTGAACAACAGAAATAAACAGAAAAAAAAAAAAAAATGTGAAAGGTGATAAATGAAAAATGGACGATGGAAGATGAAAGAGATGAGAGAGGGGGCGGAGCCAGCAACAGACCCACAGCCCCCCCCAAACCTGTAACTAGCAGATTAAAAGCAACAGGATAACATCAACAGTGTCATAAACAAATGCACAATAAATGCAGAATAAAGCAGTAACCAAAATATAGCCCCTGTAGGCCTGAAAGCATAAAAATCTTTAAATCTAGGGTGACAAAGTAAACAGGAGAACATTCAGTGGTATTATTGGAATTTCACCTGAGGAATGAACTAAGTAAGTCAACCCTAGATGAGTAAAGGATCGGTCACAGGGCTATGGGCTCCCCGGGTTCCATTCCTGGGCGTTCGCTCTGAGATCTGGACTCCTTCTGTGCTGGCGGGCAGGTGGATTCTGGTCTATGGGAGGTCTCCCAGGTTAGGCCGACGGGGACCTGTCCTGCCGCGGCAATTGCCACATCCTAATGAGCTCCTGCCCCTGTTGTGGAGTCAGGATGATATGTTGAGTTCCATCTTTAGTGACTATTAGTTTAGTTGGGAAGCCCCACCTATATCGCACTTGATGGTTTCTTAGGATTCTAGTGACTTCCGCAAAACTTCTCCTTTGGGCTAAGGTGTAGGAGGACAGATCTGGGAACAGGGAGACCTCTCTGAATTGCCCATTAAGCTGTGGGGAGCGCAACATTGCTCTCATCAATTTGTCTTTGTATGAGTAGTAATGTAAGCGGGCTATGGTGTCTCTGGGTTTACCAGGAGGAAGGTTTCTGGGTCTCGCCGTACGATGAATTCGATCAATTCTGTTTACATCTCCGGCCGCAGGCCCTAGAATTGACTGAAAGAGGCGGTGGGCATAATCCTCCAAATCTTGTGGGAGTACCGACTCCGGGATGCCTCTGAGTCTCACATTATTTCGCCTGGATCTGTCTTCCAGGTCTGCCACTTTCGCCTCCAGAGAAGACACTTGATCTGTCAGACTCTGTGTTTGGCTCACCCAGTTAGCGTGGTCCACCATAAGATCTTCCTGTTTTCTTTCAATGGTATCGGTTCTTTCGCTAATGGAGGAAATATCCCGTCTCAGATCCTCAAACGATTTCTCCAGTTTGTCAAACCGCCTGGTAAGAGTCTGGTTCTGTTTCTCGAACATGCGCTGTATAGACTCCAGCGGTAAGGTCGGGGCGTCCCCCTTGTTTCGGCCTGGAGTGCTAGATGCGGGGGGCCTGCTTTCAACATGATCCTCTGGCATGTCTGAGGCGTTAGATTGCTCGTCTTCTGATCTGGCGGAATCCCTCTGTCCCCGCGGATGGAAGTGATCCATCACGGTTTTTTTAGGCCCAAAACTGCTTTTTTGTTTTTTCTTTGCTTGCTGCGACATGATGGCTGGGGTCTCCTTTGTTAATGCCGGCCACTGCAGAAATTGTTAGATAGATGTTTCCCTGTCTTCGTAAGATATGTGAGTAGGGGGGGGGGCATCTAGGGCCCCTTTTAAACTGACATGGTGTAGTCGGATTTACTTGGGATACATAAACATATTTTCAAATAAAGAGAAAAAGAAAATAATGACTCTCCAAGGCCTTTGTACCCTTATGTTGCCCTCTCCTGGGGAAGTTGTCACCACAGGACGGTGCGGGAAAAAGGTTGGGGGATATGACCCGCCAGCGATAGCCTGGCGGGAAAGGGAGGAGAGGTCACTGAACCTGAAACAAAAGCTTATGTTAACAAAATAGGAATGTCCTAGTTCAACACAACGCTTATAACACAATGGTTCAAGCCTTAATCACACAGTATAGCATGCAGCAAGTTAAGCAACATAGGACTACAATAATAGAGGAACTCTAGGCGTACCCTGAAGGCTACATTTAAATCAGTAGAACTTATTCGTGTTACAGTTTCATGCAACCTGTATGGAGAATCAAAAGAGATTAGTTAAGCATACATGGAAAACTTGCAGTACACTCCACTCTGAGCTGACGCAGCAGCTTCAACCACAAAAAAGATCCTCCAACTACAAATCCTTGAGGAATAAGTACAGCCAGTCCTCAATTTATTATGTAAGTGAATCTCTGAGTGAAGTGACCTGGGCCCAGGGCCCGCAATGTGTGATAAAGCTGGGTATTAGTCACAGGACCTCTCTGCTTCTATAAAAAAGACAAACCTTTCATGTCCTTGCAGCAGGCGCAACTTAGCAGAAATATTATTAGCACTTTGCTGCCAGGTCCTCTAATCAAGAGTTCTGCACCCCCTGCAAGCCTGTGATTCCCCAGTAATCTTTTTCTTGGTATTCTGTTGTAGTATAGTTGGCCCCAGCAGGTGCAGTGTCCCAAGGGATTATCTGTGACCCCGGCTAATGCAGGTAGAATCACCCAGTTAATAGCTATCTGTGAAGGTTGAAGCTATAAGCAATATGTCAGTGTTTATGCCTTATGCAGAGACTCTTATGACTGTGCAACACCTTAACAAGCCAGAGCTTTAACTGCCCACGTGGGTGAGGCCTGTTCACAGACCAGGGAGAGCCCTCAGTTACGTCTGCTCCCCATGCAGATCTCCCTTCCCCTAGTAGGCTTCCCAGGCTAGCTGTGTGTGCGGGAGAGTCCCAATGTGGTCGGGGGCAAATGCGCAACTCACCGCACTTCAGTTCAGACACCCGGCACTTCTGGATGCAGCCTGAGCCCTAAGATGGCTGACTTTCGCGCCCTCGCTTCTGAGCTGCGCAAGAAGGGGGAATGCAGGCCTGTCCTGTCGGGTCTCCTGTATTTCCGATGGCTAACTGCTTGACTTATGGTTCCCGCCTCAGCAGTCAAGGAGAATAGAGAAGGGAAGCCCGACCGGCAACTAAAGCAGCAGTCACCTTCCGGCCGGTGTAAAGCCCCAACTCGTTGGTTGTCGATGCGGTCCCAGGGGTGATCGGTTCCCTTCCACCAAGCCGGTAAGAGTGTGTTTAAGTCCCCGGAGCGGAGCCCCGACCCTCCGGAGACCAGGAACCGCCGCGGCTGCGGCACTTAAATCAGGGCTCTCAATGCAAGCTGCAGGCTTCTTCTACTTGAGCGGGTCTGTCCTGCCGGGAGCCTTTTCCACGACTTTGTCGGATTCCTGCAGCAAGCTCAGCCAGGGAGAGATGAGATGCGGACGCTCTGGAGTGGAGCCCCAACCCTCCAGAGCGCGGGCAGACGCAGTCTCAGTGAAGCGGGCGGCAAGTTAGTGTGCAGCCAGCCCGGTGAAGAAAAGTGGGTTAAGTCTCTGCAAAATAGTAAAGCTTAGCCCCAAACAGTAATACTTGGATGCAGGGTTATATTGCTCTGTTTTGCAGCCCAAACTTGCAGATGAAACAAATATATATGACCTCGCTTAAAGTATTTGTTTAGGAGAGCTCAGTGTCTGCACGTCCTTGCAGTGTGGCTGCTGGCTCCGCCCCCCCAACACTAGCATTTTAAATCTCTTTTCAACACAAAGAGACAGAAAGTACACATGGGCCATATAAATAACACTGTGTTCAGGCACAGGGGGTTATTTAAGATATAGCAGAAGAGAGAAGGAGAGAGAGCGCAAAAGAGAGGGGGGAGAGAGTGCAAAAGAGAAGGGGGAGAGAGAGCGCAAAAGAGAGGGGGGAAGAGAGAGCGCAAAAGAGGGGGGAGAGAGAGCACAAAAGAGAGGAGGAAGAGCGCAAAAGAGAGGGGGGAGAGAGAGCGTAAAAGAGAGGGGGGAAGAGAGAGCGCAAAAGAGGGGGGAGAGAGAGAGCACAAACGAGAGGGGGAAGATTGCAAAAGAGAGGGGGAGAGAGAGCGCAAAAGAGAGGGTGGAGAGAGCGCAAAAGAGAGTGGTGGAGAGAGAACGCAAAAGAGAGGGGGAGAGAGAGCACAAAAGAGAGGGGAGAGAGAGCGCAAAAGAGAGGGGGGAGAGAGAGCACAAAAGAGAGGGGGAGAGAGAGCACAAAAGAGAGGGGGGAGAGAGAGAGAGAGCACAAAAGAGAGGGGATGAGAGAGAGTGCAAAAGAGAGGGGGAGAGAGCACGCAAAAGAGAGGGGAGAGAGAGGGGGAGAGAGCGCAAAAGAGATGGGGAGAGAGAGTGCAAAAGAGATGGGGAGAGAGAGAGAGCAAAAGAGAGGGGAGAGAGAGAACACAAAAGAGAGGGGGAGAGAGAGCGCACAAAAGAGAGGGGGAGAGAGTGCAAAAGAGAGGGGGAGAGAGAGAGCACAAAAGAGAGGGGGAGAGAGCTCAAAAGAGAGGAGGGAGATAGAGAGCTCAAAAGAGAGGGGAGAGAGAGAGCAAAAGAGAAGGGGGAGAGAGAGCACAAAAGAGAGGGAGGAGAGAGAGAGCACAAAAGAGAGGGGGAGAGAGAGAGCGCAAAAGAGAGGGGGAGAGAGAGAGCTCAAAAGAGAGGGGGGAGAGAGAAAGCTCAAAAGAGAGGGGGAAAGAGAGAGCAAAAGAGAGGGGGGAGATAGAGAGAGCAAAAGAGAGGGGGGGAGAGCGCAAGGGGTGGGACCGCTGTACTGCAAAAAATGGCCCGTGTGAACGGACTTTAGGACTAGTATTAATATAACTGTGTTGGTTATGCAAAACTGGGAAATGGGTACTAAATGGACTATATATCTTTTAAAACAATAACAATTCTATGGTAGACTGTCCCTTTAATTTCTACCAACCGATACGCACTTTTAAATTTGAGGTGATCACAATCTCAAGTTTTTGAGTGAACACAAAAATGTATTATCGACCTACCAATATAAAAGGCCCTATACATAACATGCGGCAGTCCTGTTCAAGGTAATCACAATCCTTTTACACTTGAAAATGTTCCGAACTGGCCTGTTTGAGTTATTTGCAAGTTCCAAGATATTTTTGTAGGAAAAAGTTATGTTGAGCATGGGCAAAACACACTGAAAATGAAGATACCATTTCAGATTATATTAACGAACTATGATCTAGATTCATTAATGTTCTCTACACCTCTTTTGAAATCTAGACCACAGCATTTAGTAATGGCATTATCAAAATATTTCCAATTAATTAAAGGACCACTAAAGTAAAAATGTCATTTTTATGATTCAATAGAGCACACAATTTTAAACAACTTTCCATGTCACATCCATTATCTAAACATGCACAGTCTTTTTATGTGCACACTTTCTGAGGCAGAAGCTCATAATGAGCATGTGCAAGATTCACATAATATAGGTATAAGATGTTTGTGATTGGCTTATGGCTGTCACATGATGCAATGGGAAGGAAAATAAAGCCAACTTTGAAATTTGTCAGAAAAAAAAATCAAATACTGATATATAATTCAAACTATGTGCTTTTGTATTGTCTATTTATTATGCATTTATTGATTATGCTATTCTACTGTTTTTAGTGGTCCTTTAATACTCTAATTTTTGTAATATATTATTAAGAAATTATTATAATTTCTTTAAAAATGCTATTTGTCTCAGCTTTCACGTTGGTGGGAATGAGATCAGATTTTTTTACTGTTTCGTCTTGTTTGGTTGTATTGTATTGTTTTTTTTCTTTATTACAAGTTTCAAAAATTGTGTTATTTAAAAAAGATGCCAATTTTCTCATAATGTATATTTTGGCACTTTATGGTGAAAATAAATATTACAAGGTTGTGAAATAGAAAATAGAGGCATCCAGGTGTCTTGATAAAACCACACTTTATATCAACATATAAAATGTAAAGGTGAATAAAGCAAAAATGGTTTTATGCGTTTCGGCTAACCAGTGCGCCATAATCATACTAACACCTGTGGGTTTTAAAACCCAGGTAAGCAAAAGATCACAACCACTTAACCCTATCCACTACCAAACCACACTTTATGTACTGGCCCACAGACAATACAGGCATCTTATAATTTATCCATTAAGGATAAACATAGCTACATACAATGTTGCTAAATATAGAAACTTATACCAAAATACCGTACATATTGTTAATAAATTGGCTATAACAGAGACTGTATAATAATACACTATTTACATGTTAGAAGCATTTCAAATAGATATAGTATTTCGAGCAGAGAAAGCAATACACACAATCAAGTTACAGATGATAAATTTTATGATTTTTTTTTTTATAGTATGATTAGAACCAACAATTTATTATATCATGCTCAGAGTTGTACCCAAACGGTGTTTGAGTCTTCAATTTGAAGATCCAATAGGCCTCTTGTCTCTTCAATTGGTTCAGCCTATCACCTCCTCTCAGGTTTTTTTGTTATCACTTCTATGGCATTCCACTTAAATGTTCTCACATTCTGTTTGTGCTCTTCAATAAAGTGTTTGGCTAGTGCAGAACAAGAGATGTCATTTTCAATGTATGATAGATGCTCCCTTATGCGTGTTCTCACGTCTCGGGTAGTCATTCCAATATATTGATTTTTGTGTTCAAAACATTTTATAAGATAATACCACATATTCAGTGGCACAATTAATACAGCCCTTGACATCAAATTCTACACCAGTAACATATGACTTAAATTTCTTTGTAACCTTGATAAATCCACAGGCACAGCACCTTTTATTGCCGCACCTAAAGGTTCTATAATCCTTTACAAAAGGTTTATAGATGATCTCATTGTGGTATGGGATGGTGACAAAGAAGGCTCTGAACATTTTATATCCTATTTGAATAGGAAAGGAATGGGTATGGGATTCATCCATGAGTGGAATAAGGAGAGGATCAATTATCTTGAACTAATACTTATTGCAGATTATCCCAGAAACAGAGTACAGACTGACCTCTGTCATAAACCCATAGCAGGCACTAGTAATCATCATAGGCATGTAGTGAAAGGTATTATCAAAGAACAGTTGATGCAGATGAGACGTAATTGTTCTCATGCCGATGACTTTAAAAAGCCTAAGATTTAATTCATTGACAAAATGGTGGACAGGGGGTATCCCAAAAGACAGATAGAGGCTATTAGTAAAAATGTTGACACTTTGAATAGAGCCCAGCTTTTAGTTCCCGAAAAGAATGTGTCAAAAGACAAGAGACCTATATTTGTCACACAATGCTCAAACCAATACTCCAACATATGTAACATAAATTTGAAATATTTGCCAATGAAGTATGGGGATATAGCTCTTAAAGAGACCATAGAAGGAGGGTTCAGGTTTGTGTATTCAAGGTGCAACACACTGGGGAATTTGCTATCACCCAGTTTATTAAAAATCAAAACTGCCAGTCAAAGAAGTGCATGGCAAACAACGAACGGAACCTTTAGGTGCGGCAATAAAAGGTGCCGTGCCTGTGGATTTATCAAGGTTACAAAGAAATTTAAGTCATATGTTACTGGTGTAGAATTTGATGCCAATGGCTGTATTAATTGTGCCACTGAATATGTGGTATTATCTTATAAAATGTTTTGAACACAAAAATCAATATATTGGAATGACTACCCGAGACGTGAGAACACGCATAAGGGAGCATCTATCATACATTGAAAATGACATCTCCTGTTCTGTACTAGCTGAGCAATTTATTGAAGAACACAAACAGGATGTGAGAACATTTAAGTGGAATGCCATAGAAGTGATAAGAAAACCCACGAGAGGAGGTGATAGGCTGAACCAATTGAAGAGACAAGAGGCCTATTGGATCTCCAAATTGAGGTCTCAAATACCGTTTGGGTACAACTCTGAGCATGATATAATAAATTGTTGGTTCTAATCATACTATCAAAAAAAAATCATAAAATTTATCATCTGTAACTTGATTTTGTTTAATGTTTTTGGTAGTTAATTTTTTTGGCTACCAATTTATGTGAGGGCTTGCTTGTCTGCTCACAATACTATATCTATTTGAAAAGCTTCTAAATAGTGTATTATACAGTCTCTCTGGATAGGGGTTACAAAACTCTAAATACTGTTATATCCAATTTATTAACAAGATGTACGGCATTTTGTTGTAAGTTTCTATATTTAGCAACATTGTATGTAGCTACGTTTATCCTTAAAGGATAAATTATAAGATGTTTATGCATTTTTTGTTTTTCATTGTATATTCCCCTGTATTGTCTGTGGGCCGGTACATCAAGTTAGGTTTGGTAGTGAATTGGGTTAAGTGGGTGTGATGTTTTGCTTACCTGGGGTTTAAAAGCCACAGGTGTTAGTATGCACACTGGTTAGCCGAAATGCATAAGACCATTTTGCTTACATCACTTTTATATTTTATATGTTTAAATAAAGTGTGTTTTTATCAAGACACCTGGATGCCTCTCTTTTCTGTTGAACATATTTCACGAGCAAGGAGGAGCTCGTTTCACAGATCCAGGTGCCATAACTGTGATGACAGAGGACCAGATCGAGGCTGGGAAGAGTTTCCCTTGTATCCCCAGGTCTCTGGTGTTTGCGGAGGGGAGTACGGATCCAGCCGCATGGAAGTCGCTACCAGCAGCAATCAGGTGTAAGAGAAGCGGGTGCCCCACTACCGTGTAAGTCCTTGAGAGAACGGTGGACAGAGGATCTAATCCCAGGTATGAGCCTGATGGCTATGGGCATGTTCGTTAGAGGCTACCATTAATAAGGAAAAGTAAGTGCTGTGGCTTATATCCGCTAACTGTGCCTTGTGCTGCATTTGGTTTTTGGCATCCGTTTGCCTTCTTAAGCAATTGGTGCTTGATCTGTTATAAATCCTCAGTGTTTTATTATATGCAGCAATATAGAGCTAATTCAGGCTGGTTTATCCTGTGTGTGAAGGTTGTGAAATATATTATATCCACTTAAAAAAAAATATCTGCAAGAAGATTTTTTAAAAGACGGTGTTATATATATTTTTTTAAAGTGTTTTAACAATTATTTAAAATATACTTTTTTTGTGATGTCATTATTCTGCAAAGGAAAACTCTGCTCTACACGGAGAGAATGCTGTCTTTTGGTGATGATTTTTGCAGATATGTTGTTTCCCATCATAGAAGATGGTGAATATTGTGGCTGCTACAAGATATTAATTTCCTGCACTTTCCTATTGGTTGTAGACCAAAATCTCATAAACCAATAAATACTTGAAACTCAATTACTACCACCACTTGTACAGTATTTTCACTACAAATTAGCCATATAACCCCACTATACTCTGTTAAATAAGTTTGCTATTAATTGCCCCATATCACTATGGCTTAAGAACAAAAGAGGTTACTTTTTGCATGTCAAAAATGATTTCCCTTACACACTATATTAAAGGGACACTGAAACCAATTTTTTTTCTTTTGTAATTCAGAAAGAGCATGCAATTTTAAGCAACTTTCTAATTTACTCCTATTATCAATTTTTCTTCGTTCTCTTGCTATCATTATTTGAAAAAGAAGGCATCTAAGCTTTTTTTTGGTTTCAGTACTCTGGACAGCACTTTTTTATTGGTGGATGAATTTATCCACCAATCAGCAAGGACAACCCAGGTTGTTCACCAAAAATGGGTCGGCATCTAAACTTACATTCTTGCATTTCAAATAAAAATACCAAGAGAATGAAGAAAATTTGATAATAGGAGTAAATTAGAAAGTTGCTTAAAATTTCATGCTCAATCTGAATCACAAAATAAAATTTTTGGGTACAGTGTCCCTTTAAGGGGCCAATCCAAACCCTTGTAATGTAATATCTGGAGCTGCTAAATTACCATTTTATTAGTCATTTCATTTTGATTTTGCTCTTCCATTCAAAGTGCAAATCTTAAATTCAATAAAAATTAAAGGGACAGTTTACTTGAAAATTGTTATTGTTTTAAAAGATAGATAATCTCTTTATTACCCATTTCCAAGTTTTGCATAACCAACACTGTTATATTAATATACCTTTTACCTCTCTGATTACCTTGTATCTAAGCCTCTGCAGTCTGTCCCCTTTTCTCAGTGATTTTTACAGACTTGCATTTCAGCCAATTAAAGCTGACTCATAAATAACTCCACAGAAGTGAAAACAATGTTATCTATATGGCACACATGAACTAGCGCTGTCCAACTGTTGAAAACTTTAAAAATGTACAGAGATAAGAGGTAGCCTTCAAGGGCTTTGAAATCAGCTTACCTAGGTTTAGCCATCAACAAAGAATACCTGAAGAACAAAGCAAATTTGATGATAAAATTGGAAAGTTCTTTAAAATTGCATGCCCTTTCTGAATCACGACAGTTTAAGTTTAACTTTACTGTCCCTATAAAGGACAAAATCTAAAGTTTAAAATACAAAGCACAAAATGTAAATATAACAGAACTATCATATCATGCAGTGCTATATTGCACTGGCCTTGTCTCTCCTTCACATCCAGAAATACAAGGAATGTCCCTTAGAGAAGTATAGCAAACTTTGCCTGTCTAGAATCTTGTGAGGTATGTCGCAGTGATGGAAGATCATTTTAAATCATCTCATCTGAGCAGAGAACTTAAGATCATCAGGCCCCAAAACAGCTCATGAGATTTATTTGCAAATAAGTACATGATTAACCAGACAGAAAGAAAGAAGATCTAGGCAAAATAAGAAAACAATGATGGAAGCTCAGTGAAAAGGTATTTTTTTTCTAAAACGTACAACGTGATATCCATTCTGTAGTTCTTTAATAAAAGAGAAACAATCCAAATACAGAGAATCCCAGGGTTGGATACATCTACAGGAATATATTACCAGTATTTCCTAGTATACAACCTGACTTTTTTTATATTTTCTAAAACAGGGTTTCCAACTTCCCTATCAAGACCCTCTAACAAGACAGATTTCTAAGATTATCTTGGATGAAAAAACTTAAATAACCACAATTACACAGGAGCTAACGTGTCCTGTTACTAGAAGCTGAAGAATCCTCTACTTAGGAGATGGACAGAAAACATAATAAAGGTTTGTAATAATTCTTTACATGGCTCAAAAAAAGTTGAATATAACAATAAAAATGAATTCAATTTGTTTATGTTACTATAGCTTTATAGGGATAAAATAATGGAAATACAAATGTCTCTTCAGGTATTCATTTTATTTTGAGTATAATTATATTTTTGAGTTTTTGCTTCATATGCACAAATTCAAGCATCATTTCTTTAGAAATTCAAACAAAGCAAACATTAATGAATTGCATGAATATTCTCTTTGGACACACTTAAGAGTTTTGTGACATTCATGGATTAATCAACATACAGACTCATTCTCCAGGAAAGAAAATTCAAAATTTGTAAAACTATGTGCATGTTGATTAATATTCTCCATTACAAATTCAACCTCTAACCCTCTCACTGTTTCAGTAATATTCTCTCATTTTTTACAGATAATGTTCCATCTTTGCAATTTCCACACTCAGTGGATTAGCCCTTTACCCTCCTGACTGCTCAAATGACAGAAGACTATTGTTCTGTAATGACATGTGGCCTATATCTCTAAATAAACTCTTTGCAATTACCCCATGCAACATTCAGTTGACCTCCTGCCTCTCCATTCAATTGGTCCAAGAACCATTGTTATTCTACATTATGCAGGTCACTTGCAATAAGATAAACTCTCAAGTATATATTCCATATGCAGTTTTTCACGTTTTGTTGCAATAAATAATGATAGCTCAAACACACAAAAAGAATATCAAATGGTAGTTCGTAAAATATTTGCATAATATCCAAAATGTTAGCTTTTCACCCACTAATGTTCAAAACCTTTCCCTCATTTGGCTTCAGTGGGATAGAAGGAAAAAACAGAATTTATGTTTACCTGATAAATTTCTTTCTCCTATGGTGTGTCCGGTCCACGGCTTCATCCTTACTTGTGAGATATTCTCTTCCCCTACAGGAAATGGCAAAGAGAGCACACAGCAAGAGCTGTCCATATAGCCCCCCCTCTGGCTCCGCCCCCCAGTCATTCGACCGACGGTTAGGAGAAAAAGGAGAAACTATAGGGTGCCGTGGTGACTGTAGTGTATGGAATAAATTTTTTTAAACCTGACTAAAAGCCATGGCGGGCCGTGGACCGGACACACCGTAGGAGAAAGAAATTTATCAGGTAAACATAAATTCTGTTTTCTCCTACATTGGTGTGTCCGGTCCACGGCTTCATCCTTACTTGTGGGAACCAATACCAAAGCTTTAGGACACGGATGAAGGGAGGGAGCAAGTCAGGTTACCTAAATGGAAGGCACCACGGCTTGCAAAACCTTTCTCCCAAAAACAGCCCCCGAAGAAGCATAAGTATCGAATTTGTAAAATTTGGCAAAAGTATGCAGAGAAGACCAAGTCGCTGCCTTACAGATCTGATCAACAGAAGCCTCGTTCTTGAAGGCCCATGTGGAAGCCACAGCTCTAGTAGAGTGAGCAGTAATTCGTTCAGGAGGCTGCCGTCCGGCAGTCTCATAAGCCAATCGGATGATGCTTTTCAGCCAAAAAGAAAGAGAGGTAGCAGTAGCTTTCTGCCCTCTCCTCCTACCAGAATAAATGACAAACAAGGATGATGTCTGTCTGAAATCCTTTCTTGCTTCTAAATAGAATTTTAAAGCACGGACCACATCTAGGTTGTGTAACAAATGTTCCTTCTTCGAAACTGGATTCGGGCACAGAGAAGGAACAACTATTTCCTGGTTAATATTCCTGTTGGAAACCACTTTTGGAAGAAAACCAGGCTTGGTACGAAAAACTACCTTATCTGTATGGAATACCAGATAGGGAGAAGTACACTGCAAAGCAGATAATTCAGAAACTCTTCTAGCAGAAGAAATAGCAACCAAAAACAGAACTTTCCAAGATAGTAACTTAATATCTATGGAATGCATGGGTTCAAACGGAACCCCCTGAAGAACTGAAAGAACTAAATTTAGACTCCAAGGAGGAGTCATGGGTCTGTAGACAGGCTTGATTCTAACTAACGCCTGTACAAACGCCTGTACATCTGGCACGGCTGCCAGACGTTTGTGTAACAAAACAGACAGAGCAGATATCTGTCCCTTTAAAGAACTAGCTGACAAACCTTTATCCAAACCCTCTTGGAGAAAGAAAAGTATCCTAGGAATTTTAATTTTACTCCAAGAGAATCCCTTGGATTCTCACCAACGGATATATTTTTGCCATATCTTATGGTAAATTTTCCTACTTACAGGTTTTCTGGCTTGAACCAGAGTATCTATAACTGAATCTGAAAACCCACGCTTAGATAGAATCAAGCGTTCAATTTCCAAGCAGTCAGTTGCAGAGAGACTAGATTTGGATGTTTGAATGGACCTTGTACTAGAAGATCCTGTCTCAAAGGTAGCTTCCATGGTGGAGCCGATGACATATTTACCAGGTCTGCATACCGAGTCCTGCGTGGCCATGCAGGAGCTATTAGAATCACTGAGGCCTTCTCCTGTTTGATCCTGGCTACAAGCCTGGGAAGGAGAGGGAATGGTGGAAACACATAAGCTAGATTGAACGACCAAGGCGCCACTAATGCATCCACTAGTGTCGCTTTGGGATCCCTGGATCTGGACCCGTATCGAGGAACCTTGGAGTTCTGACGAGACACCATCAGATCCATATCTGGAGTGCCCCATAGTTGAGTTAACTGGGCAAAGACCTCCGGGTGGAGTTCCCACTCCCCGGATGGAAAGTCTGACGACTTAAATAATCCGCCTCCCAGTTGTCTACTCCTGGGATGTGAATTGCAGATAGGTAGCAGGAGTGATCCTCCGCCCATTTGATGATCTTGGATACCTCTCTCATCGCCAAGGAACTCTTTGTTCCCCCCTGATGATTGATGTACGCTACAGTCGTCATGTTGTCCGACTGAAATCTTATGAATCTGGCCTTCACTAGGTGAGGCCAGGCCAGGGGCGCATTGAATATCGCTCTCAGTTCCAAAATGTTTATCGGAAGGAGAGACTCTTCCCGAGACCAAAGACCCTGAGCTTTCAGGGAGTCCCAGACCACGCCCCAGCATAAGAGACTGGCGTCGGTCATGACGATGACCCACTCTGGTCTGCGGAAACTCATTCCCTGAGACAGGTGATCCTGAGTCAACCACCAGCTGAGTGAGTCTCTGGTTACCTGGTCTACTTGAATCTGGGGAGACAAGTCTGCATAATCCCCATTCCACTGTTTGAGCATGCATAGTTGTAATGGTCTTAGATGAATTCGAGCAAAAGGAACCACGTCCATTGCTGCAACCATTAATCCTATTACCTCCATGCACTGAGCTATGGAAGGCTGAGGAATAGATTGAAGAACTTGACAAGCGTTTAGAAGCTTTAATTTTCTGACCTCTGTCAGGAAAATCTTCATTTCTACAGAATCTATTATTGTTCCCAGAAAGGGAACCCTTGTGGACGGGGACAGGGAACTCTTTTCTACGTTCACCTTCCACCCGTGAGACCTGAGAAAGGCTAAAACAATGTCTGTATGAGCCCTTGCTTTGGAAAGGGACGACGCTTGGATTAGAATGTCGTCTAGGTAAGGTGCAACAGCAATGCCCCTCGGTCTTAGAACCGCTAGAAGGGACCCTAGCACCTTTGTGAAAATTCTGGGAGCAGTGGCTAAACCGAATGGAAGAGCCACAAACTGGTAATGTTTGTCCAGAAAGGCGAACCTCAAGAACTGATGATGATCTTTGTGGATAGGAATATGCAGGTACGCATCCTTTAAGTCCACGGTAGTCATATATTGACCCTCCTGGATTGTTGGTAAAATTGTCCGAATGGTTTCCATTTTGAATGATGGAACTCTGAGGAATTTGTTTAGAATTTTTAGATCCAGAATTGGCCTGAAAGTTCCCTCTTTTTTGGGAACTACAAACAGGTTTGAGTAAAAACCCAGACCTTGTTCCGCTGTTGGAACTGGGTGTATCACTCCCATCTTTAATAGGTCTCCTACGCAATGTAAGAATGCCTGTCTCTTTATCTGGTCTGAAGATAAGCGAGACATGTGGAACCTTCCCCTTGGAGGAAGTTCCTTGAACTCTAGAAGATACCCCTGAAAGACTATTTCTAGTGCCTAGGGATCCGGAACATCTCTTGCCCAAGCCTGAGCAAAGAGAGAAAGTCTGCCCCCTACTAGATCCGGTCCCGGATCGGGGGCTACCCCTTCATGCTGTCTTGGTAGCAGCAGCAGGCTTCTTGGCCTGTTTACCCTTGTTCCAGCCTTGCAATGGTTTCCATGCTGGTTTAGGCTGGGAAGTGTTACCCTCTTGTCTAGAGGCTGCAGAGTTAGGAGTCGGTCCGTTCCTGAAATTGCGAAAGGAACGAAAATTAGATTTGTTCTTAGCCTTGAAAGGCCTATCCTGTCGGAGGGCATGGCCCTTTCCCCCAGTGATGTCTGAAATAATCTCCTTCAATTCCGGCCCGAAAAGGGTCTTACCCTTGAAAGGAATATTAAGCAATTTTGTTTTGGACGACACATCCGTCGACCAAGATTTTAGCCAAAGCGCTCTGCGCGCCACTATTGCAAAACCTGAATTTTTACCGCTAACTTAGCCAATTGAAAAGCGGCATCCAAAATAAAGGAATTAGCCATTTTTAGTGCGTGAATTCTGTCCATGACTTCATCATATGGAGTCTCCTTTTGAAGCGAATTTTCTAGTTCCTCGAACCAAAAAGACGCTGCCGTGGTGACAGGAATAATGCACGAAATTGGTTGAAGAAGGAAACCTTGCTGAACAAATATCTTTTTAAGCAATCCTTCCAATTTTTTATCCATAGGATCTTTGAAAGCGCAACTGTCCTCAATAGGAATAGTTGTGCGCTTGGCTAACGTTGAAACTGCCCCCTCAACCTTAGGGACCGTTTGCCATGCGTCCCTTCTGTGGTCGACAATGGGGAACATTTTCTTAAATATAGGAGGTGGAACAAAAGGTATACCTGGCTTCTCCCACTCCTTAGCCACTATGTCCACCACACACTTGGGTATCGGAAAGGCATCAGCGTGCACAGGGATCTCTAAGAATTTGTCCATTTTGCACAACTTCTCTGGAATCACCAAAGAGTCACAATGATCGAGAGTAGTTAGCACCTCCTTAAGCAGGGCGCGGAGATGTTCTAACTTAAATTTGAATGCCACGATATCAGGTTCTGCCTGCTGAGAAACTTTTCCTGAATCAGAAATTTCTCCCTCAGACAGACCCTCCCTCACTGCCAATTCAGATTGATGTGAGGGTATAACAGATAAATTATCGTCAGCGCCAACTTGCTCATCCTCTGTATTTAAAACTGAGCAATCACGCTTTCTGGGAAATGCAGGCAGTTTGGATAAAAGATTTGCTATAGAATTATCCATTACTGCAGTTAATTGCTGCATAGTAACAAGCATTGGCGCGCTAGATGTACTAGGTATTGCCTGCGCAGGCAAAACTGGTGTTGACACAGAAGGAGAGGATGATGAGCTATACCCACTACCTTCATTTGAAGAATCATCTTGGGCAACCT
Source organism: Bombina bombina (assembly GCF_027579735.1). Taxonomy (NCBI): domain Eukaryota; kingdom Metazoa; phylum Chordata; class Amphibia; order Anura; family Bombinatoridae; genus Bombina; species Bombina bombina. The sequence continues at coordinate 224,951,919 of NC_069500.1, forward strand.
TATTAAATGTGACAGTACTGTCCTTACTTTGTTTGGATGCCATGGCACAATTTGTACATACATTTAAAGGGGGAACCACCTTCGCCTCCATACACACAGAACATATGCTATCTGAAGGTACAGGCATGTTAGACAGAATTTGGCAGGCTATTAATGCAATAAAAACGTTTTTAAACAAAACCGTTACTGTCTCTTTAAATAATAAAAAGAGCACACTTTATTTCTGAATGTTTGAAAAACTATGAAGCAAATATCCGATCTTTACAAAATTTACACCCCAGTGTCTTAATGCTTTGAAAGTATTGCACACCAATTTTCAAGTCTCTAAACCCTTAAATGAGCAAACCGGAGCTATTTGTTCAATTTACCAGTTTAAACACACTACAGTCCCTGCCACAGGCTTTGCTGCGGCTTTTACCTTCCTTAGGGGTTATTCACCACAGAAATAAGCCTTCCGGAGTCTGTTTCTCAGCCACAGGACCCTCTCACATGAAGCTGCATGCACTGCTTTTGGAAGTAACTGTGCAACTGAGGCGCGAAAATGAGGCCTCCTCCCTCTGCATACCAGAGTGAAGGGGCCTTTCTGACTAGATTAGGCGTCTAAACCAATGCCAGGCATAATTAAAACGTTCCCAAAAGTGTTTCTAAGTTCATAAAACACTCCAAATGTCATAAGAATATGATATAAGCAAATCAATTTAGCCCACAATAGTGTCAACCAGTATAGAGCCCAATTTATAAGCCTTTAATCTGTTACTGAGTCTAAGAAAATGGCTTACCGGTCCCATAAGGGAAAACGGACAGTCTTCTAGCATTACTATGTGTTGTTAGAAAAGAGACTGGTCATACCTGAAGCAGATAAGTCTGCAAACTGTTACCCCCAGCTGAAGTTCTCTGGTTTCAACAGTCCTGCGTGGTAACAGCAATGGATTTTAGTTACTGGTGCTAAAATCATACTCCTCTTTTAACAGAACTCTTCATCACTTTCTGTTGTAGAGTAAATAGTACAAACCGGCAGTATTTTAAAATAACAAACTCTTGATAGAAGAAATAAAACTACAACTAATACCACATACTCTTTACCATCCCCGTGGAGATGCTACTTGTTCAGAGCAGGCAAAGAGAATGACTGGGGGGCGGAGCCAGAGGGGGGGCTATATGGACAGCTCTTGCTGTGTGCTCTCTTTGCCATTTCCTGTAGGGGAAGAGAATATCCCACAAGTAAGGATGAAGCCGTGGACCGGACACACCAATGTAGGAGAAATACTAATATATAACAGTATTTGGTGTTTTAGTTTAGTAATCCTAACATTCCCTAAGTTAGTTGCCCTAGGGGGCAGTATATCTTGGAAGAACAATGAGTTATTAGAAGAAAATATATTATTATTATAACAAAAGTAAGTCTGTTGTCTGTTGGAGCTGTAGTACATCTATCCTACACCTCAGATTTTAGTGCCTGTTGTTGTGAATCCAATAAAACATACTTGCATATAATTAAATTATATATCCCTGTTCACAGGATCTGTATTATTACGCAAGACTCTTTGGATTTGTGATTTAAACAAAGCTCTCTTGAGAGCAGGAGGATGACAACTGGTGTAATGGAGAAGGAAATTGCGGTCAGTTGGTTTCTTGTATAATGTTGAAATAAATTTTTTATCCGATTTATAAAGAAAAACTTCAAGAAATTATATCCCCTGCCTTGCTCTAATAAATTTTAAACGATAGGGCTGGATTCTCGTGTTTTAATTTCACAAGCCTGTCTGTAATTCAGGCTCAGTTCATGTCCAAATCAACTGCAAAGCATCAATGTATATCTAAAAAGAATGTTATCCTTGGGTTTTTAAAGAGCTGGGTGTAAAAGACTCAAATTCTGCCATATTTAAATTGGCATAGGATGGAGCCACATTTGACCCCATCACAGTGCCAGTTAATTGAAGATAGCTCTGCTGCTCAAATCTGAAGTAATTGGTGGTGAGACAGAATTCCAGAAGTTATAGTAACACCTTCGTTGGTGGTCCCACATATGGATATATGAATAATTGTCTTTTGATGGCTTAAAGTCCTCTGTATGTGGAATAAAGGTATATAAACTTGTTAAATTCATTGCAACATTGTTAGGTATATTATTATTAATCTCTGTTAAAAAATGTGAAGCTTTAAGAATGCAATATTGTAAACTTTGACCAGTATAGTATACAGTATAAACTATATAGAGCATAACATCTTACGGGTAGATTTATCAAACCCTGGGCGGACATGGTTTGCTAAATACTAAATGGATAGCTAAAACTGGTGAAATGCTTATGCAATGCTGCCCCCTGCACTTCTAAACTTATGTTTCCGGCTAGCCGGAAACATCGGGCAGAGCAAGCAACATCCGCTGACTGATAAATCTCCCCATTATTATTTCACAGATTTAGCAAACACTAGACATATACACTACATTTTTTACAATTACACAAGTCTACACAGTTGAACACTTTTGGTGAATCTAGACGGCAAAGTCACATGATGAGTAAAATCACGTGACAAGTAATGTTCATGTGACACGGAACATGTACTTGCCCAACTCCGCCCCTTAATGGCGGCGATAGACAGACACACTGTAGCCCTTTGATTGGAAAGGAAGGTGATTTTAAACACACTATTTGCACATTGTTATTTGTCTGAGGAAGGGGATTCTGTATGTCCCTGAAACGTCACTAATAAGTCACGTTTAGATGGTTAATAAAACCTGAGAGTGCTTTGAATAATTGACTACATATTACAACTCTGAGCACCCGGGTGGTTGTCACAGAGACAGGCAGATTCACAGGCATAATATATATATATATATATATATATATATATATATATATATATATATATATAATGGATTGCATTCTCAAACCGAACTGTGTAGACATTCTATGATCCGCAAAACTCACAGCCCTGGGTGCTCAACAGCACTCACAGACAGCTGCACAGCTTTCAGGGACTCAGGCATTTAACCTCAGACAAGTCTGGATGTAAAGCCCATAGGGAAAGATATCAAACAAAATTATCAACACAACACATACAAAGTTCAGCACTCTCTTGCAAGCACCAGACTTCACTCTCAAACCGAACTGTGCAGACATTCTATTACCCACAAAACTCACAGCCTTGGGGGCTCACCAACACTCACAGACAGCTGCACAGCTTTCAGTGAATCAGGCACTTAACCTCAGGCAAGCATGGGTGCAAAACCCATAGGCAAATTATCAACACAACACATCCGCCGCCTTGGAGGCGGTGGATGCCATAGGAATCAATGGGAGTCTGAAAGCAGTAAAAGCTCATGTTCGATGCTGCCCGATATCCCATTGATTCCTATGCTAGAATTAAAGTTATGTTTACACCTAACACTCTAACATATACCCCGAGTCTAAACACCCCTAATCTGCTACTACCTACATTATACTTATTAACCCCTATTCTGCCGCCCCCTACACCACCGCCACCTACATATAACCACTAATCTACTGCCCTGACACAGCCACCAACCACATAAAGTTATTAACCCCTATCCCGCCGCTCCCGGAGCCCACTGCAACTAAATAAATGTATTAACCCCAAAAAACCCTGGCCTCCCACATCACTAGCACTTACTAAACCTATTAACCCCTAAACCGCCAGCCCCCCACATCGCCATAAACTAAATTAAACCATTAACCCCTAAACCTAACAACCCGCTATCTTTATATTAAATATTAACTCATCCCTATCTTATAATAAATTTAAACTTACCTTTAGATTTAAATTAAACTATATTAAACTATTAATTAACCTACCCTAACTATTATACTAAAATTACATTAAACTATATTAAACTAATAATTAACCTACCCTAACTATTATACTAAAATTACATTAAACTATATTAAACTAATAATTAACCTACCCTAACTGTTATACTAAAATTACATTAAATTATATTAAACTATTAATTAATCTACCCTAACTGTTATACTAAAATTACATTAAACTAATAATTATTCTACCCTAACTGTAATACTAAAATTAAATTAAACTATATATAACTAATAATTAATATATCCTAACTATTATACTAAAATTACATTAAACTACAAATTAAATTAACTATATTATATATTTAAACACCTAACCCTACTCAAATAATTTAAATCTACAATAGAAAATTACAGTTACAAAAAACTAACAACTAAGTTACAAAAAATAACAAACAATGTTACAAAAAAAATAAACACTAAGTTACACAAATAAAAAAATAATTTATCAAAGATTTAAACTAGTTACACCTAATCTAAGAGCCCTATGAAAATAAAAATAAAAAAAACAAAATAAAAAAAACCTAACCTACAATAAACTACAAATAGCCCTTAAAAGGGCCTTTTGCGGGGCATTGACCTAAAGAAATCAGCTCTTTTACCTGTAAAAAAAAAATACAAATACCCCCCCAACAGTAAAACCCACCACCCACACAACCAACCCCCCCAAATAAAACCTTAACTAAAAAAACCTAAGCTCTCCATTGCCCTGAAAAGGATATTTAGATGGGCATTGCCCTTAAAAGGGCATTGCCCTTAAAAAATTAGTTTAAATATTTGATCATTTCATTTTTATTGTGTGTAACTTAGTGTTTATTTTTTTTTTGTAACTTGGTGTTTGTTAATTTTTGTAACATAGTTGTTAGTTTTTTGTAACTTTGTAATTTTCTATTGTAGATTTAAATTATTTGAGTAGGGTTAGGTGTTTAAAGGGACACTGAACCCAAAAATTTTCTTTTGTGATTCAGATAGAACATGAAATTTTAAGCAACTTTCTAATTTACTCCTATTATCAAATTTTCTTTATTCTCTTGGTATCTTTATTTGAAATGCAAGAATGTAAGTTTAGATGCCGGCCCATTTTTGGTGAACAACCTGGGTTGTCCTTGGTGATTGGTGGATAAATTCATCCACCAATAAAAACGTGCTGTCCAGAGTTCTGAGCCCCAAAAAAGCTAACAAGAGAACAAAGAAAAATTGATAACAAGAGTCAATTAGAAAGTTGCTTAAAATTGCATGCTCTATCTGAATCACAAAAGAAAATTTTTGGGTTCAGTGTCCCTTTAAATATATAATTATATATAATTAAATATATATAATTAAATATATAATTTGTAGTTTAATGTAATTTTAGTATAACAGTTAGGGTAGATTAATTATTAGTTTAATATAGTTTAATGTAATTTTAGTATAATAGGGTAGGTTAATTAATAGTTTAATATAGTTTAATTTAAATCTAAAGGTAAGTTTAAATTTATTATAAGATAGGGATGAGTTAATATTTAATATAAAGTTAGCGGGTTGTTAGGTTTAGGGGTAAATAGTTTAATTTAGTTTATGGCGATGTGGGGGGCTGGTGGTTTAGGGGTTAATAGGTTTAGTAAGTGGTAGTGATGTGGGAGGCCAGAGGTTTAGGGGTTAATACATTTAGTTAGTTGCGGCGGTGTCGGGGAGCGGCAGAATATGGGTTAATAAGTTTATTAGAGTTGCGGTGGGATCCGGGAGCGGCGGTATATGGGTTAATAACTTTATTTAGTTGCGGCGGGGTCCCGGAGTGGCGAAATAGGGGTTAGACAGTTTAGTATAGTGGCGGTGTTTAGTGACAGGGTATAAATAAAGCTGGGAAAAAGCCGAATAGCAGCGAGATCGATGACTGTCAGTTAACAACAGTCCACTGCTCATTGCCCTGTACATTTTGACAGCTTTTTATATAAATATGGAGATCGTATTCAGGTCCGCGGCAGCGATGTTAGGCGATGTCAGGCGAGCTTATTGGTGCCGTTGAATGCAAGTAAGTTGACGGCTTAATAAGTAGGCCTCTATGAGTGTAACTGTACTTTGTAATGTATTTTTGATGGGGTTTTTTACACCAGAGCTCTGAGGTTGCGCTAATCATTCTAGTGCAAATCGTGATTGTTCTCATGCATTTCCTTTCAACTTGTAATACGGGTGCAATTTAACTTTCACACAAACGAATGTGAAAACCCAATATTGCTTGTGCACAAACTATATCGCTCTACTTATAATTTGGACTTCTAAGTATTTGAGTGAACATGAAAACGTTTTTTTTTGGGGTTTTTTGCTATTAAATGTGTGTGTTTATGATATTTTTCCCCAGTTTTTTAGTAGTGGCTTATGTCCTTAGAATAAATAAACATTTTTGACATCTGTATGTATTTAAAAAAAACTGGTAGAAAAAAATCAGTTTGTAATCAGTTGCACAAAAGCAACACTACTGACATATGCCATGCGGTTTAAAACGGTAAAATTTTAATAATATAAAATAATCTTGCTGGTTTGTTGTAAGCAAAGCCGCCTAGATATCAACATATCTTGATGAAATATTTAAGATCACACTATAAAAGCAGATGTGAAACTAATTTAAAACATACACTTAAGACCCAGGTTTTCCATTTGTGGGATTAATATGTTATATAATACATTGGCAATAATAAATTACTGATATAAAAGATTATTAATGATGTCTCAGCAATATTATAAATCAACAGTAGGAAGTCGAGTTAGTTAGCATTCTGTCATTGAAAGTGTACAAAGAGAAAATTATATTCTTGGAATCCGCTTGTAACACATTTATTACTTTGTACGGTGTTGAATTCTGTTATCACAAGTCTACTTTTTTTTTTCTTAGACTACAATTCACTGACTTAAAGGGACATAATACTCATATGCTAAATCACTTGAAACTGATGCAGTATAACTGTAAAAAGTTGACAAGAAAATATCACCTGAGCATCTCTATGTTAAAAAAGAAGATATTTTACCTCACAATTTCCTCAGCTTAGCAAAGTTCTGTGTAAAATATACTTCAGCTGTTGCTCAGCTGCAGGTAAAAAAAAATGAAGAAATGAACAGCAGCCAATCAGCATCAGCAGTGCTGAGGTCATGAACTCTTTTACTGTGATCTCATGAGATTTCACTTAACTCTCTTGAGACTTCATAGTAAACTTCCTTAAACTGAATAGGGAAATAAGATGAGTGCACAAGGCTCAACCCCTTAGCTGTCCCGGGACAGGCATACTGATTTGATGCTTAGAAGTCCTTTACAATGGGATGTGGCTACTGAGGAACTGTTGAGGTAAATATCTTTCTTTTTTGCATAGAGATGTTAAGGTGATATTTACTAGTCAGCTTTTTACAGCTATGCTGTATCACTTTCAAGTGTTTCAACATTTGGGTATCATGGCCCTTTAAAAAAGTTTCCCTGCTACTCACATCATGGAATAGTTTATACAATAAAACTAATGAAGATTATAATGCTATACTAATATACTTTCTGAACGTTTGTGAGAAGCCCCTTATTGAGTCGTATTGTCCCCTCCTCTAACACAGCATGTACATACCCCATATTGAAATATGACTTTCTTATTTAAAAAATAAAAATAATAATTAAAAATGCATGCGCACCATTCACCAAGTTGTGGAGGCTGCACAAGTCTTACAATTACATGCTCTAACAGATTACAACATGTCCTTTTTTATTATTATGGCCGCTGCAAAGATGTTAAACACACAGTAGAAGTACTGATATGGACCAGCAGTGAAACTGCTGCTGATCCAATAAACAGTGCTAGTTGCACATCTGGGTAGTGCGACAAGCACTGTTAATAGGATCAGCGTTGGTTTCCCATCGGGACCAGCAGTTCTCTGTGGGTCCCAAGCAGTACTTCTACTGTGTGTTTAACCCATTTGTGGGGTTGATTGTCTTAAAATTATAAGATCTAACAAATGAGTGCATGTCATTTTGAGACTTTTACGGCCCTTTAAGCAGCAGGAGTCTTCTTGCCAAGAGACTTTTAAATGCATTGTGACACAGTAACATGTCATACATTGCATGTGTATAATTAAACACAGGCATTTACAATCCATTAGAAAACATGTTTTCAACAGGATTTTTGGACTTTAACATCTTTGACATCTGGAAAACATTTTGTTCCTTTATGATTGTAATTAAATGTTTAGACATAAAAATATGCAAATTATTTAAAATAACAATGAAACGGTTTATTTAAAACACACTATACAATTTTTTGCCCTTTCTTTTAGAGATAGATATATAAAAATGTCTTTATACCTATAAAGGTATTTTGAAATCAATACCAATCCACACTTGTAAAACTTGCAATATATCTGTTTCTTTTAGGTTTTTTTTCTCTATTTAACTGGACTTTCCTGTTGCATTATTTATTAATTTAAGTGGTTTTACTAACATAGACAACAGTTTTTCTTAATTTATCAGAATAGCTTAGAAATAAACGATATATAGTGTTTTTGCACAAGAATTCTAATAAAGCGAGGCTCAATAATATTAGTTATGTGCTGAAAACTCTACTGTTTAAACACAAATGAGACCATCAAGAGTAATCATTTTCCCTGTCAATTGCCTAAATTACAAGGGGAACACACAAATATTTGCTCTTTGGTACGTTAACACAGCTCAAGTTAAATTAATAGTTTTTTTTATTTTTGCACCAGCGCTAAGCCAAATGTGCGCAAAGCCTGAGCTGTGCTAAGAAGAAGGTCATATAGTGAAGTTCTTCACTAAGTTTAACCCCTTAACAACAGTTGACATTCCCTCTACCCTCTATATATGTGTGTATGTATGTGTACACACATACACATATAGTATATCTCCACACATACAAATACACACGTATTCCATTTACACCTCTAAGCCCGTCCTAGTCCAACACCTTGACATATACCATATCCCTTTATATCATTGTTAGAACATTTTTCTTAATAATAAACATATATATTACATTTAATATCTGTGTGTGTGTGTGTGTGTGTGTGTGTGTGTGTGTGTGTGTGTGTGTGTGTGTGTGAATTACTTTATGTAATTATATTATGCATGTGTTCAGGTATGCATTTATTCTAGCATTATCACTTCATGTCTTCAAATGAGCTACATTTTTCAGTGCTATAAAAAACACTCCGCTTGTAATTGATGCCAATATAATGGTTATAAATGTATTTATACCATATTACTTTACAGTATAATTCTAGATTTTGCAGAAGTTAATTGACTACTGAGGTACTTTACAGTACAATAATATTATATAGATGGTAGGGTTTTTAAAACGTACACAACTGAAATCTTTGCCCCCTTGTAAACCCTAAGGCCTAGATTTGGAGTTTGGCGTTAGCCGTGAAAACCAGCGTTAGAGGCTCCTAACGCTGGTTTTGGCCGCCCGCTGGTATTTGGAGTCAGTGATTAAAGGGTCTAACGCTCACTTTTCAGCCGCGACTTTTCCATACCGCAGATCCCCTTACGTCAATTGCGTATCCTATCTTTTCAATGGGATCTTCCTAACGCCGGTATTTAGAGTCGTTTCTGAAGTGAGCGTTAGAGCTCTAACGACAAAACTCCAGCCGCAGGAAAATAGCAGTAGTTAAGAGCTTTCTGGGCTAACGCCGGTTCATAAAGCTCTTAACTACTGTACCCTAAAGTACACTAACACCCATAAACTACCTATGTACCCCTAAACCGAGCTCCCCCCACATCGCCGCCACTCGATTAAAATTTTTTAACCCCTAATCTGCCGACCGCCACCTACGTTATACTTATGTACCCCTAATCTGCTGCCCCTAACCCCGCCGACCCCTGTATTACATTTATTAACCCCTAACCTGCCCCCCACAACGTCGCCGCCAGCTACTTAAAATAATTAACCCCTAATCTTCCGACCGCAAAGCGCCGCCACCTACGTTATCCCTATGTACCCCTAATCTGCTGCCCCTAACACCGCCAACCCCTATATTATATTTATTAACCCCTAATCTGCCCCCCTCAACGTCGCCGACACCTGCCTACACTTATTAACCCCTAATCTGCCGAGCGGACCGAAGCGCTACTATAATAAAGTTATTAACCCCTAACCCGCCTCACTAACCCTATAATAAATAGTATTAACCCCTAATCTGCCCTCCCTAACATCGCCGACACCTAACTTCAATTATTAACCCCTAATCTGCCGACCGGAGCTCATCGCTACTATAATAAATGGATTAACCCCTAAAGCTAAGTCTAACCCTAACACTAACACCCCCCTAAATTAAATATAATTTAAATCTAACGAAATTAATTAACTCTTATTAAATAAATTATTCCTATTTAAAGCTAAATACTTACCTGTAAAATACATCCTAATATAGCTACAATATAAATTATAATTATATTATAGCTATTTTAGGATTTATATTTATTTTACAGGCAACTTGGTAATTATTTTAACCAGGTACAATAGCTATTTAATAGTTACCTAGTTAAAATAATAACAAATTTACCTGTAAAATAATTCCTAACCTAAGATATAATTAAACCTAACACTACCCTATCAATAAATTAATTAAATAAACTACCTACAATTACCTACAATTAACCTAACACTACACTATCAATAAATTAATTAAACACAATTCCTACAAATAAATACAATTAAATAAACTAGCTAAAGTACAAAAAATAAAAAAGAACTAAGTTACAAAAAATAAAAAAATATTTACAAACATAAGAAAAATATTACAACAATTTTAAACTAATTACACCTACTCTAAGCCCCCTAATAAAATAACAAAGCCCCCCAACATAAAAAATTCCCTACCCTATTCTAAATTAAAAAAGGTAAAAGCTCTTTTACCTTACCAGCCCTGAACAGGGCCCTTCCGGGGCATGCCCCAAGAATTTCAGCTCTTTTGCCTGTAAAAAAAAACATACAATACCCCCCCCAACATTACAACCCACCACCCACATACCCCTAATCTAACCCAAACCCCCCTTATATAAACCTAACACTAAGCCCCTGAAGATCTTCCTACCTTGTCTTCACCATCCAGGTTCACCGATCCGTCCTGAAGAGCTCCTCCGATGTCCTGATCCGAGCCCAAGCGGGGGGCTGAAGAGGTCCATGATCCGGTCAAAGTCTTCATCCAAGCGGGGCAGAAGAGGATCTTCTATCCGATTGAAGTCTTCATCCAGGCGGCATCTTCTATGGTCTTCTATCCGGAGCGAAGCGGCAGGATCCTGAAGACCTCCAGCGCGGAACATCCATCCGGCCCGACGACTGAACGACGAATGACTGTTCCTTTAAGGGACGTCATCCAAGATGGCGTCCCTCGAATTCCGATTGGCTGATAGGATTCTATCAGCCAATCGGAATTAAGGTAGGAATTTTCTGATTGGCTGATGGAATCAGCCAATCAGAATCAAGTTCAATCCGATTGGCTGATCCAATCAGCCTATCAGATTGAGCTCGCATTCTATTGGCTATTCTATTCAGAGCTTGAGGTATACAAGATCTTATCTACTGATATAACCCCCTATTTAAGCTCCCGCTACAATGAATTTTTCATTGACGGCAAAACGATACCAATGGACTTCTCGGCGTCCTTTACAACATTACTTCTTAAAGGAGGTAAGGACCCAAATCTTAAGGATTCTTACCGCCCCATAGCTCTCCTAAATTCTGACTACAAAATCCTTGCTTCAATTCTGGCACGGAGGCTTCAAGGTGGTCTTCCTGACATTATTCACAATGATCAAGCCGGGTTCATATATTCTCGAAACTCAGCATCTAAAATTCGTGAAGTTTTGTTAATGACAGAATTTTTTCAGACCCGAGGGGGGTGACAGGGGACAACATGGATCTTGCAATAGTTTCAATTGACGCAGCAAAAGCCTTCGACTCAGTCTATTTTAGCCATCTGTTTAACTCTCTAATCAAGTTTGGGTTCAAGGATAATTTTCTTAACTTCATAAAGAACCTATACACTGGCCCCCACACCAGACTGATAGTTAATAACTCCTTATCCCCTGACATTGTGATTGAAAGGGGAACGTGCCAGGGTTGTCCCTTGTCTCCCCTTCTGTTTGATATCGCTATAGAATCCTTAGCAATAAAAATTAGGCAAAGCATTGAGGGCATCAGAATAGGCAAACATGAAATGAAAGCCGCATTATATGCTGATGATGTACTGCTTTATATTTCAAATACAAAGGCAAACATACCCAAATTGCTAAATATCATTGAACAGTTTGGTTCGTTCTCTGGCTATATTGTTAACACCTCCAAATCTGAACTGTTTTGGCTTAGGAAAAGCAAAGATTCAATAAGAAATAGTCCATTTAAAGTGGTTACCGAGTCATTTAAATATTTAGGAATTGTAATCCCGGTAAGATTCTCAGACTTATATAAACTTAAAGAGCCACTAAACCCAAAATCTTTCTTTCATGATTCAGATAGAGAATAGAAAATTAAACAACATTACAATTTACTTCCATTATTTATTTTGCTTCATTTTTAAAATATCCTTAGTTGAAGAAAAAGCAATGCACATGGTGAGCCAATCACACGAGGCTTCTATGTGCAGCAACCAATCAGCAGCTAGTGAGCATATCTAGATATGCTTTTCATCAAAGAATATCAAGAGAATAAAACAAATTAGATAATATAAGTAAATTAGAAAGATGTTTAAAATTGCATTCTCTTTCTAAATCATAAAAGAAAAAATGAGGGTGGCATGTCCCTTTAACATAACACCAATTTTAACAACAATGTGCGAGAAATTGAAAAATTGGCAAAATCTACCAATCTCACTATCGGGAAGAATAGCTCTATATAAAATGATTCTTCTTCCTAAATTGCTATATATTTTACAAAACATCCCAATAATACTGCTTGGAAAAGATATTCGAGCATTTAATAGGGCAGTTGGAAAATTTCTATGGCAAGGAAAGAAGCCAAAAATCCCTTTAACAAAATTAACCCTGGCAAAGGAGCACGGGGGCTTAGCCCTACCAGACATTAGGCAATATAATTTGGCGTTTCTCGCACGCACTGTGACAGACTGGGTTTATTCCAAAAATTATGTGACAAATATGTCACTAGAAGCCAATATCTGTTACCCATTTCTCCCAGTCGCCCTGATGCATTGTGCACCTAAATTACTACCTTTAGAGATCAAAAAGCTAAAATCTATTCTGAACCCTATAAAAGCCTGGTGGAAGATTGGGGCTGCTTTGAAAATTAATTGTAGTCTCTCTCAACATCTACCAATAAAAGGGAGCCCAAATTTTCTACCTGGCCTAGAACTGACCACATTTGAAAAGTGGTCCCATGCTGGGCTTGGAAAGATTCACCAAATTTTTAAAAAGGAATCAAACACTATAAAAACATTTGAAGAATTGAAAAAACGAATTTAACTTAGCACATAAGGAGTTTTTTGCATACCTCCAGCTCAGACATTATTGCTCTGAACTAGTTAAGGCCACCGACTGGTCCTGGAATCTAGGCAAACTGGACAACTGGCTGACAATAATCAAGGTTGGACGTATGTCAATCACTCCTTGTTACTCACTCCTTAAGATTAACAAGGGAACACTTTTACTAGAACAAATGGCAGCAGTCTGGACCAGGTTAATCTCCTCTGATTCGATAGACTCAAAAACCATTCAAAAGTCAATCACAAGGGTAAACTCGGCCACTCTCTCGGCTACCTGGAGAGAAGCACATGTTAAAATACTACATAGAACATATTTTACTCCAGCCTTAGGGTACAAAATTCACAATCTAGACTTTAACAAATGCCCAAAATGTTCTCGTGAGGCAGCAGATCTGGTGCATATGATTTGGGAGTGTCCTAAAATTCGTCAATGTTGGTATAAAATAGAATTCTGGCTTAATAAAAATCTGGTGGCTGCTCCCCTGGCTCTCACATTGGCACAGATTATATTCTATACACAACAAGTAGGAGGACAACAACACCAGGGAAAACTAATCACTCTTACAATTTTAGCAGCCAGATATTTAATTTTCAAATACTGGAAAAATCATAAGACCCCCTCAATTGTGGAAGTTAGAAATTGTTTGAAGAAACAATGCATGATTGAACAGAGGGACACAAATATTGATAATGAAGAAGACATTAAAAGATTCTTTTCAAAATGGTCAAATTTTATTAAGGGCTACCCGATTAATGAAATAGAAATGATGATATTCCCATTTAGAAATTCAGAATTGGTGCTGCTCAACCTTTGGTAGACGGTTGGAGGGGTGGAGGGGCGAGGGGTGAGGGGTGAGGGGAGGGAACCCCCCTTTTTTTTTTTTTTTTTTTTCTTTTTCTTTCTTTCTTTCTTTTTTTTTTTTTTCTTTTGGATAGGGAACACAACAAAAAAGGAAAAAGATATATTTCAACAGGAAAATATAAGATTCAAGGAATGATAGACTGAAACCTAATAATAAGGTTATTATGGGATGGAATGTATCAGAGGGTTTCCTCTTTTCCTTGTTTATAGGCATAATATTTTGTGGATTGTCTATGGGTGGTTGATTTTCAATTGTATGTCTATTCCTTGTCTCCTTGAAATTATATGAAAATGTATAAACCTGTTGAAATATAATAAAAATGATTAAAAAAAAAAATAAAAAAAAAAAAATGGTATTCTCCGTCTGAATCAGTAAAGAAAAAATGTGAGTTTAATGTCCCTTTAAGGTACTTTAACCCCTTAATGACCACAGCACTTTTCCATTTTCTGTCCGTTTGGGACCAAGGCTATTTTTACATTTCTGTGGTGTTTGTGTTTAGCTGTAATTTTCCCCTTACTCATTTACTGTACCCACACATATTATATACCGTTTTTCTCGCCATTAAATGGACTTTCAAAATATACCATTATTTTCATCATATCTTATAATTTACTATAAAAAAATTATAAAATATGAGGAAAAAATGGAAAAAAAACACACTTTTTCTAACTTTGACCCCCAAAATCTGTTACACATCTACAACCACCCAAAAAAACATATGCTAAATAGTTTCTAAATTTTGTTGTGAGTTTAGAAATACCCAATGTTTACATGTTCTTTGCTTTTTTTGCAAGTTATAGGGCCATAAATACAAGCAGCACTTTGCTATTTCCAAACCACTTTTTTTCAAAATTAGCAATAGTTACATTG
Organism: Bombina bombina; assembly: GCF_027579735.1. Lineage (NCBI taxonomy): Eukaryota > Metazoa > Chordata > Amphibia > Anura > Bombinatoridae > Bombina > Bombina bombina. Next base: position 224,966,947 of record NC_069500.1, read on the forward strand.
GGACACTGATATCTTTCAGGAATCCCTAAATATCCATTGACATGTATATATTTTTTTTTAGAAGACATCCCAAAGTATTGATCTAGGCCCATTTTGGTATATTTCATGCCACCATTTCACCGCCAAATGCGATCAAATAAAAAAAATTGTTCCCTTTTTCACAATTTTTTTCACAAACTTTAGGTTTCTCACTGAAATTATTTACAAACAACTTATGCAATTATAGCATAAATGGTTGTAAATGCTTCTCTGGGATCCCCTTTGTTCATAAATAGCAGACATATATGGCTTTGGTTTTGCTTTTTACTAATTAGAAGGCTGCTAAATGCGACTGCGCACCACACGTGTATTATGCCCAGCAGTGAAGGGGTTAATAAGGGAGCATGTAGGGAGCTTCTAGGGTTAATTTTAGCTTCAGTGTAGTGTAGTAGACAACCCCAAGTATTGATCTAGGCCCATTTTGGTATATTTCATGCCACCATTTCACCGCCAATTGCAATCAAATTAAAAAAAAATGCTAAATTTTTCACAATTTTAGGTTTCTCACTGAAATTATTTACAAACAGCTTGTGCAATTATGGCACAAATGGTTGTAAATGCTTCTCTGGGATCCCCTTTTTGATCAGAAATAGCAGACATATATGACTTTGGCGTTGCTTTTTGGTAATTAGAAGGCCGCTAAGTGCTGCTGCGCATCACACGTGTATTATGGCTAGCAGTGAAGGGGTTAATTAGGTAGTTTGTAGGGAGCTTGCAGGGTTAATTTTAGCTTTAGTGTAGAGATCAGCCTCCTACCTGACACATCAGACCCCCTGATCCCTCCCAAACAGCTCCCTTCCCTCCCCCACACCACAATTGTCCCCACCATCTTAAGTACTGGCAGAAAGTCTGCCAGTACTAAAATAAAAGTTTTTTTTTTAAAAAAATAAAATAAATTTTTAGCATATTTACATATGCTACTTTGTAGGATCCCCCCTTAGCCCCCAACCTCCCTGATCCCCCCCACAACAGCTCTCTAACCCCCCCTCTGACTTATTGGGGGCCATCTTGGGTACTGGCAGCTGTCTGCCAGTACCCAGTTTGCAAGAGAAATAGTTTATTTTGTATTTTTATGTTGTTTTTCTGTAGTGTAGCTTCCCCCCCCCACAGACCAATCCCCCACCCCCTAACTAATGCATTTTATTGTCAATAGTTAGTACTTTTTAAACTTACGCCACACGTCCTCGGTCATTAACTGTATTTTTTTTGAGGACGTGTGGCGTACGTCCTTGGTCCTTAAGGGGTTAAAGTAAAATAAAATGATATAAATGCTAAAGTTTTTAAAATAGACACACATGAAATCAGTTTAATAAAGTTTTTTTTTTTTTTTATTACAAACAAGTCAGAAACTATGCATCATGAATGTAAAACTAACTGATGACTGTTTGCTGGAGGAATAAAATTCCATGTCAATGATGAATCACAATATAAGCTTATAAAATGGCTTAAAAAAGCTTTCATTTTTTTAAGACACATAATCCAAAAAATTTAGGGAAGCGCCTGCTTTCAATTTTCTCTTAAAGGGATATTAAAGTCAAAATGTAAAGGCCTAGATGTATAAAGGCCTAGATTTCAAGTGGTGCACAAAAACTATTAGTGCTAACACCACTCAAGTTAAATCAATAGCACTCTTAAACTTATGCTCTAATTAGGGAATTAATACACACATAGAAACATATACACCATTGAGCCCTTCTCATCAGTTATGTGCTTTGGTTACTTTATATTATTAACAAAATTAAATAAACATTCCTACAGACTGTGCTATTCATACTATAAACTTTGACTAATTGACAATTGAGATATTTTACAGTAAAATAAAATTATATAAATGTTAAAGCTTTTAAAATAGACGCACATGAAATTGGTTTAATAATGTTTTTCACTTTTTTTATGACAAACAAATCAGAAACTATGCATCATATATATAAAACTAACTGATGATCGCCTGCTGGAAGAATAAAATTTCATGGCAATGATAAATCACAATATAAGCTTATTAAATGGCTTAAACAATTTTCATTTTTTAAGACATAATCCAAAAATGTAGGGAAACGCCTGGTTTCAGCTGTTTCTTAAAGGGATATTAAAGGGACACTAAACCTTAAAAAAAAAAATCTTCAATTGCAATATTATTATATTTCACATATATTTGTAAATGTAATTGTGTTTCATAGTTTTACCGTTGTAGAGAAATCCTTCTTTGAAAATCGATTGATTTCCGAACCCACTGCTGGCTAGTGTTTTTGCACCCTCCTATCCTGACCGATAACCCAGGTTATGAAAATGGCGGACTTTAGCCTCTATGCGCATGCACGTTTTTCAGGACTCATCAGTGGCCATCAAACCAGCAGACCCCTGTGGTATAGGAGATAGCATATGCGCATGCGCGAGTCAACAGATCACTATGCGCATGCGCATGGTGATGACATTGTCACTTAATGATATGCACAAAATCGCTATAGGATTGGCGATTGAGTTTGTTAGTGAACGGCCCATTTTAGAGGCTTGGCTTTACTTACGTCAGTATCGAAATATAAATTATAATTTTATAAGATTCAGAAAGATCGTTGTGCTGTAAAAGTAGGTACGTTATGACATATAAACATTTGTTATTTGAAATCGATGGTCATGTTGTGCTTAAAAGAGTAAAGTTTTGGAATCCTTTAAGGTTAAAATGTTATCCCATATAAAGGCCTAGATTTAAATTTTGAAGAAAGAGTTTCCTTAAGAAAGACTCCATTTTGCAGTCCATTGGATCTCTGAATAAAATACTATCCTCAAAAGGTATAGTTGTATGTTTGGCAAGGGTAGAAATAGCTCCATCAACATTAGGAATTGTTTCCCACACTTCCACATTCTGTTTTGGAATGGTGGAAGTAGCAAAAGACACACCTGGCTTTCTCTATTCCTTGGAAATATAATCAGAGACTAAATCTGGGATTTTAAACATGTGTTAATTTTGGTGGAGCTTTGAAAATAATATTTAACTGACAGTTTTGTTTTCAGCAGGCTTTGCCTCAGAAATGTATAACGTTTTTAAAACCTCCTGAAATAATTTACGGATTTGCTCCACTTTAAATCTAAAGGCATTGCCATATTCAGAATCAACAACAGGTTCCTGTTCATCTGATGATACTTCCCCATCATAACTAGAAATGTCGGCATCCTCAGAATCAGACCTCTGTAAGAGAGCAGGAATTTGAGGTTGAGGGGAAGGATTTTGCACATTAAAGGGACATATAAACAATAGTATGTCAGCACCTATTGACCCGTAAGGCAATTACCAATAATGAGTGTAACACTTGTGTAAATGGTACTCCACTCCGTAAGCACAAGAATAAAAGTTCAAAGAGGGCTAACACCATCTGATGTGAAACCCTCCTCCACTCACCTCACCTACAATAGACCGGTCTGAATGATATAGACTGCCTTTGTCTGTGAATAGCCTGTTCACGGGGTACAATAATGGTCTTCCACTTTGCTTACAAAGTTCTTTGGACCAGTCCGGTAATGCTCAACTGTATAGTGACTGGTCAGGTCGACTCCGCTCCCCTCTTTGGCTCATTCACCTAATGGCATCTGACATCAAATGTCTCCGGCTTCTGACTTCTGACCTCCTATTCAGTCAATGCTGTGTGTTGCTACGTGAGGTGAGTGGGAATATTGGGTGTAGGGAACAACATCCAAGAGCAACTGTGCGAACCTCTGTTTCTAAGTATCAAGACAGCACAAAAGGAAAGGTGCACTCGTAGCCACAGTTGTTGATAAAGGAAGTCTTTATTACAGAATTCATAAAAAACCTCTTAAGCAAAAGAAGTAAAACAAATGAAGATCAAGTGGCAAAGTGAGTGGTGAGAACTCCACTCCGAGGACTGTCTGCTGATGTGTTTCGGCTCAAAAGGCCGTAATCGTAGCTACAGTCTCAGATACCCACTGGCCATTTATACCTATAGGGGCAAACTGATTGGGTTAAAAAACACACCTTTTCTCAGAGTGGAGCTCTGAACACACCCACTATTGCAAAAGTTACAACTATTTAAAACAATTACAATTTAAGTTGCAACTATATATAAGCAATAACTCACTTTAACAAACTAATGAATTTCTAAACACTTTGTCAGCTGAGTAGAAAAAAGGAGAGAAACAGAGCTTAACATAAATCATAAGGTGGTTAATCTAGTTCAGTTTTTGCAAGAATTGCATTAAATGACCAGATAAAATACACTGATCCATATTCATATAAGACAAGCACATGATATACCAAACTCAGGATAACTAGACTTTCCTACTAAGGGATTATACCTTTGAGTATAGTATCAATGTCAACGGAACATAACAACAATGTCAGATATGGATACAAAGTACATATAAATGGCAGTATTGAATATATGTTTTCGATCCATTACTTCCAACTTTAGATCAGCCTTATGTTCTGAATCTTATAAACACTTAAACTTGAATCTAAGGACCATTGTACGTACTATGAGCTAATACTGCAATTCCAATGTCTAAGGGGACACAAGCCAGAGGGTATGCAATTATCACACAGTCAGATGATGTCAGGATGAACGTAGGGTTGTACCTTTATATTATCAGCCCACTCGCCCTCTTGCCACTCTTACCGGACAATATGAGGTTATCCAGAACGGGTATATACAATACCGCTCAAAGTGCTTCCTCTCTTCACCGGCGGGGCTCGGCATCCTCGTGGATCATTTGCATCCGTCCGTCATCACTCTGAATCTGCAGCGTATCCTACGTCACTTTGGCACGCCCATGCACCTCATCTGGGAAATCTCTCTTCCAATGTGGCCCCAATACGCTCACACCTCCCCACAGCCGAAGTCCGTGGAAATACTGGTAATGCAGACAGCAAAAATCGGAGAAAAGTCCACGGTTTCTTCTAAAAACACCTTTATTTCACACTGGTTAAAACAAGGAAGGATGGCAACAACATGCACACAAACAGGTGGTGTGGCACTAGTGGCTTACGCGTTTCGGCATTGCGCCATAGTCATAGCCTGTAGTAGTCAGTGTCACACCTATCTAAATACCCACACTTACAATCCCATTGGGTAAAAAATTTTTTAAAACAACACCCACCTATTGTGAAGCATAATTAACCCATGCCGTACCATTGGCATATTAATCACAGTACAGAGATATACACACAAAATACCCCAACATATATATACAGTAAAGTATGTACAGATCAGAATATAAATATTTCAATGTTAAAGACAAAATAACCCAAAATAGTACCCTGTTTGAAAATATGGAGAATCTACTTGTTAAAGAATCAAAGTTGCAATGGGATATTTGGACATTTAAGAAATACAAATCATTGAGGATGGTTCCCAGGGGTCTACACATCTATAAATTTCCGACTTTTGCTGTTGATTGCAATGACAAAGACTTTGTGGAACACTGGAATGATGTATTGACTGAATGTTCACTAAATCTTATGTTTCTACTAATTCAGTTTAAAACCAAGCAATTAGAATCAGTTAAGAGAGAAATATCAGATTTACAAGCAGAATTAAACAAACGCAGCTCAACAACCGAGTTTGCCAAATTTGATGGTATCTTGAGAGGTATTCTAGCAACCAGTAGGTCTAATATCATGGAAAGAAAATATAATAAATTTCTGAGGAGCAAATGTGATTATTCTACTAATATGGTATATGTATGGAACAAAAAACAGAGGGGTGCTACCGAATATAGTACTGATGATAGTCCAGGAGAAGGAGAAACATCAAATTCTAACAACATGAGTAGTATGCAACAAATCTCTATTCAGGGTTCCATTCAACATCCAAGTGTAATAAACACTGACACCATTTCTCCCAGCTATGCATTAGTCCTGAGCAATACAGAACAGCTCACAGCCAGACCGAAAGATACTGCTTACCATATAGTTAACAATACACCCACATATAGTAATCACACAGGTAATCAGATCCTGATGGATCAGGTTTTTCCCCAGGAACGGATAGATCACAAGGGAGGGGGGGCAGGGAATCATCAGGAAGGTATCAGCAAGCCACAGGGTCAGCCAAGGTACCAATTAAGAACAGCAAATTCAGTCTCCAAGTACAAATAAATAAAACATATGATAATGTTATCAATCTTTCCTCAGTGAGTCTAACTGAGGATCAGTTAAAAGTTCTCAGTCTAGGGCTTAATATTTCCCCTTCAAATCAATTTGACATTTTCAGAACACTATTGGACCTAAATAGATTAGTAAGAAATCTGACGTTACATTTTTTTTTTCTGATCCCACTATCCATTCAGAACAAGTGCAAAATACCCCCACCCAATCCTCACTTCAATCTGAAACAAGTGAATTTACACATTCTTGTGATGTTGTTGCTTTACAACAATTATAGATTGAATTGGAGGAAGGGGTGGAGGGTAACTGCAGTAAGGGCCCTACATTAAAGAATAAATTTACCTTCTATCCTATTCCAGTGCATGGAAACATTATAGAAACATTCTACAACAGAGTAGAAAAAGATCTAGTTGCTCTCAAGGATAAACATGTTCCCCATAAACAAAATCTAAGTATAAAAGAGAAGACAGCCATCAGAGAACTTAAGGATAATCAATCCATAACAATACGGAAAGCTGACAAGGGAGGCATGACTGTAGTCATCGATCATGATTACTATGTCACTGAAGCCCTAAGACAATTAACCAATGAGAATGACTACTGTGTTTTGAAAGGAGATCCCACTTTGTACTTCGCCTCAGAATTAAGAGATATCTTGGATGATGGAGTGGAAAAGGGGTTTCTAGATGCAGCAACTGAAACTTACTTACTACCTGATCATCCTAAGATTCCCCTGTTCCATTTCTTCCCCAAGGTACACAAGTCCTTGGTGAATGTCAAGGGGCGCCCAATAGTGAGTGGGGTAGAATCCTTACTTTGTAATCTATCAGAGTGGATTGACTGTGTCCTGCAACCGATGGTAACCTCACTACCCTCCTACCTGAGGGACACAAAGCATGTGTTACAACTTACTAGAGAGGCTGAATGGACAGTGGAGTTAAAGTGGCTCACTGTGGACGCAGTCTCTCTGTACTCTTGCATACCCCATGATAAGGGCCCAGAGGCGGTCTCTTTCTTTTTGGAGAATTTCTCGGAGTTTACTGAAGACTTCAAAGTATTTATTGTTAGGGTTGTTGGTTTCCTGCTCACACATAATTTTTTTATGTTTGAAGGAACCTACTATCTTCAAAAATGTGGAACAGCAATGGGGGCGAAATTGCCCCCCCCCCCCGTATGCTAATTTATTCCTAGGGTACTAGGAATTCTTCCACATTTTTGGAGATAGAAATCCATTTAGTCATTATGTGTCTCTGTATAGGAGATACATAGATGGTTTGCTGTTTATATGGACAGGCTTAGAGCAGGAAGCCAGGAACTTTTGTCTGTATTTAAATGACAACACAATGAATCTCCAATTTACCTTTGAATTTGAAAGTAATTCGATTAATTACCTAGATCTGACCTTGATAGGACAGATAAATGGTACAGTCAAAACCAAGGCATATATAAAGCCTATTTCTGGAAATTCCATACTACATGGCATAAGTTGCCATCCTAGACATCTTCCCCAGGCTATAGCCAAGGGTGAATTGATAAGACTGAAAAGAAACTGCTCAGATCAGAGTGATTATATTGAGCTTGCAACTGATTTAGAGAAAAGGCTTAAACAAAGAAAATATCCCCATAAAGCAATTCAGAAGGCTAAATTATCTGTACAGCCTAAATCAAGAGAGAGTCTATTAACGAATCAGGTATCGAAAGATAAAAAGAAAAATCACTTTGAAGGAGTCACTTTTGTGACTACACATAGCAATGAGTACACTCAGATATGCTCAATTATACACAGGCACTTTCAAATTCTCAAAGCAGACGATAGACTGGTGGAGACTGTGGGAAAGGAACTCATATGTTCTTATAAGAAAGGTCCAACTTTGGGATCAATTCTATCACCCACCCTATTGCCTGCTCAGAATAAAGTCACCAGCTCTTGGCTAAGACATCAGGGCATGTATAAATGTGGCCATGCAAGATGCAAGCCATGTGAATTTGTAAAAAACACCAATGTGTTTTCAAGCTTTGTAACAGGGAAAACCTATCATATCAAAACATGTATGAATTGCATGTGTAAATATTTTATTTATCTACTAGAATGTTCACAATGTAGAGTATAATACGTTGGTCTCACCTCTAGAGACATAAATACGAGGATAAGAGAACATCTCTCCTCTTTCAAGCTGGCGAGATCTACCACTCCAGTAGTACAACATTTTGGAGTACTACACAATGGTAATCTTTCAACTTTTTCTTGGCAGGCCATTGAAAAAAATTGTCAAACCTAAGAGGGGTGGATCTTTGTATCACATTATGGAATTAAGGGAAGCCTTTTGGATTTTTACATTGGGGACTAGAATCCCCAATGAACTTATTTCCAAGTATGACATTATGAATTTTTGGAATAATTAATCTGTTCTTGTGTTGGGTTATCAATTTCCCCTCATCCTCTCACTCATTCTTTTCCCTTCCCTTTTATCCTCCACCTCATTTCCCTGCCCCCTTTTTCCTTCCTTCCTTTCTTTTTTCTTTTCTTTCGTCTTTTTTTTCTTTCTCTTTTTTCCTTTTATCCTTTCCCCCACCTCTTTTTGATGTCCCCCCTCCAACATACTGTTTACGGATAGAGTATTGTTATCTTTTCAACATTCATACCCCTCACACACATTTTTTCTATCTATTTTAGTGAGTTAGGGATCTTCTGGACTACCAATAGTTATCTTTATTGCTATTTGCCATATGCTAGGTACATAATATTGTATATTTACATTTTAGCGTTCTAGTGACACTATATTTCTGAAACTTATTCCTCTAAACCTTTTGATGGAATCATTCAGGTCTATTAGCTTACCTTTTAATATAATAGGACAGTTAAGTGTATATAATGTACATGATCTTGTTTGCAATAAGGATAGTTAACTTTTGATTAGTAATATTAAGCTACGCAATGATAAATGTTTAAGCTATGTTTATTTTGTCTTTAACATTGAAATATTTATATTCTGATCTGTACATACTTTACTGTATATATATGTTGGGGTATTTTGTGTGTATGTATATCTCTGTACTGTGATTAATATGCCAATGGTACGGCATGGGTTAATTATGCTTCACAATAGGTGGGTGTTGTTTTAAAAAAATTTTTACCCAATGGGATTGTAAGTTTGGGTATTTAGATAGGTGTGACACTGACTACTACAGGCTATGACTACGGCGCAATGCCGAAACACGTAAGCCACTAGTGCCACACCACCTGTTTGTGTGCATGTTGTTGCCATCCTTCCTTGTTTTAACCAGTGTGGAATAAAGGTGTTTTTAGAAGAAACCGTGGACTTTTCTCCTATTTTTGCTGTCTGAATCTTATAAAACCTATTATAAGAAAGATGATTAGTACAATAATCAGGAAAAACATAAAAATAAATATATATATATATATATATATATATATACAGGGAGTGCAGAATTATTAGGCAAATGAGTATTTTGACCACATCAACCTCTTTATGCATGTTGTCTTACTCCAAGCTGTATAGGCTCGAAAGCCTACTACCAATTAAGCATATTAGGTGATGTGCATCTCTGTAATGAGAAGGGGTGTGGTCTAATGACATCAACACCCTATATCAGGTGTGCATAATTATTAGGCAACTTCCTTTCCTTTGGCAAAATGGGTCAAAAGAAGGACTTAACAGGCTCAGAAAAGTAAAAAATATTGAGATATCTTGCAGAGGGATGAAGCACTCTTTAAATTGCAAAGCTTCTGAAGCGTGATCATCGAACAATCAAGCGCTTCATTCAAAATAGTCAACAGGGTCGCAAGAAGCGTGTGAAAAAACCAAGGCGCAAAATAACTGCCCATGAATTGAGAAAAGTCAAGCGTGCAGCTGCCAAGATGCCACTTGCCACCAGTTTGGCCATATTTCAGAGCTGCAACATCACTGGAGTGCCCAAAAGCACAAGGTGTGCAATACTCAGAGACATGGCCAAGGTAAGAAAGGCTGAAAGACGACCACCACTGAACAAGACACACAAGCTGAAACGTCAAGACTGGGCCAAGAAATATCTCAAGACTGATTTTTCTAAGGTTTTATGGACTGATGAAATGAGAGTGAGTCTTAATGGGCCAGATGGATGGGCCCGTGGCTGGATTGGTAAAGGGCAGAGAGCTCCAGTCTGACTCAGACGCCAGCAAGGTGGAGGTGGAGTACTGGTTTGGGCTGGTATCATCAAAGGTGAGCTTGTGGAGCCTTTTCGGGTTGAGGATGGAGTCAAGCTCAACTCCCAGTCCTACTGCCAGTTTCTGGAAGACACCTTCTTCAAGCAGTGGTACAGGAAGAAGTCTGCATCCTTCAAGAAAAACATGATTTTCATGCAGGACAATGCTCCATCACACGCTTCCAAGTACTCCACAGCGTGGCTGGCAAGAAAGGGTATAAAAGAAGAAAATCTAATGACATGCCCTCCTTGTTCACCTGATCTGAACCCCATTGAGAACCTGTGGTCCATCATCAAATGTGAGATTTACAAGGAGGGAAAACAGTACACCTCTCTGAACAGTGTCTGGGAGGCTGTGGTTGCTTCTGCATGCAATGTTGATGGTGAACAGATCAAAACACTGACAGAATCCATGGATGGCAGGCTTTTGAGTGTCCTTGCAAAGAAAGGTGGCTATATTGGTCACTGATTTGTTTTTGTTTTGTTTTTGAATGTCAGAAATGTATATTTGTGAATGTTGAGATGTTATATTGGTTTCACTGGTAAAAATAAATAATTGAAATGGGTATATATTTGTTTTTTGTTAAGTTGCCTAATAATTATGCACAGTAATAGTCACCTGCACACACAGATATCCCCCTAAAATAGCTATAACTAAAAACAAACTAAAAACTACTTTCAAAACTATTCAGCTTTGATATTAATGAGTTTTTTGGGTTAATTGAGAACATGGTTGTTGTTCAATAATAAAATTAATCCTCAAAAATACAACTTGCCTAATAATTCTGCACTCCCTGTATATATATATATATATATATATATATATATATATATATATATATATATATATATATATACATATATAGAAGAAACAGGGTAATGTAACAGGTAATGAGACAAGACAGAGGACCTAAGTAGGGTTGGATACACAGACTCAGGACCCCTATTCCCAAAAATTAATGAGGTCGTATTCTGAGTTCAGTTCATCTGGAACTCTGGTCCTTAGCCTGTGTATCCAATAGACCTCCCTCTTGGCCAGTAATTTGTCTCTATTTCCTCCTCTCTCTTTACATTTGACCATTTCAACTATAGTTCACCTCAAAGAGTTAACATTTTTACAGTGTACCCGCTTGAAATGCTGTACTAGTGGTGTGGTCAGTTTACCAGCTTTTATGTTAGAAATGTGCTCCCTGATCCTATCTCTGGTCTCCCTCGTTGTGAGGCCTTTATATTGAATCCCACAATCAATGCAGGTGAGTAGATAAACCACATAACATGATCTACAGTTAAGACATGAGAAATGTTTAAATTTCTCTCCCATAGCTGTACTAGCAAAACCTTCTCCTTGTTGTAAATATTCACACGCTATGCATTGCGCATAGCTACACTTATAAGTGCCTTTGAATCTTAACCAAGATGAGATTTCAGTGTGCTCAGGCTTAAGCTGTGTTGGTGCTAATATGTTCCCAAGACTTCTTCCTCTCCTGAATGCATATCTGCAACCCTTTGTTGTCACATCTACCAACCCATCATCAGCCTTCAACATATGAAAGTGTTTCCTAATAATGTTGCAAACTTGATGAAACTGACTGCTGTATTTTGTTATGAAGGAAACTCCTTCGAATTTTTGTTTAACTTCGGTTTAAGGAATTATTTCCTATTAATAGCTGATATACTCATTCTCGAGGCTCTGATTTTTATTTATTTATTTATAAAATATTATTTATTTATAAAATATTTTCCCTTCTTTTATAGCCCCTTTTACAGAATCTCTCCTCCAACTCCAGAGATTGCTTCTCAAATTCGTCATCCAAAGTGCAGTTACTCCTGAGCCTAATAAATTGTCCTTTCAGGACTGATTTGAGGACTCGCTTCGGATGACTACTCCGGGCATGGAGGAGAGTATTGCCTGCAATGGGCTTCCTGTACACTTTCGTGGTTACTCCACCTTCATACGTGCCTACCATGGTGACATCTAGAAAGTTTATACTTTCTCCGCCAAACTCATGTGTAAATTTGATCCCAATCTCATTTTCATTGAGTATCTGTACAAAACTGTTGGCTTCAGCCTCCTTACCATTCCAAATGACCAAAAGGTCGTCTATGTACCTTCTGTAATAGACAATCTTATTTTTCCAATTTTCATCACATCCAAAGATGTGGGACAGCTCCCACCAACCCAACCAACAACCAACAGGTTGGTGTAAGAGGGGGCAAACTTTGCCCCCATGGCTGTCCCACATCTTTGGAGGTAATGCACACCTTCAAAAGTAAATGTGTTGTGTGTTAGCAAGAACTGTGTCACTTGTAATATATATGTACAAAAATTTTGATCAAAACCAGTAAACCTCTGAAGACAAAAGCTTAATGCTTCCAATCCCTTGTTATGTGGGATGGAGGAATACAAGGAGGTGACATCAATAGTCAACCAACTATGTCCCTTCTGCCAGGAAAAGTGCTCCAACTCCACTAGAAGCTGCTTGGTATCTTTTAGGTAGCTTGGTAGCCCCTTAACCAGTGGCTGCAAGATTTCATCTAGCCACTGGGAAAGAGTCTCAAACATAGAGCCAATACCACTGATGATGGGTATACCTTTAACATACACAAGAGACTTGTGAACCTTGGGCAAAAAATTAAAAACAGGGGTCATCGGATTTTCAACCATGAGGAATTGACTAGTATGAGAATCTACAAAGCTGTCCTCACAGCCATCATCGATGACATGGCTCAACTCTTGTTTAAAGTGATTGGAGGGATTATAATCGGAATTAAGGTAGAAAAAATTATATTGGCTGATGCAATCAGCCGATAGGATTGAAGTTCAATCCTATTGGCTGATCCAATCAGCCAATAGGATTGAGCTCGCATTCTATTGGCTGATTGGAATAGCCAATAGAATGCAAACTCAATCCTATTGGCTGATTGGATCAGCCAATAGGATTTTTTCTACCTTAATTCCGATTGGCTGATAGAATTCTATCAGCCAATCGGAATTGAAGGGACGCCATCTTGGATGACGTCACTTAAAGGTACCGTCATTTAGTGTTAGTCGTCGGATGGAAGAGTATTCTCTGCGTCGGATGGCTTGGAGATGGACACGCTCCAGATAGATGAATATAGAAGATGCCGCATGGATGAAGACTTCTGCCCGTCTGGAGGTCCTCTTCTGCCCAGATCGGATGAAGACTTCTGCCCGTCTGGAGGTCCACTTCTGCCCGGTTGGGTGAAGATGTCTCAAGGTAGGGTGATCTTCAAGGGTTTAGTGTTAGGTTTTATTAAGGGGGTATTGGGTGGGTTTTAGAGTAGGGTTGGGTGTGTGGGTGGTGGGTTGTAATGTTGGGGGTATTGTATTTTCTTTTATAAGTGCCTTTGAATCTTAACCAAGATGAGATTTCAGTGTGCTCAGGCTTAAGCTTTACAGGTAAAAGAGCTGATTACTTTGGGGCAATGCCCTGCAAAAGGCCCTTTTAAGGGCTATTTGTAATTTAGTATAGGGTAGGGATTTTTTTTATTTTGGGGGGCTTTTTTATTTTATTAGGGGGATTAGATTAGGTGTAATTAGTTTAAAAAAATTGTAATTATTTTATTATTTTCTGTAATTTAGTGTGGGGTTTTTTCCTACTTTAGTTTATTTAATTTAATTGTAATTAATTGTAGTTAGTTTAGGGAATTAATTTAATTATAGTGTAGTGTTAGGTGTAATTGTAACTTAGAGGCTAGAGAGGAGTAACAATGGCACTACAAAGGTTGTTGCCCTAAATAGTTTCAATGAAATAAATCCTTCATATAGGGCTAAATCTAGATCAAATATAAGGCAGGTGCTGTACACATGTGAGAGAATATGTACAAAGGGGATCAGTGCAGGACTGAAAAAGAGTGTACTCTTATAGCACTCAACAACCTATATTATAATAGTTACACAATGGGTCACAGAAAGGAGGATGTATTGGTGTACGTATCAGGTTTGAGAAGTGTAAAACTTAAATTTTATTGGTATTAATAACAATAAAATAAATGGAAACAAAACAACCTAAATGTTAAAAACACGGTAACGGTATGCCAGGGAAATATATGCACCAAGGTAAGTGGAGAAAACCCCTGACAGGGGATCTAGTATACTAACAGTCGCGGACAATGCCGCAACAGGACAAAAAATTATTATTACAGAAGTGAGAGCCTCCTGCCAGGCAGTTTATAACGTCGACTATAGAGTGTTCATAGTCAACATATATATCCCATAATCTGGGTATATTCGGATAAGAAAATAGGCTGTTATCATATAGGGTAAATCTGTCAAATCAGTGTACTTCACTGGGATTGGGGGTAATTTTCCCACCGTTGTGATGTGCCCAGGTATTGCTTATAAGACAAATGTGTACTTGGTGAAGTGGGTCCACAACACCTGTAAGATTAACAGTGAGTATCACGTTGTAATATTTCATAAAACTATAATATGGAGGGATCACCTGAGGATAATTCCGGGAATATAATAGTTGTAAGATTGCTACTAAATGCTAGGCATAATATATCCCGTAGTACCTCACTATTATAGTAATATGTCGTTCACTATTGTCTCACCACAGTCTCAATACAATAATAAAGGGTAATATGTAACTGCTATAAAAACAGGTTTGGTGAACATCTGAATGTAACAAGAGTAATCAGTGTGATTCACTTGTGAGGGGTGTTGATATCGACTTTCAGAAATTAAGCAATGTTTAATAAACCAGGGTAGGTGTCTTCAATCCTCCATAACCCAAATTGGATTAGGAAGTGACCAGCACCAGTTAGTATAGAGTCTTATTCCCAGTTATTGAATATACATAGATTTAAAATATTATGTATTTAATGGTGGATAATAGTGTTCAACACTAGTGGTAACCCCAAATCAGACCTTAATAAAAAAGTATACTGCGGATTACAGTTTTACTATAATAATAGTTTGGGATATAAAGTGCTGTAAGAGCGCAATTAGTGAACAATCGTATGTATAAAAAGATAGTCAGTGTGATTGACTTGTACAGTTTATTAATATTGGATTTTAAAAATTGAAACCAGCTTCGTGCTGGAATGTAAGTATATATACTGTACTGCTATCCAACTGCGGTAGGGGAGAGTCCAGAGCTTATTTATATGATATCAAGTTCCCCATTATTTGACATAAATACATTTATGCTGTTATGCATTAAGTAAACACTATCAAACTCATATGCCAAATATTGTGGTAGCTTGCTATTATGCTAAGGACACAGGTCCCACAAGTCTATTAATAGAGACTGTCTTAGAGCATATGCATAGGGAGCTCATACGGTATTTATTATTATTATTTTAAATAAAGTTTCCGGTACCGGAATGGTAAACCGGACCTAGAGTAAAAGTACTATAAAATAAGAGACTTAGCACCAATTAAATTAATAAGTAATAAAGTTAAGATTCTCCACGACTGAGTGAATTATGAGTCGTCCACTTGCTTAGCGATAATGGTTAGGATTATTGTCAGCAAGCATACTATTCAACATAAAGGCACCCGGGGTACCGTACCACAAGTTAAAAAATTCCACACACACACACAACCGGAGAGAGACCTAGAGTCCATATTCCCCTAACATGTTTCGCAACAAGGCTTTTTCAAAGGTGGGGCGGCCGGCTCAAATCAAGATTTTTATAGGCCGAGAAAGAACTGACGTCACGATCGACCACTTCTGTGATTGGTTGCATATTAGGTTATCGATCATTGGTCCTACAAGGGGGGCTCGGTTGTTCAATCATGAACTCCTGTATGTAATGCCGTCACACGTTACCTGGACAACCGGACCTAAACAATAACAAGAAGGTTGCTGAAAATTTCTCAAAGGTTACGATCGTACACTATGGATCTGGTAGATAAAGAGTAAAATCCATGTCCAACCTGTAATTTCAGTTATAACATTGACTACCTTCAATGTAATCAAGATAGATCTGAAAATTTGTCCAATATTACATCACGGACAATGCTGAGGAATCGTATAATCCCGAATAAACAAAATTGAATATTCTACTGACAGTTTGTAAATAGGAGGATTAATTAAAGTCATCAACATCAGTTTAATTACATAGCATATGTGTATGTGTCACCCGCAATTAATGGGTGTCTAGGTGTCTTAATGTAAAATTAAATTTGATCATCAGCCAGCCCAAAGTGGTAATTAGGGCTGCTGAGTATATATACTGGTGGTAAGCAAATCGCAGCTCAATTCTGGTCATAGAAAGAACAGCCTGGGCGACGGCTGGAGTGAAGGGCAGTTTGACCCCTACTTTGCGGGAGCAATGGTAGGCTCCGCTGTAGGGGTGGAGAGAGAGAGGAGGGGATAAATATCCCTCCCAGGCTTACAGTGTCAGTGCAGAGTAGAAGCAGCGGAAGTAAGAAGGTTTTGTCAGCACTTACCTGGAGGTCGTAGTTCAGCACTTACCTGATGGAGGCTCTGTTGTCACAGCTGTTGGCGGTCGCCAGGCAGAACGGCGAGGAGTGGATCCGAGAGCGGCTGAGCGGCGGTGCGGATGCAGTTCCAGGTGGAGAAGCGGCGACGAACAGGACCAGAGGACGGCCAGCCAGGAGCTCGCGGCCACCAGAGCGACTCAGTCCGGATCTTCACGGTGCCAGGTCCAGCAGAGGTAGCACAGGGCCTGGGCGTCCAGCAGAGGTGAGCGGAGTAGCGGATGGCGGACGAGGACGGCAGGTTGGGATGGAGGCTGAGTCGCGGCCTACCATGAGCCGGTGGCTGACGTCATGGTCGGGCGACGTCAGGAAACACCGGGCGCCGGTCGCGGCAGGAGGAGGTCGCTGAGGAATAGGACTAGCGGTACGGAAGCAGGTAAGTTGCGCTGAGTTATCGAAGATTACCCCCTTAGCAGCTGGGCTATCGAAGATGGTTCCCGAAGGTGGGAAAGTGACCAAGGGGCATGCAGGGAAGCATGGCTGCGGGGGGGGGTTTGGATATGAGCTGCGGTTGGGATATGAGCTGCTGGAATAGGCGGGGAAAAAAAAAAAAAAGGTTTTGGATGGGATGAGGCCGCAAGTGACAGGATAGGAGGGGAAGTTAGCTAGCGGGGGGGGCGACAGGGTGTGGCTGCAAGCAGTAGTTAGGACATAAGCAAGGGGGGACCAGGATAAGGCTGTGAGGTGAGGCCGTAGGGGAGCCGGGATAAGGCTCAAGGGTGAGGCGGCAAGGCTGCAAGCGGTAGTTAGGGTAGGAGCAGGGTAGCCAGGGCACGTCTGTAGGGTTAGTTAGTTAGGCAAAAGGGGAGCCAGGATAAGGCTCAAGGGAGCAGTGGGTTTTTGTCTGTTAGGTATGGTGATGTTAGGTGTTTAGGTCAGGGAATAAAAAGTTGAGGGTTTGGTTAGGGGGATGTGATGAGAGGGGGGTAGGCAGATGGTGAGCCGGGATAAGGCTTAGGGATTAAGGGAGCAGTATTGGTGGCTAAAAATAGTTTAGGTGGCAGTGGGTGCCAAAATACGGTCTAGGTGGGGGTAGTGAGGGGGGCCAGGAGTAGTATAAAAATTATGGGGTAGGAGTAGGAGCCGGATAGGACTCAGGTCAGAAGGAGGGGAGTCAGTGGGGGGGCTAAACCGTGTCACGGCCGTAGGATAGTTTAAGACAGGCTTTTTGATGTGGAGCTGGGATAGGGCTCGGGCAGATAGGAGGGGCCAGCGTACAGTCGGGTGGTAGGAGGGAGGGGAGTTGGTGGTGGTTAGATAGGGTGGGTATTTGGGAGGTTGAGTCGGGTCAGGTGCAGTTGAAGTAGGTGACAAGGGGATGGTTTGCAAAGGGAGGGTGTTATAGGGGGATAGTTTGCGGAATATGCTCCGCGGTAGTAGCGGGAGGGGGGGGGCTGTGTGTTGTCAGTGTGGTAGTCTTAGTAAAAGGGGGTTGGGGGGGCTATAGCGGGGAGGGGCTTTGGTTTTGTGGGAGGCAGAAAAGGGGAGGATGTTGATGTGACATTAATTTTGTAAATCTTTCAGGTTCCAGTGGGGCGGACAGGAGGGGTGTGGAGGCTCCGCAAGCCACGGGAGGAGGCAGTAGGGAGCTGCAGGAGCTGATTACGGATCCCCCATTGGAGTTGAATGCCAGTGGCAATCTGGACGAGGAGGATCCATTGGAAGGGACATCGGCGGCAGGAGGGACATCTGGCCAGGTAGGGGGCATGGCTAACCTGGTGCAGCTTCTTCAATTGTTGTCTCCACAATGGAGAGGGGAGGGAGAGGGGCAAGGGGAAGCAGTTCGGGGGGCAAGGGGGGAGCGAGGGGGGGACAGGGATGTTTTTACGATGTCTTCTTCACAGTCATTAGGTGCAGGAAGTAGGAGAGAGAGGGGCACTTCACCCGTAGTGAGGGCTGCAGGGTCCGGCGGCCGGAGCTCCAGATCACCTATACGGCGGCCTCAAGGTGGAGGCCGGCCGGATTCGCCATCTCGAGCACGGTCAGAAAGGGATTGAGAAAGGAGCAGATACAGCAGGGGGCGGTCTCCTGCCAGACGGAGTGGAGTGCGTAGGAGGCTGGAAGTCAGCAGAAGCCGGGAAAGTCTAGGGAGAGAACAGAGGACTGAACAGGTGTCGGGTCCTGGACAGGGGCCGGTGATGGTGCAGCAGAGTGCAGGTGAGGTGATGGCTGGGGGAGCACCAGGAATGAATGCGGCGGGGAGTGGTGAAAGAGAGACTTTGGTGGCAAGTTTGAAGGGACTTTTGGCCGCGCTTGAGAAGCCTAGTAGTTCAGGGGACCCTGTAGCAGCGGCATGGGTGGCCCCAGTGATGGGGTCATCGGGGGTGGCGCAAGCGGCGTCGGGAGTGGTACAACAGAGTGGCGGAGTCGCGAGCCAAGGGGGGGATGCGGCGGTAGTAGCGGGGGAAGTGGTTAGGGTACCCGAAGGGGCGCTTCGGAGGCCGTGCCTATGTTCGGTGGGGCCGTTAGGAATCCATCTAACGACTGAGTTGAGGGAAAAAATAGGGAAGAGGGAATTTGTGGAGATATTCTCCCTGTTGCCTCTGGAGCATGTATTGGAAGTGAAGGAGGATGAGAAAGACAAGGGTAAGAAAGAAGAGGAGGAGAGGAAGAAACGGTGGAGGAAGTTACCCAAGACTTTTGGGAATTGGTCCCGGGCTTTCTGCATATTAGCTAGCGTGTTCTGTGAGAAGTTCCCGGAACAAGGGGCATCTCTTTTTTGCTATTATGATGAGATAGCGGGGGCGTATAGAACCTATGGTGGTATGGCGTGGTGGAGGTACGATGAGGGGTTCCACCAGCGGATGGCAGTTCGCCCGGAGATGCGTTGGGAAGACAGGGACATGGGGATTTGGTTGGAGATGATGACTCCACTGCGGGGGAATCATTCCTTTCGGAGTTTCGGGCAGGCCGGAGGTAGTGGTGGAACTGGTGTCGGACCTGGAACAGCCATACGCAAGGGGCTATGTTTCCAGTTTAACGAAGGGCATTGTAGGTTCGGTAGCTCCTGCAAATACAAGCATGAGTGCTCAGTGTGTGGGGGAATGCATTCCGGGGCAAAATGCTTCCGGAAGGGCAGAATTGGAACAAAGCCAGGGGAGATGGGTGCATCGGGCGCGGACGCCGGTGAATGTAAGAAAGATGGTCCCGTGGCTAGAGGTGTACCACGTGAACGGGGACATGCGGGGAATGCGGAGTTGCTCTTAACGGGATTTAGCACAGGGTTTGTAATTCCGTTCAGGGAGCAGAAGGGGTCAGTGGTTGCGGGTAATTTGAAATCGGTAAGGGACTTTCCGGATGTGCTGAGGGAAAAATTGCGGAAGGAGGTTCGACTTGGTCGAATGGCGGGCCCGTTCAGGTAGCCGCCACTTCCGAATTTAAGGGTATCCCCTTTGGGGGTGGTACCAAAAAAGACTCCGGGTCAGTTTAGAATGATACACCATTTATCCCACCCGAAAGGGGTATCAGTGAATGATGGCATTGATCCTGAACTGATATCGGTGAAATATGCATCCTTTGATAAGGCGGTTGGGTTGGTGAGGGTGGCCGGGCGGGGGGGCCCTGATGGCAAAGGCGGATGTAGAATCGGCCTTCCGGTTGTTGCCGGTACACCCGATGTGCCATCACCTGTTGGGATGTAAGTTTGAGGGCCAGTTTTATGTGGACCTCTGCCTCCCGATGGGCTGTTCGATTTCCTGTTCATATTTTGAAAGGTTCAGCTCATTCGTGGAGTGGGTGGTGAAGAAAAAATCAGGGAAAGTCTCGATAGTGCACTACTTGGATGACTTCCTGTTTGTGGGCCCGGTGGGTTCGGAGGTATGCGGTGGAATCTTTTGAAGAGGTCGCTCGGGAGTTTGGTATTCCCATAGCAGCCGACAAATCTGAGGGTCCCACTTCGGTGCTGAGTTTTTTAGGAATCGAAGTGGATACGATTAAGATGGAATGCAGGCTCCCAGAAGACAAAATCCGGGATCTGCGGGAGGTAATTGACAGGGTTCTGGTCCGCAAAAAAGTTTTGCTTAGGGAAGTGCAATTGCTACTGGGGAAGTTGAACTTTGCAGGGCGTATAATTCCCATTGGGCAAATTTTCTGTCGCCGGTTATCTCTGGCGACAGTTGGTGTGACCAATCCAACTTTCCATATCCGTTTGTCGGTAGATGTAAAGGAGGATTTGAGGATCTGGAAAATCTTCTTGGAAGATTTTAACGGGAGCTTGCTGATTCAAGAACTCGGGTGGTCGGACGACCAATTGTGTCTGTTTACTGATGCGTCGGGTGCCCACGGTTTTGGGGCATTTTTGAATGGCAGGTGGTGTGCTGGGGCTTGGCCGCAAGCGTGGGCGGAATGGGGACTGACCAAGAATCTGACATTTTTGGAGCTGTTCCCGATCATGGTGGCCTTATGAATTTGGCCAGAGGAACTTAGGAATAAGAGAGTCTGTTTTCATTCTGACAACCTGGGTGTGGTTTGGGCTATTAATCGCCTGACGGCAAATTCCCCGGCAGTGATTCGCTTACTTTGGGCATTTGTGTTGGAATGCTTGCGATGCAATGTTTCATGGAGAGCGGTGCAGGTCCCAGGGCGCTTTAATGTAATTGCTGACTCTTTATCCCGGTTTCAGTGGGATCGGTTCCGAGAGGCGGCCCTGGGGGCGGACGTGGAGGGCAAGGAATGCCCGGAGGATCTGTGGCAGCTTGGCTGCCAGGAACGCTGAATCTGGTACAGGGGGCGTTAGCCTCTACCACATGGAGGGCATACGTCCGAGTGTGGAAGATGTGGCGGAATAGGATGGAGATGGAGGCCTATCAGGAAGGTGCTGTGGAGTGGATGAGAATTTTGATGGAATGGATAGGGTGTTGGGGGAGAGAAGGGCTGTCGCCCTCAGAGGTTCAGAAGAGAATGGCGGCTTTGGCCTTTCTGTTTCAAATTTTGGGGTGTGTAGATTTAACTAAGAAATTTGTGGTGCGGATGGCGGTCAGGGGTTTGTGTAGGAAAAGGGCGCGGGCTGATGGGGGCAGCCGTTGACGTTTGCAGTACTTCAAGGGGTGGTTGAGAAGTTAGGAGCTATCTGTTTCTCGCATTATGAGGAGCTGTTGTTTAGAGTGGCCTGTGTGCTGGCCTTTTTTGGAGCCTTTAGGGTGTCGGAATTAATGGGTGTGAACAGGCAGGATCGGCAGGGCCTGGGAAGGCAAGAGGTGGTGTTGAAGGAAGAATCAGTGGAGATATGGGTGAGGAGGTCCAAGACGGATCAGGAGGGTAGAGGGGTGATGGTAGTGTTGCGAGGGATCGGGGGCCGGTGTTGCCCGGTGCGAGCGGTAAAGGAATTTTTGGAGGTGTCAGGCCATACGTCAGGGCCATTGCTAGTGCATGCGGATGGTACCCCATTATCTAGATTTCAATTTGTGGCATTGGTGAGGAAGGCGCTGGTGGCGATGGGTTTGAGAGGGGAAGATTTTGGGTCTCATTCGTTTCGGATTGGGGCGGCAACTGAAGCTGCAAATTTGGGGCTGGACGCGGGGGTGATCAGAAAGATTGGCAGGTGGAGGTCTGAAAGGTTCCGGGGGTATGTGAGACAAGGGTTGGTGGCGCAGCTGCAGAGTCGTTGATGAGTAGCTATCTTATTTGCTTGACAGGGTCGACATAGTGCTGGATCTTGGGACACTCATATGTTTTTTGGGCGAGGAAGGCGGCTGCTGTCAAAGTGAATGGGTTGCAGTTGGGTTTTTCAAAGGAGCAGGTGCAGATAAGGTGGTTTGGGATAAGAGGGATGAAATGGGCCCAGGTGATTGGGAAGGTTACGGAGTTGGCCAGGATGTTTAATCCCCCTAGGATATTGGTCCTTCATGTGGGGGGAAATGACTTGGGGTATATGTCACAGAAGGACTTGTTATGGGGAATGAAGAATGGGCTTGATAGGTTGCTGGAACTGTTTCCGTTGGTGTCGTCGGAGATAGAGAGCAGGTTGGAGTGGCGTTCGGCATGGGATTTTAAAAAATTGGAGTTATCTAGGAGGAAAGTGAATAGAACAATGAGTGGGTACGTCAGACGACTAGGTGGAGTGGGTCTCAGGCATGTGGAGTTTGAGGGTGAATCGGGTTTCTACCTGAAGGACGGTGTCCACTTGAATGAGGTAGGGTTACACCTATTTAATTTCACCATGAAAGAGGGGATAGAAAAGGCCTTAGCTGTGTGTGGCGGTACTCGCTGAAGGCGAGTGGTGGTGGGGTGCTTGCTGTGGTCTGTTGAGGCTTACGCCTGATGGATAATGGCTAGTACTTCTGTCGGGAACAGAAAGGGAAAAGTGATGGTTGATGCCCCGCCCTGAAAGGGGTGGGGGCTTATAGAGAACAGGAGCAAGCATTGGGAAAAACTGTTAAGATATGAAAGGTTGATAATTTTGATATAAAGTTTAACTTGTTGTTTATTGGTTATTAAACAAGCTGCGGCCTTTTCTTCCCATAATTGGTGGTTGTGTCGTTATTTGAGGTGGGTTGGAGCGAACTCAAAAATGGGGGGTCAAGAACAATCCGGGCAACGGCTGGAGTGAAGGGCAGTTTGACCCCTACTTTGCGGGAGCAATGGTAGGCTCCGCTGTAGGGGTGGAGAGAGAGGGGAGGGGATAAATATCCCTCCCAGGCTTACAGTGTCAGTGCAGAGTAGAAGCAGCGGAAGTAAGAAGGTTTCCCGCCCTCCCTCCCTATAATAGGATGATGAAGATGGTGTATGTTGCAGCTATGGCGGGGTGCTTGCTGTGGTCTGTTGAGGCTTACGCCTGATGGATAATGGCTAGTACTTCTGTCGGGAACAGAAAGGGAAAAGTGATGGTTGACGCCCCGCCCTGAAAGGGGTGGGGGCTTATAGAGAACAGGAGCAAGCATTGGGAAAACTGTTAAGATTCTACATATTTAAATGGCCGAAGGTCATCATATTGTGTAGTACAGCAAGGTTGTTGATAATAAGGGGCCCCTTATTATTAGTACTGTTTATAATAGAAATATTGTGTTGTGTGTGTATAAAATGTGCCTTAATGTTTTAATACAGCAAGGATGTATATAAAACAGAATTACTGCTGTGTTATTTCATAATAGTATTACAATGTGCTATTATATATATTATTTATGAACTCGTTAAGTGGAGGTGGAGGTGACACAGTGAGGGCCTGAGACAAGAGGTATTATAATTACGAGTCCCCAATAAAGATACACTAAATTTCAACATGAAGTGTGATTATGATATTAAAGTAAGGAAAAAAGAGGGGGGAGAGAAAACCCCCTGCAAAGTGAAACACAGGTGAATAAACGGTGTTGGGAAAGAAATTGTGAAAATCGACTCTCAGGGATGAACCACCTAACCTGACGTGGAGAAAAATGAAAGTGGGGAGGGGATCTATATTAAATAAGGATCCAAGATAGTGATAATAGTATGAAAGTGTGTGGTGTTAAAGTATCTACTCATGAATAGGACAGGAGGCGTGTAAAGAGAAAGGGAGGGAAACACCACTCCTGTTCTTACAAATGAATTTGGATTTATAAAAAGCAGTAATAATTATTATGTTCGTTTAAACCCTTAGGGTGTACAGAATCTAAAAGGTAAATCCACCTACATTTCAATCCATAAGAATTGGATTGATGGTAATTGCATTACCATCAATCCAATTCTTATGGTAAAACTGTAATCCACAGTATACTTTTTTTATTAACGTCTGATTTGGGGTTACCACTAGTGTTGAACACTATTATCCACCATTAAATACGTAATATTTCAAATCTATGTATATCCAATAACTGTGAATAAAACTCTATACTAACCTGTGCTGGTCACTTCCTAATCCAATTTGGGTTATGGAGGATTGAGGACACCTACCCTGGTTTATTAAACATTGCTTAATTCCTGAAAGTCGATATCAACACCCCTCACAAGTGAATCACACTGATTACTCTTGTTACATTCAGATGTTCACCAAACCTGTTTTTATAGCAGTTACATATTACCCTTTATTTTTGTATTGAGACTGTGGTGAGACAATAGTGAACAACATATTACTATAATAGTGAGGTACTACAGGATATATTATGCTTAGCATTTAGTAGCAATCTTACAACTATTATATTCCCGGAATTATCCTCAGGTGATCCCTCCATATTATAGTTCTATGAAATATTACAACGTGATGCTCACCGTTAATCTTACAGGTGTTGTGGACCCACTTCACCAAGTACACATTTGTCTTATAAAGTTATAAGCAATACCTGGGCACATCACAACGGTGGGAAAATTACCCCCAATCCCAGTGAAGTACACTGATTTGACAGATTTACCCTATATGATAACAGCCTATTTTCTTATCCGAATATACCCGGATTATGGGATATATATGTTAACTATGAACACTCTATAGTCAACGTATTATTACCTTTTGGCAGTACCTACAATAATTTTTCTATTTTTGATTAATTTAAGATTGTATAAACTGCCTGGCAGGAGGCTCTCGCTTCTGTAATAATAATTTTTTGTCCTGTTGCGTTATTGTCCGCGACTGTTAGTATACTAGATCCCCTGCATATATTTCCCTGGCATACCGTTACCGTGTTTTTAACATTTAGGTTGTTTTGTTTCCATTTATTTTATTGTTATTAATACCAATAAAAGTAAAGTTTTACACGTCTCAAACCTGATACGTACACCAATACATCCTCCTTTCTGTGACCCATTGTGTAACTATTATAATATAGGTTGTTGAGTGCTATAAGAGTACACTCTTTTTCAGTCCTGCACTGATCCCCTTTGTAATTGTAACTTAGGTTAGGGTTTATTTTACAGGTAAATTTGTACTTATTTTAACTAGATAGTTATTAAATAGTTAATAACTATTTAATAACTATTGTACCTAGTTAAAATAAATACAAAGTTGCCTGTAAAATAAAAATAAACCCTGAGATAGCTACAATGTAATGATTAGTTATATTGTAGCTACCTTAGGGTTTATTTTATTGGTAAGTATTTAGTTTTAAATAGGAATAATTTATTTAATTGTAGTTATTTTATTTATATTTATTTAAATTATATCTGTTAGGGGGGTGTTAGGGTTAGACTTAGATTTAGGGGTTAGTAACTTTAGTATAGTGGCGCCGACGTTGGGGGCAGCAGATTAGGGGTTAATAATTGTAGGTAGGTGTCGGCGATGTTAGGGACGGCAGATTAGGGGTTAATAAAATTTAACTAGTGTTTGCGAGGCGGGAGTGTGACAGTTTAGGGGTTAATATATTTATTACAGTGGCAGCGATGTCCGGTCGGCAGATTAGGTGTTAAAAAAATTATTTAAGTGTTTGCGATGTGCGGGGGGCCTCGGTTTAGGGGTTAATGGGTAGTTTATGGGTGTTAGTGTACTTTTTAGCACTTTAGTTAAGAGTTTTATGTTACAGCATTAGCCCATAAAACTCTTAACTACTGACTTTTAAATGTGGTAGGAGTCTTGACAGGAGAGATTGTACCGCTCACTTTTTCCAAGACTTATAATTCTGGCGTTATGCAAGTCCCATTGAAAAGATAGGATACGCAATTGACGTAAGTGGATTTGCGGTATGCTCGAGTCGTGGAAAAAAAGTGAGCCGTACACCTGTACCTGCCAGACTCGTAATACCAGCGTTAGGAAAAAAGCAGTGTTGGGACCTCTCAATTCTGCTTTTTCACCCTAACGCAAAACTCGTAATCTAGGCGATTGTGCTTAGAAATTCATTAGTTTGTTAAAGTGAGTTATTGCTTATATATAGTTGCAACTTAAATTGTAATTGTTTTGAATAGTTGTAACTTTTGCAATAGTGGGTGTGTTCAGAGCTCCACTCCGAGAAAAGGTGTGTTTTTTAACCCAATCAGTATGCCCCTACAGGTATAAATGGCCAATGGGTATCTGAGACTGCAGCTACGATTACGGCCTTTTGAGCCGAAACACGTCAGAAGACAGTCCTCGGAGTACAGTTCTCACCACTCACATTGCCACTTGATCTTTGTTTGTTTTACTTCTTTTGCTAAAGATGTTTTTATGAATTCTATAATAAAGACTTCCTTTTTCAACACCTGAAGATTAAAGGGACACTCAAGTCAATATTAACTTTAATTATTCAGATAGAGCATGCAATTTTAAACAACTTTCCAATTTACTTCCATTAACAAAATGTGCACAGTCTTTTTATATTTAAAATTTTTGAGTCACCAGCTTCTACTGAGAATGTGCAAGAATTCACAGAATAAGCATGTATGCATTTGTGATTGGGTGATGGCTGTTACATGGTACGTGTATACATTTGTGATTGGCTGATGGCTGTCACATGGTACAGGGGGAGCGGAAATAGACATAACTTTTAAATTTTCAGAAAAAAAACTACTACTCATTTGAAGTTCAGACTAAGTGCTATTGTATTGTCTTGTTATCTTGCATTTGTTGATTATGCAAATATACTGTGTTGACTGGTCCTTTAACCCCATGAGACTGAGATAAATCCCCAGATTTATGCTTAGGCTTACTTGGTTTGGGGATCACTGCCAAACAATCTGTCACAATTCTGCTATTTTTAAATTTAGGAATAAAATCAGTAGAATCCCCCTGAGTAACAAGTATTGGGCAACCTTCGCCCTGAGAAGTAGATGGTTATGGGTGATTTGTATGCAAAATCTGAGGTATACAATTCTCACAGATTTGATTGACCTGGCGCACTGGAACAGATTTGCAAAATAAACAGATGTATGCAGATATAGGGATATCTGAAACTGACTCCTCTATAGAGATATCAGTGGGGACAGAGTTATTAAGTTCCATTTTTTACTTATAATAAAGTATGCAATGAGACTCTATATAAGAATTAATACAGACAATACCTGGTAGAGAGCCCTCTACACTATATTTACACTCCCTCAGACACCTATAATATCTCTCAGAGTAATATCTACTACAGCCCCTATGTATATTAAATTAGCCCTTAAGTAAACCCTGGCAGCTCCTGTATGGGTACTCATCCCCTTTCTGACCCAAACTGCTAAAGCACGGTATCTAGCTGCAGAGACTCCAGATTGAGGAGAGAAATCCCAGGATTACTAATGGGGCAGAACTACCACCGGGAGAAAAGCCGGTGCTGCAGGGAATCAAATAAAGTCACTTTTGGTTCTTTTAGTCGGATAATAGTGCGCCAAGCGTAACATATCTAATAGATTAATAAAACACTGATCCCCTGTCTAACCCGGAGCCTCCTCTGGTGAACTGCTCACTGCACTAAGCAGATGGTGGCTTTCTTAAAGGGCAACACACCTAATTATAAAATGTGTCCCCAAAAGTACCCCCAGAGTTGCCAGAGGGCTGCCCTAACTATGTCCCTGATAATGATAGGACATGTAGGGACCTGATAGGGAGAAACAAAACGGGCCATGAGGAGAGTAGGTTAAGTCCCCTGGCTATGCTTTACCTGTTTCTGAGTACCTACAAATAGCCTCTGGGCTGTGTGTGTGCTGTGTAATGTCACTTACCTTATGCAACACCCCTCCACTGGCTTATCAGACATGTCAATCTAAGTCAATGCAACTGTAGCAGTATCCAGTAGAGAGCCCATCCAGTGCATGTATTGAGTACTGAAGAGGATTGCAGTAGGAAATACCTAAGTCCCTCAAGGGGGGGGGGGCTAGTGATGAGGCTCCCCAATGCCTGAGGGTAGTTATGGCAAAAGTCCTGTAAGGGAAATACTGTGCACATAACAGGGTATTCCTGTATCCCTGTACCATTCAGCTGCTGCAAAGAGTCTTTTCTGTCTTCTTTATGTAGTTCTGAGTTCCCAATTTGTAATCCATAACCAAGTAGCTGGAAACACCTATTCTCATCCATCTCCTACAAGGCAAGAACAAAACTAAGAGAGAGATGGGAGGGTTTTAAAGCTCTTGTATGGGTTCTTGACCTCCTCCTGGTGGCGGGAAATATATCCCATATGTAATGGAGGACTGTGGACCAGATCTAAAGCATTTTCGTTTTAGACTTTAAATGTCCCTTTAAAGGGGGAGTCTAATGAACATTAAACTTTCATGATTCAGATTGGTCATACAATTTTAAAAAACTGTCCAATTTACTTTTATCATCAAATATGCTTTGTTCTCTTTGTATTCTTTGTTGAAAGCTAAACCTAAGTAGTCTCATATGCTAATGTCTAAGCCCTTTTAGGCTGCCTCTGTGTATTTTGACAGTTTTTCACAGCTTGACTGTGCTAGTTTATGTGTATCATACAGATAACATTGTAATCAGTCATGTGGAGCTATTTATGAGCTAGCACTGATTGGCTTAAATTCAATACAATAGTCTGCCGAGACTTAGATACAAGGTAATCACAGAGGTAGAAAGTATATGAATATAACAGTGTTGGTTATGCAAAACTGGGGAATGGGTAATAAAGGGATTATCTATCTTTTTAAACAATAAACATTTTTAAAAAGACTGTCCCTTTAATGTATACATAAAAGTAGCCTTTAAGTATGTTTTAGTGTTTTCATCATTGGACACCAACAAAGTACTGGAAGTCTGGAAATATTGTAACACACCTCAGGTGTCTTTTTTTTTATAGATTTGATGGGGGGAGATTTATTAAGGGCTCGCCGGAAATAGGAGTTAAGAAGCAGCAGTCTTAAGCCTCTGAGGCTGTGGACATCAATCCGCCGATCTCATATGATCTGGTTGATTTACACCCCCTACTAGTGGCAGGGGGTGACATTGCACAAGCAATTCACCAGAACTGCTTGTGCAATGTTAAATGCCGATAGCGTATACTGTCGGCATTCAGCAATGTAGGGCGGAGATGATCCACTACAGCGGATCATGTCCGTCCGACTGTTAATAAATCGGCCCAATGTCTTCACTGATTAATCACATTAAATGTACATAAAAAGGTGCTTTGCAATATTTTTCTTAGCTAAAAAAAATAACCAGTGAATTGTACCTAATCAGCCAGAAAGCAAAGAATACACCCATAGTGCATTGGTTTTTTTTTGTCAGTTTTAACATTTTTATGTGAATGTTAAAAAAATCTGATGTACCATTTACCTTTACAAACATTTATAAGTGATATAAATTTAAATTAAGTAACATATTCATAGGGAAAGCAAAAACATGATGATTTAAGAGCCCAGGGGACCAAGGACCAAGTAAACAGGAGTACTCAAGAGACAGTTGGAAAAAATGTCAGAAAAAAAACCCCCCAAAAAATCAGAAAATATGGGCTGAGTTTTCCATGACCAGAGCAGTGATTTTATCTGTTTGAGACAAGGCATTTAATATTTTATATTATAATTGTAGCCACTCATATTTGTGCTTGTAATACCTCTGATGCTTACTTATAGACTTATTGCACATTATCTCTATGAATACAGTATGAAATGTTGTTAGTCTGACAGTCACTGCTAGTGCTATTTTAGAGTGTGGCTACTCATGAGCAGACTGCCAAGTGTTCAGTGGTTTTCATTTGGAGACATATTTTCTTGAAGGCACAGGTTTGGACAACTAAACTTATATTTTTCCAGACATATAGCAGGATTCAACCATACTTCTTCATAGAAAAATGTCTGGAGATTTCACCCACAAAACCTACTAATCTTCTCAGATTAGCTATTCTTAGAATTCTAGGGACAGCAAATGGTCATTTACAGAAACTTGGCAAGTTTTCGGAGACACTTGTTCTGCTAAAACCAACCACAAAAGACATAATGTGCCTAGAATATAAAGAAGCTTTATATCCTTATGAAAAATTAAGGAATTTGTGAGTACAAGTGGGTGGATCTCCAAATATATGTTTACTTATGTTTATAAAACAACATTTTCAAATATATTTACATTTTCTGTCTTGCTCCATGAAATATTTGACATATTTTATAAAAAAAATAGTAGTATTTGCCTCAACTAAGCATCAGTAAACATTAAAGGGACAGTCTAGTCAAAATTAAACTTTCATGATTCAGAAAGGGCATGCTATTTTCCAATTTACTTTAATCATCAAATTTGCTTTGTTTTCTTGGTATTCTTTGTTGAATGCTAAACCTAGATAGGCTCATATACTAATTTCTAAGCCCTTGAAGGCCATCTCTTATCTCAGTGCATTTTGACAGTTTTTCAAAGCTAGACAGTGCTAGTTCATGTGTGCCATATAGAAATCATTGTGCTCACTCCTGTTGAGTTATTTATGAGTTAACACTGATTGACTAAAATGCAAGTCTGTCAAAAGAACTGAGAAAAGGGGGAAGTCTACAGAGCTTAGATACAAGGTAATCACAAAGGTAAAAGTATATTAATATAATAATTATTCATTAATATAATCGTGTTGGTTATGCAAAATGGAGAATGGGTAATAAAGGGATTATCTATTAGCTAGATTACAAGTTGTGCGTTTGTCTTTTAACGCTGAAAATATGGTCATTTCAGTGTTAAAACAGCACTGCAGCCATTACAAGTCTTGTCAGTATAGGTGTACCGCAAGCCTTTTAGCCTGTAACGCAACGTCAGTACCGCACGTTTTTTAATGGGATTGCCATATGAGTTTTGCGTTCTGGCTAAAAAACCTGTGTTACAGCCTAAAACGACAAGATCTGTAACTCCATCTAAAAGCAGTAGTTCTGAGTTTTACGCTACAAATCTGTTACATAAAACTTATAACTAAACTGCTACAAAGTACACTAACACCTATAAACTACCTATTAACCCGTAAACCAAGGCCCTCCCGCATCGCAAAAACACTATATTAAAGTTATTAACCCCTAATCTGCCGCTCCCGACATCGCCGTCAGTTAAAAAATGTATTAACCCCTATTCTGCCACTTCCTGACATCGTCAGCACTATAATAAACTTTTAAGAAAAAGCAACAAGAAAGAGGCGCCAATGGTGCAGGTCAATGGAGATTTTTGGTCTAACATACGTATGTGAACACTAGGTACTCACAATATGAGAAGGCACTCAGTTGTGCCGGTGGATACAGGCTGGGTTTTAACAGCAATCCAGCTGGCTGAACTAGGAAGCCGCTCTCTATCAGCATCCAGTAGGAGGAAATCTAAAAAGTATAAGCAGGGATAGAGGCGCCAATGGTGCAGGTAAATGGTGGTACAGATAGCAGTAATAGCCCAGTATACACAGGGTACTCACATTTATGGAAGGCACTCACTTGTACCTATAGAGACGGGCTGGATTTTAGCAGCAATCCAGCTAGCTGGTCCAGGGTGAGCTGGCTGGTTCGTGGGTGTTAGAGTGCAGATACTCTAAAGTAGCATAGCAAGGCAGTACCATATATAACACTGCGAGTGGATTTATATAAAAAATGAATTTATTTAAAATGTATAAAAAAGTTTGCCACTCATAACAGTGTTTAAAAAAATAAATGGTACATCAGGAATACATGCGACGCGTTTCTCAGTTAAAAACTGTTTAAATGGTACATCAGGAATACATGCGACGCGTTTCTCAGTTAAAAACTGTTTCCTCAGGCCTGAGGAAACAGTTTTTAACTGAGAAACGCGTCGCATGTATTCCTGATGTACCATTTATTTTTTTAAACACTGTTATGAGTGGCAAACTTTTTTATACATTTTAAATAAATTCATTTTTTATATAAATCCACTCGCAGTGTTATATATGGTACTGCCTTGCTATGCTACTTTAGAGTATCTGCACTCTAACACCCACGAACCAGCCAGCTCACCCTGGACCAGCTAGCTGGATTGCTGCTAAAATCCAGCCCGTCTCTATAGGTACAAGTGAGTGCCTTCCATAAATGTGAGTACCCTGTGTATACTGGGCTATTACTGCTATCTGTACCACCATTTACCTGCACCATTGGCGCCTCTATCCCTGCTTATACTATAATAAACTTATTAACCCCTAAACCAACACCCTCCCGCATCGCAAACACTATTTAAATATTATTATCCCCTAATCTGCTGTCTGTCCACGTCGCCCCCACTATACTAAAGTTATTAAGCCCCACACTGCCACCACTATAATAAACCTATTAACCCCTAACCCGCAAGCCCCCACAATGAAATATACTAAAGTAAACTATTAACCTCTAAACCGAAAGCCCCCACATCGCAAAAAACTAAAATAAACTAGTAACCCCTAAATCTAACGCCCCCCTAACTTTAGATTAAAATTACAATTTCCCTACCTTAAATTAAATTAAAACTTACCTGTCAAATTAAAAAAACTAAATTTAAACTAACAATTAAACTAATATAATTATTAAACTAAAATTAAACTAACTACCAATTAAATTAAACTAAACTACTCATTAAAAAATCCTAACACTACTCTACAAATTACAAAGTATCTAATTACAAAAAATAAAGACTAAATTACAAAAATTAACAAACACTAAAGTACAAAAAATAACAAACGAAATTATCAATAATAAAACAGCCCACCCAAAATAAAAAAACCTAGCCTACAATAAACTACCAATAGCCCTTAAAAAACCCTTTGTAGGGAATTGCCCTAAGTTAAACAGCTCTTTTACCTGTAAAAAAAAAAAATACAAAGAACCCCCAACAGTAAAAAACACCTTCCAACCAACCCCCCAAAATAAAAAACCTAACTCTAACAAAAACCTAAGCTGACCATTGCCCTGAAAAGGGCATTTGGATAGGCATTGCCCTTAAAAGGGCATTTAGCTATTTTACATGCCCAAACCCTAAACTAAAATAAAAAAACATCCAAAAAACCCTTAAAAAAACCTAGCACTAATCCCTGAAGATCCACGTACAGTTTTTGAAGTCCTGCTTGAACGATCTTCATCCAAGTGGCGAGAAGTCTTCATCTAGCCGGCCTCTTCAATCTTCATCCTGGCGGTAAAGTCCAATATTGCATTCCTATTGGCTGAAAAATTTGAATCAGCCAATAGGAATTAGAGCTGCTAAAATCCTAGTGGCTGCTCAAATCAGCCAATAGGGTTTAAGCAGCTTTCATTCTATTGGATGATGAATCCTCCAATAGAATGAGAGCTGCTTAAATCCTATTGGCTTCTTAAATCAGCCAATAGGATTTATGCAGCCATCATTCTATTGAATGATGAATCATCCAATAGAATGAGAGCTGCTTAAATCCTATTGGCTGATTTGAACAGCCAATAGGATATTAGCAGCTCTAATTCCTATCTGCTGATTCAATTTCTCTTGTTAGGTGTATCCAGTCCACGGATCATCCATTACTTGTGGGGATATTCTCCTTCCCAACAGGAAGTTGCAAGAGGATCACCCACAGCAGAGCTGCTATATAGCTCCTCCCCTAACTGCCATATCTAGTCATTCTCTTGCAAGCTCTCAACATAGCTGGAGGTAGTAAGAGGAAAGTGGTAAAATATAGTTAGTTTTTTCTTCAATCAAAAGTTTATTGTTTTTAAATGGTACCGGAGTGTACTATTTTATCTCAGGCAGCATTTAGAAGAAGAATCTGCCTGCGTTTTTCTATGATCTTAGCAGAAGTAACTAAGATCCACTGCTATTCTCACATATGTCTGAGGAGTGAGGTAACTTCAGAGGGAGAATGGCTTGCAGGGTATCCTGCAATAAGGTATGTGCAGTTAAGTTTTTCTAGGGATGGAATTTGCTAGAAAATGCTGCTGATACCGGATTAATGTAAGTTAAAGCCTAAATACAGTGATTTAATAGCGACTAGTATCAGGCTTGCTATCAGAGGTATATACTCTGATTAATGTGCAATATAAAACATTTGCTGGCATGATTAATCGTTTTTATATATGCTTTGGTGATAAAACTTATTGGGGCCTAGTTTTTTCCACATGGCTGGCTTTATTTTTGCCTAGAAACAGTTTCCTGAGGCTTTCCACTGTTATAGTATAAAAGTTACAGTTGGTGCAGTTAAAATTACAAACTGTGACATTCAGCTTCCCTCAGCAGTCCCCTGCATGCTTTAGTACATCTCTGAAGGGCTTGGGTGATCCTCTTGCAACTTCCTGTTGGGAAGGAGAATATCCCCACAAGTAATGGATGATCCGTGGACTGGATACACCACAAGAGAAATAAATTTATCAGGTAAGCATAAATTATGTTTTTTTCAGCCAATAGGAATCCAAGGGACGCCATCTTGGATCGCGTACCTTGCATTGAAGATTGAGTGTATGGCAGCGACCGTATGAAGAGGATGCTCCATGCCAGATGTCTTCAGGATGGATCCACTCCACGCCGCCGGAATCAAGATAGAAGATGCCGTCTGGATGAAGATTTAAGAGGCCGTCTGGATGAAGACTTTTCGCCGCTTGGATGAGGACTTTGCCACCTGGATGAAGATTGAAGAGGCTGCCTGGATGAAGACTTCTCGCCGCCTGGATGAAGATCGTTCAAGCGGGACTTAAAAAACTGTAAGTGGATGTTTAGGGGTTATTGATAGGTTTTTTTAAGGGATTTTTGGGTGTTTTTTTTTTAGTTTAGTGTTTGGGCATGTAAAAGAGCTAAATGCCCTTTTAAGGGCAATGCCCATCCAAATGCCCTTTTCAGGGAAATGGGTAGCTTAGGTTTTTTAGATAGTTTTTTTATTTTGTGGGTTTGGGGGGGGTGGGGGTTTGTAATGTTAGTGGGTTATTGTAGTTTTATTTCACAAAAAGAGCTGATATCTTTAGGGTAATGCCCAACAAAAGGCCCTTTTAAGGGCCATTGGTAATTTATTTTAGATTAGGCTTTTTTTTGGGGGGGTATTAGAATAGGCTTTTTCTAATGGGTATTAGAATAGGAATAATTTGTATTATTTTGGATAATTTGTTTGTTATTTTGTGTAATATTTTTTTTTAGGGGGTGTTTTTCTTGTAGCAAAAGAGCTGTTTAACTTAGGGCAATGCCCTACA
This sequence comes from Bombina bombina, assembly GCF_027579735.1. Lineage (NCBI taxonomy): Eukaryota > Metazoa > Chordata > Amphibia > Anura > Bombinatoridae > Bombina > Bombina bombina. The sequence continues at coordinate 225,002,640 of NC_069500.1, forward strand.
AAAGGCCCTTTTAAGGGTCCCTCAAAAAGGCCCTTTTAAGGGCCCTTGGTAGTTTTGGGGGTGGGGTTTCTATATTGTTAGGGGGTGTGTTTTTTGTAGCAAAAAAGCTGTTTAACTTAGGGCAATGTCCTACAAAAGGCCCTTTTAAGGGCCCTTGGTAGTTTGAGGGGTGGGGTTTTTTATAATGTTAGGGGGTGTTTTCTTGTAGCAAGAGAGCTGTTTAACTTAGGGCAATGCCCTACAAAAAGCCATTTTAAGGGCCCCCCAAAAGGCCCTTTTAATGGCCCTTGGTAGTTTTGGGGGTGGGGTTTCTATATTGTTAGGGGGTGTGTTTTTTGTAGCAAAAAAGCTGTTTAACTTAGGGCAATGTCCTACAAAAGGCCCTTTTAAGGGCCCTTGGTAGTTTGAGGGGTGGGGGTTTTTATAATGTTAGGGGGTGTTTTTTTGTAGCAAGAGAGCTGTTTAACTTAGGGCAATGCCCTACAAAAAGCCATTTTAAGGGCCCCCCAAAAGGCCCTTTTAATGGCCCTTGGTAGTTTGGGGGTTGTGGGTTTGTATACTGTTAGGGGTGTTTGTTTTTTGTAGCAAAAGAGCTGTTTAACTTAGAGCAATGCCCTACAAAAGGCCCTTTTATGGGCCCTTGGTAGTTTATTCTAGATTAGTTTTTTTATTTTGTGGTGTTTTTTTTTAAAGGGCATTAGAATAGGAATAAATTTTATTTTTTTGGATAATTTCGTTTTTTTTTGTAATGTTAGGTTTTAGTGTAAGGTAGCTTAGGTTTTATTTCACAGGTAAGTTTGTATTTATTTTAACTAGGTAGTTAGTAAAATAGTTAATAACTATTTACTAACTAGTCTACCTAGTTAAAATAAATACAAACAATGTGAAATAATGTGAAATAAAAATAAAACCTAAGCTATCTACAATGTAACTATTAGTTATATTGTAGCTCGCTTAGGTTTTATTTTACAGGTAAGTATTTAGTTTTAAATAGGTATTATTTAGTTAATAATGGTAAATTTAATTTAGATCTATTTTAATTATGTCAAAGTTAGGGGGTATTAGGGTTAGGGTTACGGTTAGCTTTAGTGTTAGGTTTAGGGGTAGGTGTAGGTGTAGGGGATAATAGTTTAATTTAGGCTGTTGCAATGTGAGGGGCTGGTGGTTTAGGGTTAATAGGTTTATTTAGGGATAGTGATGTGGGAGGCAAGAGGTTTAGGGGTCAATAACTTTATTTAGTTGCAGCAATGTCAGGGAGCGACGGAATAGGGGTTATTAACTTTAATATAGTGGCGGCGATGTTGGGGTGCGGCAGAATAGGGGTTAATAACTTTAATATAGTGGCGGCGATATCGGGAGCGGCAGATTAGGGGTTAATAGCTTTATTTAGGTGGCGATGATATCTGGAGCAGCAGATTAGGGGTTAATAACTGTAGGTAGGTGTTGGCGATGTCGGGGGCGGCAGATTAGGGGTGTTTAGACTCAGGGTTTATGTTAGGGTGTTAGGTTTAAACATAATTTATCTTTTTCCTCATAGACATCAATGGGGCTGCGTTACGGAGCTTTTTTTTTCCGCAATCGCAGGTGTTAGACTTTTTTCTGAAGCACTCTCCCCATTGATGTCTATGGGGAAAGCGTGCATGAGCACATCAAAACTGAGCTTGCATTGTGTGCGGTATGGAACTTAAAACTCAATATCGCACGCACAAGCCGGATTTTGAAAACTTGTAATGGCTGCGCTATAGGGGGTTAAATAACGCAACTTTTCTTGTGTTCGTTAATTTCCCTATAGCGCGCATAACTCGTAATCTAGGCATATATTTTTTAACAATACATATTCTGAAGTAGACTTTCTCTTTAAATGAAGTGCATAAGTTCCAAACAGTGACACAAAACTGATTTAAAGGGACATTGTATTCTAATGTAAAGTATATAAAAGAGCAGTTTACACAGTATGTAAAAGACAAATTAAACATTTTTTGTAAAGTAAAAGCTGTTTAAATTAAAACTATTAGGAAGCAAATGATTTTGTACAACTGAGTCCTTACTTACTAGCTTACAGGGCCAACTTCCGAAGGTAAAAAAACTTGGTTTATTCTGAACAAACACATTCAGCTAGATTACGAGTATTGCGTTATGACTCAAAAAGGATTGTTATGGCCCATAACGATGATTTTCCCCTAACGCCGCTATTACAAGTCTTGTCAGAATAGGTGTACTGCACACCTTTTTAGCCATCACGCAACGTCAGTACCACACTTTAAGAAAGGTCCTTTTTCAATGGGACTCCCATAGCGCCGGTATTACGAGTTTTGCGGTGAGGCCAAAAAGTGAGCGGTACAGTCTAAAATGACAAGATCCGTAACGCCATCTAAAGTCAGTAGTTATGAGTTTTATGCTACAAAGCTGTACCATAAAACTCATAACTAAACTGTCACAGAGTACACTAGCACCCATAAACTACTAACACCCATAAACTACAAGTTTTGAAAAACTTGTAATGGCTGCGCTATAGGGGGTTAAAAAAACGCAACTTTTCTTGCGTTCGTTAATTTCCCTATAGCGTGCATAACTCGTAATCTAGGCGTATATTTTTTAACAATACATATTCTGGAGTAGACTTTCCCTTTAAATGAAGAGCATAAGTTCCAAACAGTGACACAAAACTGATTTAAAGGGACACTGTATTCTAATGTACAGTGTATAAAAGAGCAGTTACACAGTATATGAAACACAAGTTACACAAGATCTTGAGAAAGGCTCAGAACGAGCTGAAACGCGTTGATGTGTTACACTATGAGAGATTGGAAAGTTTTGTGAATGAAGATTGCAAAACAATAGAAAGAAAAATATTGCAGTGTAAGCTGCTGCCAGAAATCCTAGCGGTTATAGAAACGTGCTGAAGGCGCAAGCAGGCTGTATGTGCCTAGAGCAGAATTTGGAGAAACTGCCGAAAGTGAACACTACCAGCTCCGTGTGATCCCTGAGGCTCTAACAAGGATCTGATAACCTGGAGACACGATGCAAAGACAAGACTGTGTCATCGAAAGGCAAGTTAAAACAGATCATAGAATTGGTGGGCCAAAGCAGGGGCGAGAGTGATTGTAGTGAGAAGAAAAGTGCACCGCTAAAGATCTATATGTATATGTTGGCAAGGTTCAACAGTATTAATATAACAAAGAAAAAGTCCCAATATAGCGCTCAAACCAATGCTTAGACTGATACAAAGTCTTGTAGATAATTCCAGATTCCAAACAACACAGTTCAAAATAGGTACAGTACCTCAATCCTCCGGTTATTGCCAGCGTTACACAAGCTCCCGGTCACGGTCTGTCCTCTGTGACTGAACTCCTCCTTCCCAATCACAACCAGGTGTGAGTTAGGCGATCCGCTCCTACAACACAGCAAATACTCACAGAGCTTCCCGCTAACCGCCCGCAGACCTCTGCAAGTCTATATAAATCAGCAATCAAAAAATAAAAAATAGGGCGAGTCAGGACCACAAGCAAGAGTTTAAAAGGTAACTTTTAATGCCATATTAATTTAAAACAGTTTCACAGCAAAAATTCGTAAAAAATTGGATCCAAGACAGCAGCGGTCTGACATGTTTCAGCTCTCTGCCTTATTCATAGACCGTGCTGTCTTGGATACACAGCCTACTTAAATTTACAAATCATAATGACGTGTTAAGCCTCAATTTAACTCCTTGATTACCAGCTTGCACATACATAGTTTTATTGTACAGGGAGCGCAGAATTATTAGGCAAATGAGTATTTTGACCACATCATCCTCTTTATGCATGTTGTCTTACTCCAAGCTGTATAGGCTCAAAAGCCTACTACCAATTAAGCATATTAGGTGATGTGCATCTCTGTAATGAGAAGGGGTGTGGTCTAATGACATCAACACCCTATATCAGGTGTGCATAATTATTAGGCAATTTCCTTTCCTTTGGCAAAATGGGTCAAAAGAAGGACTTGACAGGCTCAGAAAAGTCAAAAATAGTGAGATATCTTGCAGAGGGATGCAGCACTCTTAAAATTGCAAAGCTTCTGAAGCGTGATCATCGAACAATCAAGCGTTTCATTCAAAATAGTCAACAGGGTCGCAAGAAGCGTGTGGAAAAACCAAGGCGCAAAATAACTGCCCATGAACTGAGAAAAGTCAAGAGTGCAGCTGCCAAGATGCCACTTGCCACCAGTTTGGCCATATTTCAGAGCTGCAACATCACTGGAGTGCCCAAAAGCACAAGGTGTGCAATACTCAGAGACATGGCCAAGGTAAGAAAGGCTGAAAGACGACCACCACTGAACAAGACACACATGCTGAAATGTCAAGACTGGGCCAAGAAATATCTCAAGACTGATTTTTCTAAGGTTTTATGGACTGATGAAATGAGAGTGAGTCTTGATGGGCCAGATGGATGGGCCCGTGGCTGGATTGGTAAAGGGCAGAGAGCTCCAGTCTGACTCAGACGCCAGCAAGGTGGAGGTGGAGTACTGGTTATAAAAGAGCAGTTACACAGTATATGAAACACAAGTTACACAAGATCTTGAGAAAGGCTCAGAACGAGCTGAAACGCGTTGATGTGTTACACTATGAGAGATTGGAAAGTTTTGTGAATGAAGATTGCAAAACAATAGAAAGAAAAATATTGCAGTGTAAGCTGCTGCCAGAAATCCTAGCGGTTATAGAAACGTGCTGAAGGCGCAAGCAGGCTGTATGTGCCTAGAGCAGAATTTGGAGAAACTGCCGAAAGTGAACACTACCAGCTCTGTGTGATCCCTGAGGCTCTAACAAGGATCTGATAACCTGGAGACACGATGCAAAGACAAGACTGTGTCATCGAAAGGCAAGTTAAAACAGATCATAGAATTGGTGGGCCAAAGCAGGGGCGAGAGTGATTGTAGTGAGAAGAAAAGTGCACCGCTAAAGATCTATATGTATATGTTGGCAAGGTTCAACAGTATTAATATAACAAAGAAAAAGTCCCAATATAGCGCTCAAACCAATGCTTAGACTGATACAAAGTCTTGTAGATAATTCCAGATTCCAAACAACACAGTTCAAAATAGGTACAGTACCTCAATCCTCCGGTTATTGCCAGCGTTACACAAGCTCCCGGTCACGGTCTGTCCTCTGTGACTGAACTCCTCCTTCCCAATCACAACCAGGTGTGAGTTAGGCGATCCGCTCCTACAACACAGCAAATACTCACAGAGCTTCCCGCTAACCGCCCGCAGACCTCTGCAAGTCTGCATAAATCAGCAATCAAAAAATAAAAAATAGGGCGAGTCAGGACCACAAGCAAGAGTTTAAAAGGTAACTTTTAATGCCATATTAATTTAAAACAGTTTCACAGCAAAAATTCGTAAAAAATTGGATCCAAGACAGCAGCGGTCTGACATGTTTCAGCTCTCTGCCTTATTCATAGACCGTGCTGTCTTGGATACACAGCCTACTTAAATTTACAAATCATAATGACGTGTTAAGCCTCAATTTAACTCCTTGATTACCAGCTTGCACATACATAGTTTTATTGTACAGGGAGCGCAGAATTATTAGGCAAATGAGTATTTTGACCACATCATCCTCTTTATGCATGTTGTCTTACTCCAAGCTGTATAGGCTCAAAAGCCTACTACCAATTAAGCATATTAGGTAATGTGCATCTCTGTAATGAGAAGGGGTGTGGTCTAATGACATCAACACCCTATATCAGGTGTGCATAATTATTAGGCAATTTCCTTTCCTTTGGCAAAATGGGTCAAAAGAAGGACTTGACAGGCTCAGAAAAGTCAAAAATAGTGAGATATCTTGCAGAGGGATGCAGCACTCTTAAAATTGCAAAGCTTCTGAAGCGTGATCATCGAACAATCAAGCGTTTCATTCAAAATAGTCAACAGGGTCGCAAGAAGCGTGTGGAAAAACCAAGGCGCAAAATAACTGCCCATGAACTGAGAAAAGTCAAGAGTGCAGCTGCCAAGATGCCACTTGCCACCAGTTTGGCCATATTTCAGAGCTGCAACATCACTGGAGTGCCCAAAAGCACAAGGTGTGCAATACTCAGAGACATGGCCAAGGTAAGAAAGGCTGAAAGACGACCACCACTGAACAAGACACACATGCTGAAACGTCAAGACTGGGCCAAGAAATATCTCAAGACTGATTTTTCTAAGGTTTTATGGACTGATGAAATGAGAGTGAGTCTTGATGGGCCAGATGGATGGGCCCGTGGCTGGATTGGTAAAGGGCAGAGAGCTCCAGTCTGACTCAGACGCCAGCAAGGTGGAGGTGGAGTACTGGTTTGGGCTGGTATCATCAAAGATGAGCTTGTGGGGCCTTTTCGGGTTGTGGATGGAGTCAAGCTCAACTCCCAGTCCTACTGCCAGTTTCTGGAAGACACCTTCTTCAAGCAGTGGTACAGGAAGAAGTCTGCATCCTTCAAGAAAAGCATGATTTTCATGCAGGACAATGCTCCATCACACGCGTCCAAGTACTCCACAGCGTGGCTGGCAAGAAAGGGTATAAAAGAAGAAAAACAAATGACATGGCCTCCTTGTTCACCTGATCTGAACCCCATTGAGAACCTGTGGTCCATCATCAAATGTGAGATTTACAAGGAGGGAAAACAGTACACCTCTCTGAACAGTGTCTGGGAGGCTGTGGTTGCTGCTGCACGCAATGTTGATGGTGAACAGATCAAAACACTGACAGAATACATGGATGGCAGGCTTTTGAGTGTCCTTGCAAAGAAAGGTGGCTATATTGGTCACTGATTTGTTTTTGTTTTGTTTTTGAATGTCAGAAATGTATATTTGTGAATGTTGAGATGTTATATTGGTTTCACTGGTAAAAATAAATAATTGAAATGGGTATATATTTGTTTTTTGTTAAGTTGCCTAATAATTATGCACAGTAATAGTCGCCTGCACACACAGATATCCCCCTAAAATAGCTATAACTAAAAACAAACTAAAAACTACTTCCAAAACTATTCATCTTTGATATTAATGAGTTTTTTGGGTTCATTGAGAACATGGTTGTTGTTCAATAATAAAATTAATCCTCAAAAATACAACTTGCCTAATAATTCTGCACTCCCTGTATATATATCTCAATTCTACAAACTGTTATTTCAAACATTTAGAAAATATTTAGAAAATATTAGAGCATCATCTTACACCCTTTAAAAAGGACAAAATCTATTTAGTCCACATATATCGTTATACAAACAAGTACCTTTATAGAGCTAATTTATAGTATGTGTGATCTAATATGTTCAGAATATTTTATATCCAAGATTTAAAGCGTTATACAGCTAAGTTATGTCATTTTCTGTCTATTAACATTGTGACAAATTAAAGAGAAATTATCTCCATTTCGAATACTAGATTCCTAAGTCCTAAACTGATTAACCATATTACAGGAAGTGCAGAATTATTAGGCAAGTTGTATTTTTGAGGATTAATTTTATTATTGAACAACAACCATGTTCTCAATGAACCCAAAAAACTCATTAATATCAAAGCTGAATAGTTTTGGAAGTAGTTTTTAGTTTGTTTTTAGTTATTGCTATTTTAGGGGGATATCTGTGTGTGCAGGTGACTATTAACAAAAAACAAATATATACCCATTTCAATTATTTATTTTTACCAGTGAAACCAATATAACATCTCAACATTCACAAATATACATTTCTGACATTCAAAAACAAAACAAAAACAAATCAGTGACCAATATAGCCACCTTTCTTTGCAAGGACACTCAAAAGCCTGCCATCCATGGATTCTGTCAGTGTTTTGATCTGTTCAAAACACTGGGAGGCCATGTCATTAGATTTTCTTCTTTTATACCCTTTCTTGCCAGCCACGCTGTGGAGTACTTGGACGCGTGTGATGGAGCATTGTCCTGTATGAAAATCATGTTTTTCTTGAAGGATGCAGACTTCTTCCTGTACCACTGCTTGAAGAAGGTGTCTTCCAGAAACTGGCAGTAGGACTGGGAGTTGAGCTTGACTCCATCCTCAACCCGAAAAGGCCCCACAAGCTCATCTTTGATGATACCAGCCCAAACCAGTACTCCACCTCCACCTTGCTGGCGTCTGAGTCGGACTTGAGCTCTCTGCCCTTTACCAATCCAGCCACGGGCCCATCCATCTGGCCCATCAAGACTCACTCTCATTTCATCAGTCCATAAAACCTTAGAAAAATCAGTCTTGAGATATTTCTTGGCCCAGTCTTGACGTTTCAGCTTGTGTGTCTTGTTCAGTGGTGGTCGTCTTTCAGCCTTTCTTACCTTGGCCATGTCTCTGAGTATTGCACACCTTGTGCTTTTGGGCACTCCAGTGATGTTGCAGCTCTGAAATATGGCCAAACTGGTGGCAAGTGGCATCTTGGCAGCTGCACGCTTGACTTTTCTCAGTTCATGGGCAGTTATTTTGCTCCTTGGTTTTTCCACACGCTTCTTGCGACCCTGTTGACTATTTTGAATGAAACACTTGATTGTTCAATGATCACGCTTCAGAAGCTTTGCAATTTTAAGAGTGCTGCATCCCTTTGCAAGATATCTCACTATTTTTGACTTTTCTGAGCCTGTCAAGTCCTTCTTTTGACCCATTTTGCCAAAGGAAAGGAAGTTGCCTAATAATTATGCACACCTGATATAGGGTGTTGATGTCATTAGACCACACCCCTTCTCATTACAGAGATGCACATCACCTAATATGCTTAATTGGTAGTAGGCTTTCGAGCCTATACAGCTTGGAGTAAGACAACATGCATAAAGAGGATGATGTGGTCAAAATACTCATTTGCCTAATAATTCTGCACTCCCTGTATATTTAATAATTTTTCTTTAAGAGAAAATTGAAACCATATGGATTTAAACATACTATTTGTTCCTAACAATACTAATAGCTATACTATATGTACTATATATTGATATATCTATAGAAAGGGAACTAAAATTTTTTTGAAACAGCGATATATTATAATGAATAATATTAGATCTTATCGGGCCACATGAATCTCAAGAGGGGCCACTCAACTAAGGATTATTTGCCACAATTGTAAGAGTTTGTACTATGCTTTAAGCATATTAATTGTTATAGGTCAACTTACATACAAATACAATGTATTATCTAGTTTAAAATTAATTCTTACGTAAAGCCTATCTCCAACAGTTAATTAAGTCTGTGTGTATGTTAAGGCCCTCTGGGGCCCTTGTTCCCAATTTAAAAATCCAAAAAGCCTTGCGCATACGGAGCAGCTTGTCTCTATCTCCTCCTCTGTTGGGAACCCTTACCCATTCAATAATTTGCCATACTAGGTTGTCAGTACTACTATTGTGACAGAACTTAAAGTGCCTAGCCACTTGTGAGTCTGGATCATCGGACTTAATGTCGTAGATATGTTCTTTTATTCGCTCTCTAGCTTCCCTTGTGGTAAGACCAACGTACTGCTTTAGACATGCTTGGCAAGTCACAAGGTACACTACATATGTGCTCCGACAGTTTGTGCATGCATCAATGGTAAACACTCTCTGAGTCTTTGTCGATTGAAAAGTTTTACCAGTTAGCGTGTATGAGCATGCTTTGCATCTGGTGGCACCACACCTATAGTGGCCCTTGCATTCTAACCAACTTGTAACTCTGTGTAAGGTAGTTTTTATTTCACTAGGGGCCAAAATATTGCCCAAAGTCTTATTTTTCCTAGGGATGCACTTGCATCCCCTTTGTACTATCTCATAGAGATCTCCATCTCCTTTCAGAATCGGTAGACATTCTTGTACAATATTTGCAATCTGATCAAATTGTTTGCTATAATTTGTGACAAAAATAGGTATATTACTCATCTCTCTATTTCTCTTAGCTCTATTTGAGTGGAGCATCCTGTTTCTGTCCATTCTAGATACTATATTGTACGCTTTGGTAATTTGTTTTCTGGAAAATCCTCTCTGTAAAAACCTCTCTTTGAAATCTTCGGCCATATTATGGTATTCTGACAATGAGGAACAATTTCTTCGTAAACAAATAAATTCTCCTTTTAGTATTCCAAAGCTTGTATGCTTAGGATGCATACTTTTGGCATGCAAAATGCTATTACCTGCAATTTGCTTCCTGTGTAATTTAGTAACAACCTTGCTATCTTCATTAGAAAGTGTAAGGTCTAGATATTCAATACTCGTTTTACTTGCAGTGCTTGTAAAGCTTAGACCAACATCGTTAATATTAAGATCTTTTACAAACTCAGTGCACTCCTCTGCTGACCCTTGCCATATGAGAAGTAGATCGTCAATAAATCTCCTATACATCACAATACTCCCCCTCTGGCGGCAGTCTTCGCCATATACATGGGATAGCTCCCACCACCCCATGTATAAATTTGCAAAGGAGGGGACAAAAGTAGCCCCCATTGCAGTACCTCTCCTTTGCAGGTAAAAACTGCCGCCAAATGAAAAGTAATTTTGTGTAAGTAAAAAGAGGAGTGCCCTAAGTAGGAAGCTCTTGTCAGTATTACTGTAACCTGTATATTTATCCAAGAAAAATGCTACTGCAATCATACCTTTTTCCAAAGGAATGGTAGAATACAAACTAACTACATCAATGGTTAACCATGAATATTCTGGTTTCCAATTGATGTCTTCTACCAATACTAACAGATGTTTCGTGTCCTTAAGGAATGAAGGAAGAACCCTTACCAATGGCTGTAAAATACCTTCCATCCATCTCCCCAAGGATTCCAACAAGGATCCAATACCAGAGACGATAGGACGTCCCTGGACATTGTCAAGACCCTTGTGCATCTTGGGGAGATGGTGGAAGATAGGAATTTTAGGATGTTTAACCCATAAAAAAGCTTTGGTGTCATCATCAATGATACCTAATTCATTTCCATCATCTAGGATTTGTCCCAGACTTAGTTTAAATGCATTAGTGGGGTCAAAGCTCAGTTTTTCATATACCTCAGTTTGACTTAGCTGCCTTTCAGCTTCCATGATATAATCTTGTTTGTCTAAGACAACAATGTTACCACCTTTATCACTTCTACGAATCACGATGTCTTGTTTTAATTTAAGCCTCTGTATGGCTTCTTGTTCTGATTTGGTTAAGTTATTAGATCTATCAAACTCAACTGCAACAGACTCTTGTAATTTGTGTAGTTCCTTTTCTACTCGTTTGTGAAAGGACTCTAAATAAATAAATTACGTTTCTCACAAATTTATTCAAGTCTAACAATGTCTCAAAGAGATTAAAATTGGTAGAGGGAACAAATCCCAAGCCATATTTTAACACTTTTTCCTCTTCTTTGTCTAGGGCTGTATTAGAAAGATTTAAAATAGTTAAATCTTGTACTTGTTGCGTTTCTGCTGTTTTCTCTTAAAGAAAAATTATTAAATATAATATGGTTAATCAGCTTAGGACTAAGGAATCTAGTATTCGATATGGAGATAATTTCTCTTTAATTTGTCACAATGTTAATAGACAGAAAATGACAAAACTTAGCTGTATAACGCTTTAAATCTTGGATATAAAATATTCTGAACATATTAGATCACACATACTATAAATTAGCTCTATAAAGGTACTTGTTTGTATAACGATATATGTGGACTAAATAGATTTTGTCCTTTTTAAAGGGTGTAAGATGATGCTCTAATATTTTCTAAATATTTTCTAAATGTTTGAAATAACAGTTTGTAGAATTGAGATATATATACAATAAAACTATGTATGTGCAAGCTGGTAATCAAGGAGTTAAATTGAGGCTTAACACGTCATTATGATTTGTAAATTTAAGTAGGCTGTGTTTCCAAGACAGCACGGTCTATGAATAAGGCAGAGAGCTGAAACATGTCAGACCGCTGCTGTCTTGGATCCAATTTTTACGAATTTTTGCTGTGAAACTGTTTTAAATTAATATGGCATTAAAAGTTACCTTTTAAACTCTTGCCTGTGGTCCCGATTCAACAGTATTAACTGGTAGTAATTATTGTTTGCCGCTTATTTGTTGGAACAGCAACGGTATACAAAGCGTTAACATCAGACATACATAGCCTTCACATTTTGGATACAATTAAATTGTCAAAAATCTGTTACATTTTGAATTTAAGAGTAACGTGATTCCAAGCATATCACTGGCCAGTGGAGGACACATGTTCTCTAAAGGAACGTAGTTGATTTTGTTTTGTTTGGAAGGAAAACAATGGGACAAGTATATATGACAAGTTATCCTTTCCTTATATTCAATAATATTGTCTATTTGTCTGAGCATTTCAAGTGTATTAAATATAGAGTGCGCACTCTGAATATAGGTTCTTAATGGTTTTATATAAATTTCAATTTTAAAGATTATGAATTGATGTTTTTTATTGTGTAGTTTTATATGTTTAAAATAAATTGATGTATTTAGCCTTTTAAACGCTTCTCAGATATTTATTTATTTATTATTGACACATTTTTTTGTAAAGTAAAAGCTGTTTAAATTAAAACTATTAGGAAGCAAATGATTTTGTACAACTGAGTTCTGGGAAATACTAGCTGACAGGGCCAACTTCCGAAGGAAAAAGACTTGGTTTATTCAGAACAAACACATTCAGCTAGATTACGAGTTTTGCGTTATGATTCAAAAAGCATTGCTATGGCCCATAACGATGCTTTTTCCCTAACGCCGCTATTACAAGTCTTGTCAGAATAGGTGTACTGCACACCTTTTTGGCCGTCACACAGCATCAGTACTGCACTTTAAGAAAAGTCCTTTATTAATGGGACTCCCATAGCGCCGGTATTACGAGTTCTGTGGTGAGGCCAAAAAGTGAACGGTACAGCCTAAAATGACAAGATCCGTAACGTCATCTAAAGTCAGTAGTTATGAGTTTTATGCTACAAAGCTGTACCATAAAATTCATAACTAATCTGTCACAGAGTACACTAACACCCATAAACTACCTATAAGCCCCTAAACCGAGGTCCTCCCGCATCACAAACACTAAAATTAAATTATTAACCCCTAATCTGCCGCTCCGGACATCGCCGCCTAAACCTAACCTTAACCTAACCCTAACACCCCTAACTTAAATATAATTAAAATAAATCTAAATAAAACTTACAGTTGTTACCTAAATAATTCCTATTTAAAACTAAATACTTACCTGTAAAATAAAACCTAAGCTAGCTACAAAATAACTAATAGTTACATTGTAGCTTTTTTAGGTTTTATTTTTATTTAACAGGTAAGTTTGTAATTATTTTAACTAGTTAGTAAATAGTTATTAACTGTTTACTAGCTACCTAGTTAAAATAAATACAAAGTTACTTGTAAAAGAAAACCTAACCTGCCTTACACTAAAACCTAACATTACAATAAAATAAAATAAATTAAATTAAATACATTTATCTAAATTACAAAAAAAATAAAAAATAAACACCAAATTACACAAAATAAAAAACGAAATTATCAAAAATAAAAATGAATTATCCTAATCTAATAGCCCTATCAAAATAAAAAAGCCCCCCCCCCCAAATAAAAAAAACCCTAGCCTACACTAAACTGCCAATGGCCCTTAAAAGGGCCTTTTGCGGGGCATTGCCCAAAAGAAATCAGCTCTTTTACCTGTAAAATAAAATACAAACAACCCCCCAACAGTAAAACCCACCACCCACCCAACCAAACCCCCCAAATAAAAACCTATCTAAATAAACCTAAGCTAACCATTGCCCTAAAAAGGGCATTTGGATGGGCATTGCCCTTAAAAGGGCATTTAGCTCTTTTACATTACCCTAATCTAAAAATAAAACCCACCCAATAAACCCTTAAAAAACCTAACACTAACCCCCGACGATCCACTTACAGTTTTCGAGACCGGACATCCATCCTCATCCAAGCTGCAGAAGTCCTCATCAAAGCTGGCAGAAGTCTTCATCCAAGTGGGCCGAATTCCTCATCGAAGCCGGCAGAAGTCTTCATCCAAGCAGGTAGAAGTCTTCACCCAGATGGCATCTTCTATCTTCATCCACCAGGCGAGAAGGGGGTCCATCTTCAAGACAACCGGCGCAGAGCATCCTCTTCTTCCGATGGTCAACGTAGAATGAAGTTTCCCTTTAAGGTACGTCATCCAAGATGGTGTCCCTTACATTCCGATTGGCTGTTAGAATTCTATCAGTCAATAGGAATAAAAGGGAAAAAAATCCTATTGGCTGTTGCAATCAGCCAATAAGATTGAGCTTTCATCCTATTGGCTGAGCCAATAGGATGAAAGCTCAATCCTATTGGCTGATTGCAACAGCCAATAGGATTTTTTCCCCTTTAATTCCGATTGGCTGATAGAATTCTACCTTAAAGGGAAACTTCATTCTACGTTGACCATCGGAAGAAGAGGATGCTCCACGCCAGATGTCTTGAAGATGGACCCGCTCCAAGTCGGATGGATGAAGATAGAAGATGCCGTCTGGATGAAGACGTCTGCCCACTTGGATGAAGACTTCTGCCGGCTTCGATGAGGACTTCTGCCCGCTTGGATGAAGACTTATGCCGCCTGAATGAGGATGAATGTCCGGTCTTCGAGAACTGTAAGTGGATCGTCGAGGGTTAGTGTTAGGTTTTTTAAGGGTTTATTGGGTGGATTTTATTTTTAGCTTAGGGTTTTGGCAGTAAAAGAGCTAAATGCCCTTTTAAGGGCAATGCCCATCCAAATGCCCTTTTCAGGGCAATGGTTAGCTTAGGTTTATTTAGATAGGCTTTTATTTGGGGGGTTTGGTTGTGTGGGTGGTGGGTTTTACTGTTGGAGGGTTGTTTGTATTTATTTTTACAGGTAAAAGAGCTGATTTCTTTGGGGCAATGCCCCGTAAAAGGCCCTTTTAAGGGCCATTGACAGTTTAGTGTAGGCTAGGGTTTTTTTTGTTTTTTTTGGGGGGGGGGCTTTTTATTTTGATAGGGCTATTAGATTAGGAGTAATTCATTTTTACTTTTGATAATTTCGTTTGTTTTTTTTTAAAAATATCTTTTTATTTTATGTCAACAATACAACAAAAATATTGGTTAAATTCAGTTGAAAGAAATTATACAAACATTATCATCAGCTCTCAACAATACGTATATCGCGTGGCTCTATACAAGCAGCGAAGAAGAAACAAACAAGAAAAACAAACAAAAAAAAATCATCATACATTATTTCATGTAAACAGTTGTACTAACTTAACAAATCTTCCTCATAAATATAAACACTGTTTATGATGAGGCCTCAACCTCTAAATTATGATAAAATTGTCACTGAACCGTTGGTTCATGGAAAAAAAAAAAAGGGGGAACAAAAGGAAAAAAGGGGACGGATAATAGTTTTTCTCTTCCCCGTCTCCCTCTCCCCCATCCCTTTAAAAAACATCACTGCCTAAACCGTTTCTATCACCAAATATTCAATAAGACTATTTCAGAGTTTCGAAATGGAAAAATCAGATGATCAATTTCGGTGGGTGGAAATATCTTAATACATTTTGCCAATTTATTAAAAAAAACTGTTATTTCTCGCTCTGAGTTTAGATCTGTGGCTAGTTCTATTAAATACTGTTTTTTGAGATAAGTTTTTACTTCTTAAAGATTAAGTTTCTGGCTGCCAGAATGACTAAATTTACTATCTTAGAATCAGTAAAATCCATATTATTAGATATCAAGAAGATAATCACAGGCAGTGTGATTTTGAGAGGTGTTACTGTCATCACTTTAAGTAGCCAAAATTCTAATTTGTTCCAGAATTGTTTAAGTCTGGGACAGTTCCAGGTCATATGGATTAAGTCTGCTACTGGTAAGCTGCACTTTGGGCATTTGTTGAAATTTGTATTATACCATCTATAGCCTCTATCTGGGTTATAATAAATTTGATATAAAAGTTTTATATGGGACTCTCTCCAGGTCTTGGCTATAGTAGACTCAAAAAGTAATCTTAAGGACCGAGCCACGTGTAATTCCTCATCAATATTAGCAGAGGTGAAGTTTGTCCATTTTTGAGCTAAGTTCCCTAAATTCAAGCTTCCCTTATATGAGACGAGATATGTATACCAAGGAGCAATGGAAAAATGACCTGCCTTAGTCAAAACTGACCAATTGTCCAATTTTCCCCAGGACCATCTCCAGGTGAATTTGCTGGCTAGCTGTGTGGCATAGTGTCTGGCTTGGAGATATGCAAAGGAATCCTGATTATTCGGATTAAACTCATGTTTCAGATTTTCAAAGGATATAATATTTCCTGTCTCTGAATTAAGGAACTGTGATACCAAATAAAGCCCATGACTATGCCAGTTTTGCAATAGTGCAGATTGTGTTCCCTCCTGGTATTCTGGATTTCACAGAAAAGTTTGAAATCTCGGTATGTTAATATTTATTTCAACGCGTGCTCCAATCTTGCCCCATGCTTAAATTATCTTGTATATGGTTTTAAGACTTTTCACTTGCTTAGGTGGAGAGGAACATGAACATGAAGCAGAGAGGTGGGCAGTAATGGATATATCATACTGACTTCGAGTTCACTATCTGTAAAATGGTCTGATTATGCAATCCAATCAGCTGCAATACGTCCTAGGAAGACTAAGTTGTAAAGATAAAGATCAGGCAAAGCCAATCCGGCCGATTGCTTAGGTAAATTTAGTCTCTGCAAAGATATTCTAGGTTTTTTTGATTACCAAATAAAATGACGAAATGCGGTATTAAATTTTTTAATGTCATACAATTCAAGCTTCCCTTATAGTCAGGTATTAGGGGTTAATAAGTGTAGGCAGGTGTCGGCGACGTTGAGGGGGGCAGATTAGGGGTTAATAAATATAATAAAGGGGTCGGCGGTGTTAGGGGTAGCAGATTAGGGGTACATAAGTATAACGTAGGTGGCGGTCGGCAGATTAGGGGTTAAAAATTTTAATCGAGTGGCGGTGGTGTGGGGGGACCTCGGTTTAGGGGTACATAGGTAGTTTATGGGTGTTAGTGTACTTTAGGGTACAGTAGTTAAGAGCTTTATGAATCGGCGTTAGCCAGAAAGCTCTTAACTCCTGCTATTTTCAGGCGGCTGGAATCTTGTCGTTAGAGCTCTAACGCTCACTTCAGAAACGACTCTAAATACCAGCGTTAGAAAGATCCCATTGAAAAGATAGGCTACGCAAATGGCGTAGGGGGATCTGCGGTATGGAAAAGTCGCGGCTGAAAAGTGAGCGTTAGACCCTTTAATCACTGACTCCAAATACCAGCGGGCGGCCAAAACCAGCGTTAGGAGCCTCTAACGCTGGTTTTGACGGCTACCGCCGAACTCCAAATCTAGGCCTTGGTGTTTACAATACAAACCCAAAATCATTGTGATCTCTGAATCGTGGCTAACCGCAAAAATACCTGACTCTGCCATTGCAATACATGGATATTCATGCCATAGAAATGATAGAACAAAGAGAGGAGGCGGTATTGTAATTTATGTTGACAATTCCACAAAGTACACCCCCTTACAAAAATCTAGCTCTCCTGCCACCTTTGATTTCCTTTCTGGCAAAATTGAAATCCCATGCAGTAAATCAATAATTGTTGCAGGGATCTACCGCCCACCTAGCTCCCCTGTACATTCCCTTTCTGACATAGCACATCTCCTTAGTGAAACCATAGCTCAAAACCCAAAAAGGGAAATTTTGGTTTTTGGAGATTTTAATATTGATTGGCTGAATCTAAAAAATAATAGTTGTTGCTCACTGTTTAAATCTCTGCAGCTAACACAATTAATCTCCTCTCCAACTCGCATAAACATCAAAAGCCATAATCACACCCTGCTTGACTGGATTCTCTCCACTTCTCCCAACTGAATCCAGGAGGCAGGTGTTCTTCCTAACAATTTCAGTGACCACTGCCTAGTGTACTGCGTGCGCAAAATAAAGGCAACTAAATCCTCTCCCAAGGTTAAAATCACCAGGTCCTTCAAAAAATGTAATCTTCAATCATTTCTAAATGACATTAAGAACCTCCCCTGGCACAGATTAAACCTAATCCCAGATCTAGATTCTGCAGTAGAATTCTTCCAGTCTGAACTCCTACAAGTTTGGAATTTGCATGCCCCACTTGCGTAAGGTGAAAGTAAAAGGAGCACACTTAAATTGGATCACAGCTGACCTCATTCAAATGTACCAGTTTCGGGATTCATTGTGGTCAAAGTTCAAGCATACAGGCTCTATGAATGATCACTGTGTATATAGACAATGGCGAAATATATGCACTAAACAAACAAAATTGGCCAAGGCCCAATATTTTTGTGAAAATCTGATCAATAACATATCAAACCCTAGAAAGTTTTGGAAACTCATAAACAACTTACAAAATCCACCAATCCACTCCCAACCCCCCACTATCAATGTGGACAACCAAACCCTGCAACTCCCCTTAGAAGTAGCAAATGCCTTTAATAGTTATTTTGTCGGATGCTCCACCATCCTGATTGACAAACTAATAAATGACACGCATCCTGAAACTACAAATGTGGATCAGGCCCCACTAAATCAGCAAAGACCCAATATACAGAAGTTCAATTTTAGACCTGTACCCATCAAGGTCGTTAAGAAACACCTTGATAATCTAAAAATGAAAAACCAGTCTGGACCTGATCAAATCCCAGCAATGCTGTTGAAGCTCAGTGCTCCGGCAATTGCTAAACCCGTCACAACCCTAATTAACGAATCCTTGGTGTCTGGATGCATACCCAATGTTTGGAAAACTGCAAGAGTAGTGCCTATCCATAAAAGTGGGGAGTTAACCTTGGTTTCTAATTATCGTCCCATATCTTTGCTCCCAGTATTGTCAAAAATCTTAGAAAAATGCGTCCATACGCAACTATGTGAGTATTACCAGCAATCTAACTATCTGACCCCTGATCAATCAGGTTTTCGCCCGAATCACTCCACTACAACTGCCCTCCTAAAAGTTTGCAATGACATCCAAACTGGCATGGAACAAGGAGACCTAACTGGAGCTATTTTCCTTGACTTTGCAAAGGCATTTGACACAGTAGACCATGACATACTACTGCTCAAACTAAAAAACTCAGGTATTGGTGATCGTCCGCTAACCTGGTTTCGATCATATGTATCGGATAGATCACAATATGTCTCCATTTCTGACAGTGACTCCCTCCCTCTCCCGGTCACGTGTGGTGTTCCCCAAGGATCCATTCTCGGCCCCCTACTATTCACATTATTTATAAATGATCTGCCTAATGTCTGCAAATCCTCAACTGTACACATGTACGCAGACAACACAGTAATCTATGCAAACAATTCCGATCTGCCGCAGCTTGAAGCAGTGCTCCAAGACCAATTCACAGAGGTAGAAAAATGGATCTCAAAGTAATTTTATTAATTTAATTTAATTTATTTTATTTTATTTTATTGTAATGTTAGTTTTTAGTGTAAGGCAGGTTAGGTTTATTTTACAGGTAAGTTTGTATTTATTTTAACTAGGTATTTATTAAATAGTTAATAACTATTTACTAACTAGTCTACCTAGTTAAAATAAATACAAACTTAGCTGTGAAATAAAAATAAAACCTAAGCTAGCTACAATATAACTATTAGTTATACTGTAGCTAGCTTAGGTTTTATTTTACAGGTATTTAGTTTTAAAGTATTATTTAGGTAATATTTGTAAGTTGTATTTAGATTTATTTTAATTATATTTATGTTAGGGGGTGTTAGGGTTAGGGTTAGGGTTACGTTAGGGTTAGGTTTAAGGGTTAATATATTTATTTAGTGTTAGGGATGTTGTAGGCCAGAGGTTTAGGGGTTAATAACTTTAGCATATTGGCAGCGACATTAGAGGCGGCAGATTAGGGGTTAATAACTGTAATGTAGGTGGTGGCGATGTTAAGGGCAGCAGATTAGGGGTTAATAAGAGTATTTAGGTTGCGGCAACGTTAGGGGAGCAGGTTAGGGGTTAATAACTGTATGTAGGTGGCAGCAATATCGTGAGTGGCAGATTAGGGGTTAATAGTTTTATTTAGGTTGCAGCGATGTTAAGGGTGGCAGATTAGGGGTTAATAACATTATGTAGGGGGCGGCAGATTAGGGGTGTTTAGGGGTTAATAATTTTAGCATATTGGTAGCGTCATTGGGGGCGGCAGATTAGGGGTTAGTAATTGTAATGTAGGTGGCGGCGATGTTAAGGGCGGCAAATTAGGGGTTAATAAGTAAATGTAGGTGGCGGCGATATTGGGAGCGGCAGATTAGGGGTTAATAGTTTTATTTAGGTGGCAGCGATGTTAAGGGCGGCAGATTAGAGGTTAATAACATTATGTAGGGGGCGGCAGATTAAGGGTGTTTAGACGTGGTTTTTATGTTAGGGTGTTAGGTTTAAACATAACTTTTTCTTTTCCCATAGACATCAATAGTGCTGCGTTATGGAGCTTTTTTTCCCCGATCGCAGGTGTTAGGCTTTTTTTTTGCCGGTTATGTCTATGGGGAAATCGTGTACGAGCACTTCAAAGCAGCGCTTGTATTTGGGTGAAGCATGGAGCTCAACGCCACCATATAGCCCGTGCAAGTCTGCTTTTGCAAACCTGTAATAGCAGCGCTATAGGGCAGTGAAATAACTCCAAAAATGTTGCGGTCGTTAATTTCCCTATAGTGCTCAAAACTCGTAATCTGACTCATAGTTTTTTTAAAATACAACATTGTAATATATTTTAAATTATTCAACTTTTTTGTGTATTCTGTACCTTTAATATACATAGTGCCATTTATACTGTATCCTCTATTTTTATGGACCTTTGATATTTTACAAATTGTTGATATTTATAATATTAGAGGAAATTTTGATTTTCTTTACTAAAAAAAATATTATAGAATTTGCTATTTGTCAGTGGCATATTATTATAAAGGGGCTATCAAGTTTTCATGATGCATATTTCCAGTGTGTGTCCTAAGAGAGACTTATGGGTGGGGTTCCTTTTTCTGTAATCTGTCTTCTTTTTTGGGGGGGGAGGGGGTAGTCTGCTCTTCCTGCTTTCCCAGCCCATTTCAATTGGTGTCCCAGTCTAACCTCATCAACAGTGCCAAACTGGGAACTTCTAAATGTTTTTTAAAGGTTTTACACTGTCTTTTAAGATCAGTATCTGTGCATCTTATTCTTTATAGTGATGTCTATTACCTGCAGCTATATGAAAATTGGTGTACACTGTCCTCACAAGGAATGATATCTCCCCAGTTTTGTCTGGCCACACACTTTTCAGAGCTATACATTTTAATTATACAATGTTTTTTTTTTCTTTTCAATTACTCTGGGGTATATTTTGGAATGTGTGTTAGAGCCAATGAGAAGGCAGCTGTCCTCCCCTTTCTTTTCCTCCAGAGCTTGTGCTTTGTTGTCTGCATGTTGATTCCTTGCTGCAAAGTTACATCTAATCTAAGCCCCCTAATAAAATAAAAAGCCCCCCAAAATAATAAAATGTCCCTACCCTTAACTAAATTACAGAAGTAATCAGCTCTATAACCAGCCCTTAAAAGGGCCATTTGTGGGGCATTGCCCCAAAGTAATCAGCTCTTTTACCTGTAAAAAAAAGAACAACCCCCCATTGCAATCCAACACCCACACAACCCTACTCTAAAACCCACCCGATCCCCCCTTAAAAAAACCTAAGTCTAACACCCAGGTGCTCCTTACCTGTCCTGAAGACCGGCGGAGAAGGTCCTGTTCCAGGCGGTGAAGTCTTCTTCCAGGTGGCGACCTCTTCTTCTTCCAGGAACCAGCCAGCGCGGAGCAGAGGAGTTGAAGACCGATGACCACGGAGCTGAAGACCAGCTACTCTTGAACTGAAGACCGGCGATGCTAGAACTGAAGATCGGCGACGCTGGAACTGAAGACTGCGGAGCCATGGAGCGTGGAGCATCCTCTTCATATGATCTCTGCCGTACACTGAATAGGAATTCAAGGTACGCGATTAAAAATGGCGCCTTGAATTCCTATTGGCTGATTTGAGCATTCAAATTCAAATCAGCCAATCGGATGAGAGCTACTGTAATTCTATTGGCTGATTTGAATAGCCAATAGAATAAGGGCTACTGACATTCTATTGGCTATTCAAATCAGCCAATAGAATTACAGTAGCTCTCATCCGATTGGCTGATTTGAATTTGAAGGCTCAAATCAGCCAATAGGAATTCAAGGGACGCCATTTTTAATCGCGTACCTTGAATTCCTATTCAGTGTACGGTGGAGATCATATGAAGAGGATCCTCCATGCTCCATGGCTCCGCAATCTTCAGTTCCAACGTCACCGATCTTCAGTTCCAGCATCGCCGGTCTTCAGTTCCAGAGTGGATGGTCTTCAGCTCCGCAGTCATCGGTCTTCAACTCCTCCACTACGTGCCGGCTGGTTCCTGGAAGAAGAAGAGGTCGCCGCCTGGAAGAAGACTTCACCGCCTGGAACAGGACCTTCTCCGCCGGTCTTCAGGACAGGTAAGGATCCCTTGGGTGTTAGACTTAGGTTTTTTTAAGGGGGGATCGGGTGGGTTTTAGAGTAGGGGTGTGTGGGTGGTGGATTGTAATGGGTGGGGGTTTCTTTTTTTTACAGTTAAAAGAGCAATGCCCTGCAAAAGGCCCTTTTAAGGGCTAGTAATAGAGCTGATTACTTTTGTAATTTAGTTTAGGGTAGGGAAATTTTATTATTTTGGGGGGCTTTTTTATTTTATTAGGGGGCTTAGATTAGGTGTAATTAGCTTAAAAATCTTGTAATCTTTTTTTATTTTTTGTAATTTAGTGTGTTTTTTTGTAATATAGTTTAGTTTATTTAATTGTATTTTAGTTTAGATAATTGTAGTTTATTTAATTAATTTATTGATAGTGTAGTGTTAGGTGTATTTGTAACTTAGGTTAGGATTTATTTTACAGGTAATTTTGTAATTATTTTAACTAGGTAGCTATTAAATAGTTATTAACTATTTAATAGCTATTTACCTAGTTAAAATAAATACAAAGTTACCTGTAAATAAATATAAACCCTAAAATAGCTACAATGTAATTATTAATTATATCTTAGGGTTTATTTTATAGGTAAGTATTTAGTTTTAAATAGGAATAATTTAGTTAATAATATTAATATTATTTAGATTTATTTCAATAATAATTAAGTTAGGGGGTGTTAGGGTTAGACTTAGGTTTAGGGGGTAATATATTTAATATAGGTGGCGGCGGTGTAGGGGGATTAGATTAGGGGTTAATAAATTTAATATAGGTGGCGGCGGTGTAGGGGGCTCAGATTAGGGGTAGTATAGTTAATATAGGTGGCAGCGGTGTAGGGGGCTCAGCGTTTCTCAGCTACAAGCTGTTTCATCAGGCTGATGAAGCCTGATGAAACAGCTTGTAGCTGAGAAACGCGTTGCCTTGTTTTTACCATTTTAATAAAACTTTTTTAATATCCTGAACACTTGCTACTATTTCGTTTGCCTGCCTGCTATACCCTTGACTGCGAGGGGTTATCTTATCCTGAGTATTCCTGACTACTGGTGGTCCTGACTTCCATCTATATCCATTGGGCCTGTGTTCAAGTCTGGTGGTTGACTATATTGATCCCATCCTGTCTCTATAGCATCAAAGGAGATGCTACAACTATTGTGAGTACCATTCTATCTTATTACATTGCTCACTGTGTCAAGACAATACTAGGCCATATAGGCACCTATGTCTCTTATGTCGTTTTGATACAGACATCATACTATCACCGGAGGTTGGTCCCCTGGGTGACTGTAAGAGATCCCAGACTGTCTCTATAGCACTAACTGAGGTGCTTAAACAAATGTGAGTTCAATCTTTGTACATCTATCAAATACATATTTGGACCAAACAATATTGGGCCATGTGGCGCATCTATCTTCTCTTGTTTTTTTAGATTGCTGCTTTGGAACCCGGCCTGGATCTCCACAGATAGCTGCCTGATCATCATCTCAGTGACTCTTCATTATATACCAATAGAGACTTTTCTCAATATATGATTTTATATTATAGTGCACTTCTCAATCAAATGTACACACCATATTGAGAGGTTGCATACTTAGGTCTTATTACCTGTATAATATTATTGTTACCTATATATCTGTGTCTTTCTCCTAGGAGGTTGTGCTATATATTCATTATATCTCGGTCTATTCACCTGCATAATATTATCATTGTATACCACTCTAACTTTATCTTTCTCCTAGGAGGTTGTGCTTTACAATTATATTTATTATATCTATATCCATATTTATGCCCACTATTGATAGAATAGATTACTGTCTTTTACAATAAGCATCTTATCTTTCTCTTATGAGGTTGTTGGATATATTTTTTATATCTTGCCTATATTGACGGCTATAGTGAACTGACTAAATCACTTCTATAGTTGTTAGGAATATAGAGTATCCTCTATTAGGGCGCCCCCTCCTCTGTTTCTTAGTTTGCAATAGTGCATTTCTGTTGCTTCAATAAAGAATATCAAGACAATAAAGCATATTTGATAATAGAAGTAAATTGGAAAGCTGTTTAAAATTGTTTGCAAAATCATGAAAATTGTGGGTTTCACATTATTTTAAGCAACATTCTATTGCCCAGAAGATTATATTTAGTTTGTTTAACCCCTTCATGACTGAGGACGTGCTAGGAACGTCCTACAAAACAACACTCTTAACGACCAAGGATGTTCCTGGCACGTCCTCTGGTCGTTCAAGTGGTGGAAGCGATCCTGATCACTTCCAGTAGCTTTTAAGGTATTGCAGTGATGCCTCAATATTGAGGCATCCTGCAATACCAATTTTTTACTTACCGATGCAGAGAGAGCTACTCAGTGGCAATCTCTGTATTGATAGTGATGGTGCCAATCGGATCCTCATTGGTGGGTGGGAGCATTGGCGGGAGGGTGGCCCATTGTGCGGGGGGGCTGCGTGGGGCGCGCGCAGCAACCACTGCCGTTAATGAGTAATAAATGCAAAGGAGGGAGAGGGAGGGGGGGAAAACTAAGGATCATAGGATCTGGGAGGGGGAGAGGGAGGGGGTTTTGAAGGGGGCTGCTACACTACAGAAAAATTAAATTTATTTTTAAAAAAATAAAAAACTTTTTTGGGGGGGGGCAAAATGGGTACTGGCAGACAGCTGCCAGTATCTAAGAATGCGGCACATAGGTAGCGGGGGGAGGGTTAGGGGGGTCCATCAGAGCTACATAAATTTTATTTAAAAAAAAAGAAAAGCCTTTTATTTTAGTCCTGGCAGACTTTCTGACAGTACTCAAGATGGCGGGAAAATTGTGGGGTAGGGGAGGGAAGAGAGATGTTTGGGAGGGATCAGGGGGTGGGATGTCCCAGGTGGGAGGCTGATCTCTACACTAAAGCTAAAATTAACCCTGCAAGCTCCTTACAAGCTACCTAATTAACCCCTTTACTGCGGGGCATAATACAAGTGTGATGCACAGCGGCATTTAGCGGCCTTCTAATTGCAAAAAACAACACCAAAGCCATATATGTCTGCTATTTATGAACAAAGAGGATCCCAGAGAAGCATTTACAACCATTTGTGCATAATTGCACAAGCTGTTTGTAAATAATTTCAGTGAGAAACATAAAGTTTGTGAAAAAGTTTGTGAAAAAGGGAACAAATTTTTTTATTTGAACGCATTTGGTCGTGAAATGGTGGCATGAAATATACCAAAATGGGCCTAGATCAATACTTGGGGGTGTCTACTATACTACACTAAAGCTAAAATTAACCCTGCACGCTCCCTACAAGCTTCCTAATTAACCCCTTCACTGTTGGGCATAATATACATATGGTGCTCAGCGGTATTTAGCGGCCTTCTAATTACCATAAAGCAACACCAAAGCCATGTATATCTGCTATTTCTGAACAAAGGGGATCCCAGAGAAACATTTACAACCATGTATGCAATAATTGCACAAGCTGTTTGTAAATTATTTCAGTGAGAAACTTAAAGTTTGTGAAAAAGTTTGTGAAAAAGTGAACGTTTTTTTATTTGATCGCATTTGGTGGCGAAATGGTGGCATTAAATATACCAAAATGGGTCTAGATTAATACTTTAGGTTGATGGGAACAGCCAATAGAATGCAAGCTCAATCCTATTGGCTGATTGGATCAGCCAATAGGATTAAAGCTCAATCCTATTGGCTGATTGCATCAGCCAATAGGATTTTTTCACCTTTAATTCCGATTGGCTAATAGAATTCTATCAGCCAATCGGAATTCAAGGGACACCATCTTGGATGACATAATTTAAAGAAACCTTCATTCATCTTTAGTCGTCAGAAGAAGAGGATGCTCCGCACCGGATGTCTTGAAGATGGACCCACTCCGGATGGATGAAGATAGAAGATGCCGTCTGGATGAACACTTCTGCCCGTCTGGAGGACCACTTCTGTTGGCTTGGATGAAGACTCCCGGCTTCATTGAGGACTTCTTGCCGCTTCGCTGAGGACTTCTCCTGGCTTCGTTGAGGATGGATGTCGGCTCTTCAAAACTGTAAGTGGATCTTCAGGGGTTAGTGTTAGGTTTTTTTAAGGGTTTATTGGGTGGGTTTTATTTTTAGGTTAGGGTTTGGGCATCAATAGAGCTAAATGCCCTTTTAAGGGAAATGCCCATCCAAATGCCCTTTTCAGGGCAATGGCGAGTTTAGGTTTTTTTAGTTAGGATTTTATTTGGGGGGTTGGTTGTGTGGGTGGTGGGTTTTACTGTTGGGGGGGTTGTTTGTATTTTTTTTACAGGTAAAAGAGCTGATTTCTTTGGTGCAATGCCCCGCAAAAGGCCCTTTTAAGGGCTATTGGTAGTTTAGTTTAGGCTAGGGGTTTTTTTTTAGGGGGGGGACTTTTTTATTTTTATTATTATTATTATTAGTATTTTATTATTTTAATTTGTTTTTTATTTTGTGTAATTTAGTGGGGGGGGTTTTGTAGTTTAGGTAATTGTATTTAGTTTATGTAATTTATTTAATTGTTGTGTAATGTTAGGTGTTAGTGTAACTCAGGTTGGGTTTTATTTTACAGGTAAATTTATTTTAGCTAGGTAGTTAGTAAATAGTTAATAACTATTTAGTAACTATTCTACATAGTTAAAATAAATACAAACTTGCCTGTAAAATAACAATAAACCCTAAGCTAGCTACAATGTAACTATTAGTTATAGTGTAGCTAACTTAGGCCTAGATTTAGAGTTGGGCGGTAGCCGTGAAAACCAGCGTTAGAGGCTCCTAACACTGGTTTTTACCGCCCTCTGGTATTTGGAGCCAGTCATTAAAGGGTCTAACGCTCACTTTCCAGCCGCGACTTTTCCATACCGCAGATCCCCTTACGTCAGTTGCGTATCCTATCTTTTCAATGGGATCTTTCTAACGCCGGTATTTAGAGTCGTGGCTGAAGTGAGCGTTAGAAATCTAACGACAAAACTCCAGCCGCAGAAAAAAGTCAGTAGTTAAGAGCTTTCTGGGCTAACGCCGGTTTATAAAGCTCTTAACTACTGTGCTCTAAAGTACACTAACACCCATAAACTACCTATGTACCCCTAAACCGAGGTCCCCCCACATCTCCGCCACTCGATTAAAAAATTTTAACCCCTAATCTGCCGACCGCCACCTACGTTATACTTATGTACCCCTAATCTGCTGCCCCTAACACCGCCGACCCCTATATTATATTTATTAACCCCTAACCTGCCCCCCACAACGTCGCCGCCAGCTACCTACAATAATTAACCCCTAATCTGCCGAACGCAAAGCGCCGCCACCTACGTTATCCTTATGTACCCGTAATCTGCTGCCCCTAACACCGCCGACCCCTATATTATATTTATTAACCCCTAATCTGCCACCCACAACGTTGCCGCCACCTACCTACAATTATTAACCCCTAATCTGCCGACTGGAGCTAACCGCTAGTATAATAAATGTATTAACCCCTAATCCGCCTCACTCCCGCCTCAATAACCCTGTAATAAATAGTATTAATCCCTAATCTGCCCTCCCTAACATCGCCGACAGCTAACTTCAAGTATTAACCCCTAATCTGCCGATTGGAGCTCACCGCTACTCTAATAAATTGTTTAACCCCTTAAGTTAATTCTAACCCTAACACTAACACCCCCCTAAGTTAAATATAATTTTTATCTAACGAAATAAATTAAGTCTTATTAAATAAATTATTCCTATTTAAATCTAAATACTTACCTGTAAAATAAACCCTAATATAGCTACAATATAAATTATAATTATATTATAGCTATTTTAGGATTAATATCAGCCAATCAGATTGAGATCGCATTCTATTGGCTGGTCGGAACAGCCAATAGAATGCGATCTCAATCTGATTGGCTGATTGGATCAGCCAATCGGATTGAACTTGATTCTGATTGGCTGATTCCATCAGCCAATCAGAATTTTCCTACCTTAATTCCGATTGGCTGATAGAATCCTATCAGCCAATCGGAATTCGAGGGACGCCATCTTGGATGACGTCCCTTAAAGGAACCGTCATTCTTCAGTTGGACGTCGGAGGAAGAAGATTGATCCGCGCTGGAGGTGTTCACGATGGAGCCGTTCCTCATCGGATGAAGATAGAAGATGCCGCTTGGATCAAGATGGTTGCCGGTCTGGATCGCCTCTTCTTCCCGGATAGGATGAAGACTTTGGAGCCTCTTCTGGAGTTCTTCAGCCGCAGGATTATGGATCACCAGCCCCCGCTTGGGTTGGATGAAGATTTAGGAGCCAGGACCGATCGGTGGTGATACCCGGCGAGGTGAAGATAAGGTAGGAAGATCTTCAGGGGCTTAGTGTTAGGTTTATTTAAGGGGGGTTTGGGTTAGATTAGGGGTATGTGGGTGGTGGGTTGTAATGTTGGGGGGGGGTTTGTATGTTTTTTATTACAGGCAAAAGAGCTGAATTCTTTGGGGCATGCCCCGCAAATGGCCCTTTTCAGGGCTGGTAAGGTAAAAGAGCTTTGAACTTTTGTAATTTAGAATAGGGTAGGGCATTTTTTTATTTTGGGGGTCTTTGTTATTTTATTAGGGGGCTTAGAGTAAGTGTAATTAGTTTAAAATTGTTGTAATATTTTTCTAATGTTTGTAAATATTTTTTTTATTTTTTGTAACTTAGTTCCTTTTTATTTTTTGTACTTTAGTTAGTTTATTTAATT
The DNA here is from genome assembly GCF_027579735.1 of Bombina bombina. NCBI lineage: Eukaryota > Metazoa > Chordata > Amphibia > Anura > Bombinatoridae > Bombina > Bombina bombina. The sequence continues at coordinate 225,031,805 of NC_069500.1, forward strand.
GTATTTATTTGTAGATATTGTATTTAATTAATTTATTCATAGTGTAGTGTTAGGTTTAATTGTAGATAATTGTAGGTATTTTATTTAATTAATTTATTGCTAGTGTAGTGTTAGGTTTAATTGTAACTTAGGTTAGGATTTATTTTACAGGTAATTTTGTAATTATTTTAACTAGGTAGCTATTAAATAGTTCTTAACTATTTAATAGCTATTGTACCTGGTTAAAATAAATACAAAGTTACCTGTAAAATAAATATAAATCCTAAAATAGCTATAATATAATTATAATTTATATTGTAGCTATATTAGGGTTTATTTTACAGGTAAGTATTTAGCTTTAAATAGGAATAATTTATTTAATAAGAGTTAATTTATTTCGTTAGATTTAAATTATATTTAATTTAGGGGGGTGTTAGGGTTAGGGTTAGACTTCGCTTTAGGGGTTAATCCATTTATTACAGTAGCGGCGAGATTCGGTCGCAGATTAGGGGTTAATAATTGAAGTTAGGTGTCGGCGATGTTAGGGAGGGCAGATTAGGGGTTAATACTATTTATTATAGGGTTATTGAGGTGGGAGTGAGGCGGATTAGGGGTTAATACATTTATTATACTAGTGGTGAGCTCCTGTCGGCAGATTAGGGGTTAATAAGTGTAGGCAGGTGGAGGCGACGTTGAGGGGGGCAGATTAGGGGTTAATAAATATAATATAGGGGTCGGCGGTGTTAGGGGCAGCAGATTAGGGGTACATAGGGATAATGTAGGTAGCGGCGGTTTACGGAGCGGCAGATTAGGGGTTAAAAATAATATGCAGGTGTCAGCGATAGCGGGGGCGGCCGATTAGTGGTTAATAAGTGTAAGGTTAGGGGGGTTTAGACTCGGGGTACATGTTAGGGTGTTAGGTGCAGACGTAGGAAGTGTTTCCCCATAGAAAACAATGGGGCTGCGTTAGGAGCTGAACGCGGCTTTTTTGCAGGTGTTTTTTTCAGCTCAAATGGCCCCATTGTTTTCTATGGGGGAATCGTGCACGAGCACGTTTTTGAAGCTGGCCGCGTCCGTAAGCACCGCTGGTATCTAGAGTTGCAGTGGCGTTAAATTATGCTCTACGCTCCCTTTTTGGAGCCTACACACTGAAAACCCAGCCATTCTGTGAACTCTAAATACCAGCGGTATTTAAAAGGTGCGGGGGGAAAAAAGCATGCGTAGCTAACGCACCCCTTTGGCCGCAGAACTCTAAATCTAGGCGTTAGGGTTTATTTTATAGGTAAGTATTTAGTTTTAAATAGCAATTATTTAGGTAAGGACAGTAATTTTATTTAGATTTATTTTAATTATATTTAAGTTATGGGGTGTTAGGGTTAGACTTAGGTTTAGGGGTTAATAAATTTAGTATAGTAGTGGCGACGTTGAGGGCGGCATATTAGGGGTTAATAAATGTAGGTAGGTTGCAGCGATGTTAGGGATAGCAGATTAGGGGTTAATAATATTTAACTAGTGTTTACGATGCGGAGTGCGGTGATTTAGGGGTTAATATGTTTATTATAGTGGCGGCGATGTTGGGAGTGGCAGATTAGGGGTTAATAATTTTATTTTAGTGTTTGTGATGCGGGAGGGCCTCGGTTTAGGGGTTAATAGTTAGTTTATGGGTGTTAGTGTACTTTTTAACACTTTAGTTATGAGTTTTATGCTACAGCTACTGACTTTAGATTGCGTTACGAATCTTGCAGGATAGGCTGTACCGCTCACTTTTTGGCCTCCAAAAAAAAGCTTGTAATATCGGTGCTATGGAAGTCCCATTGAAAAAAGACTTTACGCAAATTGCGTAAGTTAATTTGCGGTACGGCCAAAAAAGTGTGCGGGACAGCTGTACCTACAAGACTCGTAATAGCAGCGGTAGTGAAAAAGCAGCGTTATAACCTATAACGCTGCTTTTTTACTCATGATGCAAAACTCGTAATCTAGCCGAATATATGTTAATAATAAGAGAAAGATTTACAGGTATATATACACATCTATTTTACAGCAAAATAATTAATACAGGGCAACTCTACTACAACCCCAATTTGTGCAACACTGCTAAAATAATCCTAGGAATATACTCAGCCAAATTCACCAATGTGTCCAAAATCAGCCATTCTTTCAGGAACAGGAGAATAAAAAGGGAGAGTTTCTCAATTTTATTCTCATTTTCTCATTTCAAAGGGGTTTGGCCTTGCACATGCCAGTCAAGGATAATGGAAGTGTCTTTAATTAAACACCTAGTTCAGAGAGAAAGGTGTATCTGGGGGGAAGGGATTTTAATAACAGCTAGGTCAGTAAGCTAGGTCACCACACCACCCACTTCAAAAGTAATATTTTTTGTGACCTAACGGTTTGAACTGTTCTCCAATCATATCCCTATGGCACTTTTAATGTAGCTAGAGCGCTGATTGGAGAACAGTTCAAACTGTTAGCTTACAACAAATATTACTTTTGAAGTGGGCGTCAGGAGCGTGCAATATTAGAATGGCACGGCTAGATTAAAAAATAAGTTAAAGTGCATCATCATTAGAAGTAATCAATTAAAGTCCATCTAAAACATCACTAACATTCAGGATCTGATTATAAAAAGTGGAAAGTTTACCATTACTGTAACAAAAACAAAGAGTTGAAAATGTAGTCCAATAACTAAGTATATATTGTAGATAAAAAATAACAGGTAGGGAAGAGGAGGAAGGAAAATATTTGTGTTATGATTATTCCACTTCTAGTTTATGATATTCTTTATTTCATTTACAAGATAAAAGACTCACTAAGTTCAAAGAAAAAAAAAGCCCCCCAAAAAAGCAAAAATAATTTTAAACCCATGATATAAAAATGTATTTAATCAATAGGTTTAAAGTAAAATTGATAATTGGTGAAATGTGAAATCTTAGACCAGTATGAAATGTTCACAATTTTATATTCCTCAATAGCAGTGAAATTATCAGTACTGCAAGGCTGGAGCACCTAACATACATAGTAGTTGAAAAAAGACAGAAGTCCATCGAGTTCAAACTATACAAATCTTAATATATTTACAAAAAAGCTCCAGTTGATCTTAAATTAATCCCATATAAAAGGTAACCTATTTAACACAAGCAAACATATTCCTGAATTCTGTTTCTAGCTAGAAATGTATCTAAACCAATGTATCTAAGTTATTGGCATTTACTACTTCCTTAGGGAATGAGTTCCACAATTTGAATGCTCTTACAGTGAACAAAACATTTATGTTGCAGGATATTAAATCTCCTTTCCTCCAGCCTTAAATTGTGACCTCTTGTCACAAACAATTTTCTTGGAATAAACAGAGTTTCCTCCATCTCTGAATATGGGCCTTAAATATATTTATATAAAGTAATCATGTCCCCTCTCAAGCGCCTTTTTTCTAGAGAAAACAGGCGCAGTTTGGGTAGTCTCTCCTCATAGCTTAAATTATCCATAACCCTTATTAGCTTTGCGGCCCTTTTCTAAACTTTTACTAAGTCTGCAATATCTTTTTTTGAGATTGGTCCCCAGGACTGCAGTGCATACTCAAGGTGAGGTCTTACCAGGGATTTATATAGTGACAGAATTATGCTTTCCTCCCTTGCATCAATACCTCTTTTAATACATGTGTGTATCTTATTAGCCTTAGAAGCCACTGCCCTGTATTGTGCAGCCATCTTTAGCTTTTTATCTATTACAACTTCCGAAATCCCTTTCCACCTCTGTTTTGCCAAATCTAGTCCTATTTAAATAATAGGTTGCCTGCTTATGTATACTTTTAAAATATAGAACCTTGCATTTTCCAGTATTAAATCTCATTTTCCATTTACCTGCTCATTCTTCTAATTTTTGTAGATCCCCTTGTTAAGCAATTGTATTCTCCACTGACCTAATGACCTTACTCAACTTTGTATCATCTGCAAAAATAGAGATGTTGCTATTGAATCCTTGCTCCAAGTCCTTAATAAAAATATGAAAAAGACATCAATCAACGGACATCAATCTGCCCGATCATGTACAATTTTGTTGATTGACACCCCCAGCTAGCGGCTGATTGGCAGCGAATCTGCAGGGGGTCGGCATTGCACAAACAGTTCTGGTAAACTGCTTGTGCAATGATACACTGTCAGCATTCAGCAATGTCCTCCAGACATTGATAAATTGGCCACATAATCTTGTTTACACAAATATACTCATCAATATAATTCCTTATAATACCTTCAAGTATCTTCCCCACAATTGATGTCAGACTAACTGGTCTATAACTTCCTGGATTATCCCTACTTCCCTTTTTAAAAAGTGGCACTACATCAGCTTTACACCAGTCCTGGGGTACAATGCCTGAAGATAGTGAGTCTTGAAAAAGTAAGAGTAGAGGTTTGGCTATAACAGTGCAAAGTTCCTGTAAAAATACATGGGTGCATGGCGTTTTCTTTATGTAACACCCTTTCCTGACCTTCCCTGAGGTAGGTAATAGTGTAATGCTGTGTATGTGTTTCGTGTATGAGACCTAAGCCTCCGCAGAGTGGGAGTAGGGGGGGTTTGAAATCAGGTATGGAAGGGATGCCTGTATGAAGCAGTGCCTCTACCTATAGGGGACACCCTAGAGTAATATTGTGTGGGGTCCTATAAGATTTTAGTACAGAAACATGTAATAACCACACAAAGAAATCTTCAAAAAAAAATGTTGCTTTGATTATTATAAAGTTGTTTAAACCAATAACATACAGTGTAACAATTACAACTACAACAGCTGAAGAAAACTCACAGTTACTTCCTTATGTAATGCAGCTGTACAATCCAGTTAGTGTATTTGTGCAAACTGTTCAGGCAGAATAAACTGCTAGAATATTCTCTGGGTTATCTCTTTAATATACAACACACTCAGTTACTTCCTTATGTAATTCAGCTGTGCAATCCAGTTAGTGTATTTAGTTAGTGTATTTGTGCAAACTGTTCAGGCAGAATAAACTGCTAGAATATTCTCTGGGTTATCTCTTTAATATACAACACACTCAGTTACTTCCTTATGTAATTCAGCTGTGCAATCCAGTTAGTGTATTTGTGCAAACTGTTCAGGCAGAATAAACTGCTAGAATATTCTCTGGGTTATCTCTTTAATATACAACACACTCAGTTACTTCCTTATGTAATGCAGCTGTGCAATCCAGTTAGTGTATTTGTGCAAACTGTTCAGTCAGAATAAACTGCTAGAATATTCTCTGGGTTATCAATATACAACACACTCAGTTACTTCTTTATGTAATTCAGCTGTGCAATCCAGTTAGTGTTTTTGTGCAAACTGTTAAGGCAGACACACTGCTAGAATATTCTCTGTTATCTCTTTAATATATAACAAACTCTGCAGCACATCAGATATGACTAGTCTATCTTTTCTCTTACATTTAGTTAACATGGAGTTGAGGAAATCTTAAAACAGCAGATAATGGCTGACACACTCACTGTACAAATAGAAAATTCTCACTCTGTCTGCAGCAGCCACATGTAGCAATGTCTGAACTGTCTCTGGAATCCATGCACTCAGTCTGATTAACTTTTTCAGCTTGGAAACAGCAAATGTCTTCACTCATCTCCAAGTCTGGGCAAATTCCACACTTCTCTTAACACCAATTTCTCCTCACTCAACACTTAAAAACTCTTCCCACTTCCCAGATGGCATTTCTCTTCTTTAAAAGGACATAATACTCATATGCTAAATCACTTGAAACTGATGCAGTATAACGGTAAAAAGCAAGACAGGAAAATATCACCTCTTTATGTAAAAAAGGAAGATATTTTACCTCACAATCTCCTCACCTCAGCAGAGTAAGTTCTGTGTAAAAAGTTATAATTCAGCTGCTGCCCAGCTGCAGATAAAAAAAATAAAAAAATGAAGAAATGAACAGCAGCCAATCAGCATCAACAGTGCTGAGGTCATGAACTCTTTTACTGTGATCTCATGAGATTTGACTTAACTCTCATGAGATTTTATAGTAAACTGAATAGGGAAATAACATAAAAGTGCAAGGGCTCAATCCCTTAGCTGTCCCCGGACAGACATACTGATTTGCTGCTTAGAAGTCCTTTACAATGGGATGTGGCTACTGAGAAACTTTTGAGGTAAAATATCTTTCTTTTTACATAGAGATGTTCAGGTTATATTTTCTAGTCAGCTTTTTACAGCTATTCTGCATCACTTTCAAGTGTTTCAACATTTGGGTATCATGGCACTTTAATACAGTTATTACAGCAGCCATCTTGGGTAAGGGCAAGGGTACTTACATTTATAAATAAAAAAAGAAGAGTGCTTCATGGTGCAGAAATCTTGATTCACAAAAGAATAATACACAACCAAATGGATACTCACAAGTAGATTGGCACTGTGGAGCAGTACAACGCAGGCTGTGCTTTGCCATCTCCAGTCTTTAGACATGTAAATGTATGTATCTCCATGATAAAGCCCTTTGCTTGCCTTTTTTTTTCTAACACCTTAGACCTCATGTCTTTGAGTCCTTATAACTTTTAAATGCAATATTTTTTTTTAATTATTTTTATCAGTCAGTGTTATTATGAGTGTAACTTTACTGTTAAATTCACTTTTTTTGTCTCGTGTAACAGTTAACCAGAGCTCTGAAGTCCTGCTAACCCGATGCATGTTAAATTCGATTGCATTCAAGAAAACATTTACTTTCAACTCGTAATACGCGCACTGCTTCCGTTACACAAAAAAATGTGAAATGCCCCTAATCGCTCTCAGACAACAGCGCTCAACATGTAATTTAACCTCTGATCGATATGATTGACAGGCCCTACTTGTGTGTGATTAGCTACTTGTGAACAGGTGGCAGCATTGCAAAGCAGCGACTTATGCAATGTTAAATGCAGGCAGCAAATGCTGCCCACTTGCAGCAAGGCCAGAAGGACAGGTTCGCATTAGCAAACCTTGTCTTTCCGGCCATGAATAAATGGGACCCTCTAGAGTATTATAGAAACATATATTTGCTAGCATTAAGACTATTGCCTATTGCCTAATCTAAATACTAAACACAATAAATGCTAATCTCTTGAAGAGAATATAACAACAGTGTACACAGCACATCTGAAAATGACTGTTAAATGGACATTTTCCTTTTGCCAAGTATAGACCTTCTGGGTTTCATTATGAGCAACATGCACTTTAAATCCAAATATTCTATTTCTGGGGAAATATATAATCAGTCATCATATTAATAAGACTAACAAAGTGCATTAATCAAAGTAGTTTCACAGTAAACGTCTTCTACTCATCATTTTTCTCATATCCTTGCAAATTAGAACATAAAAAAGAGAGAAAATCCAGGTCACTTCAGAGAGACGTTTGCCAAACAGTACAAAAAGGCGAGAGATTCCAGATACTCTCTGATAGCCATCAGTTATATTAATTAACTTAATTCTACCTGAAGATGGTCTCAATAATTTTAAAATTTTGGTTGCTAATGATCAAACTGGATTAGCATCTCAATAGAGTACTCGGAGCATACAACGGGCGATGAAATCTACAGGACAAAAGAGAGGCGCCTCCTGTGTGTTTCTGTGGTCCAAATTCAGATATTCAGAAAATAATGAGTTATTATACAACCAGTAGTCAATCTGTAGTCCAAATTCAGATATGGAAAATAATGAGTTATTGTAATGCTTGTGGGATATTCCACTATCAGACCAAACTTGGCCAGTAGTCTTCTTATCCTGGCGTCAAGGGGAATCATGGGAATTATCCCAGAGCAGAGAGAGAGTTTGTAAAATGAGGTAAGCAGTACTCAAAGCAGGCAGGGCAGTAATTAGCGGCAACAGGAAGGTAATCCAGAAGTATGGCAGTTCAGGGGTAAACCAATAGAAGGACTGGGAACAGGCAGGAGTCAGTAACAAAAGGATATATCCAGCAGTATAGCAGTTCAGGGGTAAACAAATAGACTGGTTAGACTGGCAGAGTTCAGCAACAAAGTAGCAATCCAGTAGTTCAGGGTTTAAGCAAGCAGAGTAGTCAAACAGGTAGAGTCCAGTATCAGTATAGCAATCCAGTAGTTCAGGGGTTAAGGCAAGCAGAGTAGTCAAACAAGCAAAATTCAGTATCAGTATAGAAATCCAGTAGTTCAGGGGTTAAGGAAAGCAGAGTAGTCGAACAGGAAGAGTTCATCAACAGAGTATCAATAGAGCAATCCAGTAAACGGAAATACAGCACCCAGGAGAACACAAAGTAACACCTATACTTGGGCACAGGCGAGAGAGACTGAGGCACTTACATAGGGAAGACAGGGTGGGTCGTGATAATGTAATCACTGTGTTGCAGCTACACTGCCATATCCCTAGCAACAGGAGGACTGCCTGCATTCGTGGCAACGGCCACAGCAGAGCGGAGGAGCAGTGTGACAGCTATTAGACAACCAGTGTGCACAAGCCTGTTATATACAAGCCTATACAGCTGACATTTGAAGTGTGGCCCAAAGGATCCATGAGTTGGTTGCAGTCCCTGGGAGTGGGTGTGCTGATACACCTTTAAGATATCAGTCTGTGTCTAACAGCACATTAGGGTACTCTTCTCAAATGTGAGTACCCTGTTTGCTTACTGTTTTCCATATGTGAATTTGGACTACAGATAAACACATGAGGCACCTCTCTTTTTCCTGTAGATTTCATTGCCAAATTTTTCCACAAACATCATTTAAGGGACTTTATATATCAATCAATTATTGCCCTTGAGATACATTGCTTCATCAGTTATTTTATTATTATTATTATTATACTTTATTTATTAAGTGCCAACATATTCTGCAGCGCTGTCCATGGATACAATTCATTTAGATAAAACAATACAAGACTTGTAAGATACAGGACAAAATTTACAAACACATACAGGAGGGATTGAGGGCCCTATTCCCGTGGGAATTTACAATCTAGAAGGGTAGGAGGTTAAGAAACAGGAGGTGAGGACTGCAAGATTGAGAAGGATGTTAATACAGAGTTAGATGAGGGAAATGTTTAGGTAAGTGAAATTAATTTATTATTGAGTAGGGTGGTAGACTTCCCTGAACAGAAAAGTCTTCAGGGAGCATTTAAAGGAAGAAAGATTAGGGCAAAGCCTGACAGCACGAGGGAGAGTGTTCCAGAGGGTAGGTGCTGCATGACAGAAGTCCTGCAGTCTAGCATGAGAGGAGGTGATAGTTGTGGATGCAAGGAGCAGGTCATTGTTGGATCTTAGTGGACGGGCTGGAGTATACTTGTGTATTAGAGAGGATAGGTAGAGGGGAGCGGCGTTGGTGAGAGTTTTGTATGTAAGTGTGAGAATTTTGAATTTAATTCTGCTGTGAATGGGGAGCCAATGAAGGGACTCACAGAGAGGTGCAGCAGATACAGATCGACAGGAAAGGTGGATCAGCCTGGCAGAGGCATTTAGGATGGATTGAAGGGGGGAGAGGCATTACCATTGTTAATTTTTTTGTGATATTTCAGCGCCCCCTAGTAACCCATCTTTGTAGTATAATTTTTTATTGAGCATTCAACTGATCCTGCTCCTTCCCCGACTGTCATACACAAGGATAAGGCTGCTTACCATTTTTCTCCTCTACCCCCAGGGATCCGTACCAGTCTCCAGCACCTTCCCATCAAGGGCGGAAAATTTGCAAAAGAGGAACATCACAGCTGGACACAGGGACACAACTTTTCCTTCTGAAGCTGTAGAGGAAAAACAGCTTCCCAGCTCCCTTTGAAGTCAGAAGATGTTAAATCACAGAGGAACATTAAAGGGATATAAAACCTCTCTTTTTCATGATTCAGACAGAGCATGCAATTTCAAACAAATGTCCATTTTACTTTGATTATCAAAATTGCTTAATTCCCTTGTTGTTCAATGGACTTCTGGGACCTAGCTTAATGCATCGGGTGAGCCAATCACAAGAGTCTTTTATGTGCAGTCACCAATCAGCAGCTAGCAACCAGTAGTGCATTACTGCTCCTGAACCTACCTAGGTATGGTTTTCAACAAAGGATACTAAAAGAACAAAGCAAAGTAGATAATAGATGTAAACTGGAAAGTTGTTTAAAACTGCATGTGCTATCTGAATCGTGAAAGAAAATATTTGGGTTTTGTGTCCCTTTAAATGCAGTAGGAATACATAATCAAAAAGGCATAATAATAATAAAATCCATTAGCACATACTTTTTATTTCAAAAGAACAGTAGATATTTTCTGACAAATTCACCAACTGATTGGCGGCTATTCAGGTTGGTGCTGGAAAAAAATGGTCTGGCTCCTAAGCATACATTCCTGCTTTTCAAATAAAGATACCAGGAGAATGAAGAAAAATGTATAATAGGATGTAAATTAGAAAGCTGCTTAAAATTGCATGCTCTATCTGAATTATGAAAGAAAACATTTCTGTTTAATGTCCTTTTAAGGGTTAAGGATTGGGTTAGTCTTTATTTAGGGGATTGGCTTTCAAAAAAGTATTTGGTTTAATGATAAAAGCATCAGCCCTCCTGGACTATTTTATTGTTTATGTAGGTCTGTCCCTGTTTACCAACAGAGTATTGGAAGGACCCTTATCTGTTAATAATCAATTAACCCATATGGAAGAGTTGTGAACAGATGTGTGTTTTCTGTTTGCTTTAATATCAATGTAAGTAGCTATGAACTTTTTCTTGCATACTTTTAAACATAATTAACAGTTTGCTGTTTTTTACAAATGACTCACATATTTATTTTACCTTTATGTCCCTTTAAGGACTATATTATTTGTCAACATGATATTATTTTTATTATATTGTTCAAAAAACTAACAACTACAGAGACCACTTGACTGTAATGTGCCGTAGTCCTCTCTTCAATGGGCTAAAAGTAAATTGCATATTTATAACTGTAGAGAAGAATACAAGTATATCTGTTATCATTAGTCTTATTTAATTATTATTTAAATATTTACCCGAAAATAATTATTATCCCTGTTGGATTAAAAGTAAAATATATGTGATGTCAACAGAGGACAGTAATACATACATATTATTTATTGTATTCATCTATGCTATTCTATACCATACTACCCTCTACTGGTAATATGTATTACTTTTATCACCAAAAGCTGAGTTAAAGGGAAACTCAATCAAAATTAAACTTTCATTATTCAGATAGAGCATGCCATTTTAAACAACTTTCCAATTTACTTCCATTAACTAAATGTGCACAGTGTTTTTATATTTAAACTTTTTGAGTCACCAGCTCCTACTGAGCATGTGCAAGAATAAGTGTGTATGCATTTGTGAATGGCTGATTGCTGTCACATGGTACGTATATGCATTTGTGATTGGCTGATGGCTGTCACATAGTACAGGGGGAGTGGGAAAACCTTACTTGTCCATCATGCTAGGGTGTGTAGCTGGACTTTATGTGCAGCAACAATCCACAGGGGTATATTTATTAATGTGCCAGCGGACATGATACGATGTAGCGTATCATGTCTGCTGCACATCGATAAATGCCAACAGTATACGCTGTCGGCATTTATCATTACAAGAACTGCTGGTGCAATGCCTTTCCCTGCAGATTCGCGGCCAACCGGCAGCTAGCAGGGGGTGTCAATCAACCCGATCGTATTTGATTAAGTTTATTTCTGTAGCCGCTTCAGAGCAGGCGGACGGATTATGGAGCAGTGGTCTTTAGAAGGTTCGCAGGAAACACGGGGCCTCAAGCCCCGTATGGAGCTTGATAAATTGACTCTTAAACTATTGTTTGTAAACTAAAGAAAAGTATAGCTTTATTTTTAGATTGGCCCGGTCATAAATGTTGACTATTTCTGATCCTGTTTCTTTTTTTTTTTTTTGCATTTCAGTGGTCAACATGATATTCTTAACAAGAATGTGGTGTAACTTCTCAAATGTCCATTCTGGGGCCACAACTAAACCAATATTTCTTCAGCAGGGATTAGATTTGGAGGAACGCAATTAAGACTGAAGTTCATACTGAGCCAACAGATTCATTACTGTATTAAAAATTTACATAAAAAAACTTGAAATAAAGCTATTTGTGTAAGAGCTATAGTTTGGGTTAAATATGGTTTCCATAAAGAAATATCTGCCTATGATTCACACAGAAATATGGATAGTTCATGGAAATAAATAGCACAAGTCAATAATATTTCATAGAGATTGGATTTATAGTGTTGAAAAAAGAGACAATAACCATTAACTTGTCTCACTACATCCATGTCCTATTAACCAACTTTCTGTACATAATAATTTTCTATATTACTAGTATCCTATGCTAATTAAAGGGACAGTCTAGTCAAAATTAAACTTTCATGATTCAGATAGGGCATGCAATTTTAAACAACTTTCCAATTTACCTCTATTATCTAATTTGCTCAATTCTTTAGATATCCTTTGTTGAAGAAATAGCAATGCACATGTGTGAGCCAATCACACAAGGCCTTTAAGTGCAGCAACCAATCAGCAGCTACTGAGCATATCTCAATATGCTTTTCAGCAAGTGATACCAAGGGAATGAAGCAAATTAGATAATAGAAGTAAATTAGAAAGTTGTTTAAAATGACATGCTCTTTCTAAATCACAAAATAAAAAAATTGGGTTTCATGTCCCTTTAAGTTCTATTTTTTTACTGATATTTTGTTTTATTAATGTTGTCACTTTCATGAGTGCCTCAAACCTTGGTATTGTTTAAAAACTTTGGAGTCTATTTCAATTAGTTAGTTAGAGAAGGTAGGTCTTCTAGAAGCAACCTCATTAACTCATTGTGATGGGCAGAGCTTAAAAAGAAAACAGCATCTGCACAACCACCACCCAGTTTCTTTTGGGCAAGAGAATAATAGGGACAGCACTTGAGCAGCCTATGCCCAGTGTGCAGCTGCAAACAGAGATTTCCACTCTACTTCTCAATTCCTTCAGGAGAGAAAGACTAAAGAGTTGTGGCAAGTGATCCTGGTGCTATTAGGGCAATATTATACATGTATGTGACCATGAATTTATATTATTTGAGGTGCCTCATTTATGTGGATTTCTATGACATCTGTAGTACAATGCACAATTTAAAGGGTTCTGTAAACTTCTATCGTCTTGCTCCTGAAAACCCACAAAATGTATCTAGTTAACAACTTGGGAAATTACCTCTCAGAATACAATACAAACGGCAAGGACATGTATTCAGAACTTCTAGGAAAAAATACATTATTTTATTTATTTATTTTAATTTAAAACAGATATCTGAACAATAATCACATTATTCTAATCCTGAAGCTAACCTTTTTCTTCGGATAAGAATGAAATCTGTATAGATCTCCTGTAGATTTGCTGTAATATATTCTCACAAGATTCACAGGTTTGGCTTCATGGCTGTTAACCAGATGGCAAACCTTGTTGCTTGAAATATGACACTATTTTTGTCAATTGCAGGTTGACCGTGTTATTTTTTTAGTGTGAAGCTGAACCTACAAACTGTTACCGGAAATTATACTGAATACATGGGCACCAAAATATTAGGGATTCTTTCACCATTAAGGAACACAATACAGATATATATATATACACAAATATAAAAATAATGGTAATATAATTGCTACTACTGCTTTTAGTATGATTCTATATAATATTCTAGTGCCAGAGTTAATTCTGTTATGAGTTACATCACATAGAGGCTATATCCTTTGAATAGCTGCATGTGTAAATTCACTTAGTACTAAGATATGGTCTTTATGAACAAGATATATTTCAGCGTGGCTGTACAATTTATTGCAAGAAATTATACCTGCAATTTGAGTATAGAAGAAATAGAATTTCTGAAACTAATGTAATTGGTGGAAATAATTTAGAAAATGTAATGGGTAATTATGAAAATCATTGTTTAACCCCTTAAGGACCGGGCATTTCAGTCTAAAACTTCCCCAAAAGACCAGAGCATTTTTAGCATTTTTGCCATCACTCCATTTAAACAGAAATAGAGCGTTGTTTTTTTATTTACCTATCAAAGCTATATATATATATATATATATATATATATATATATATATATATATATATATATATATATATATATATATATATTTATTTTTTTATTAGACAACTCAAAGTATTGATCTAGGCCCATTTTGGTATAGTTCATGACACCATTTCAATGCCAAATGTGATCAAAATCTTTAACTTTTTTTTACAAACTTTAGGTTTCTCACTGAAAAGTGTTACATACCGCTTGTGTTGCAATCATGGCACAAATTGTTGTAAAAGCTTCTCTGGGATCCCCATTGTTCAGAAATAGCAGACATCTATAACTTTACCATTGCTTTTTGGTAATTAGAAGTCTGCATAATTAGAAGTCTGCTAATTGCATCTGTGCACCACACTTGTATTATTCCCAGCAGTGAAGGGGATAATCAGGTAGCTTGTAAGGTTAATTTTTAGCTTTAGTGTAGAGATTACCCTCCCACCTGACACTTCCCACCCCCTGATCTCTACTTGATCTCTCCCAAACAGCTCTCTTCCCTCCCCCACCCCCCCACTTTTCACCCCCAACTATGTACTGGCAAACAGTCTGCCAGAATGCAGTCTCAAACTTTTTTTAATTTTTTTATTTTATTATTATTTTCAGTGTATGATTACACCCTTACCTTCCCACCTCCCTGATCCCTCCCAAAAAGCTCTCTACCCCCCCAACTAGTTTCCACAATCTTAGATACTGGCAGCTGTCTGCCAACACCCAGTTTTCTATGATTTTTCTTTCTAATTGAATAATAATTTAAAAAAGCAAACACATTTTTTCTGTTGTGTAGCTGCCCTCCTCATTTACCCCACATCCCCTCCTTGATCTTTTCCTCTATGTTCTATTCCCCCTCTCTACTCTAGGACTCTACCACCCTCTGTTCCCCTCCTTCCCCTTCCCTTCTGTTCTCTGCATTTATTTTTTCTGCAGTGTAGTGTTCCCAGTCATTCCAGCCCCCCTCCAGTGATTGGCCGCCACCAACCTCCCTCCTAACCCTCCCACACCACAAACGTTCTGCACCAGCGCTACCCGATGCAGAGTGTAATTCTGCAACTCTATTTCTGCTCTAACCCACTTGTAGCGAGATCGCAGCAGAGAGAGGCCTAGGACAGCAGCATCGTACAGGGTAGGGTGCTGGTCCTTAAGGGCTTAACAACCAGCACCATACAGTGAGAAGTTATCACTTTAGAACGTCATGTTAAAGAAAATATCACACGGACAGGTCTTAGGGTACTAAAAGTCCTTATTTTTTACATAAAAATTTTGAATTCATGAGCAGGCGGAATTTAATATTAGAGGAATGCACAATAATTATTATATCTTTAATAATAGCACAAAGAGAAAAAGCACTAATAACTATTGATGAGGAAATTAATATACTAGAACAACAATTAAGCACACACACTGAAACCGTGGATATAAGGAAAAGAGAAAATGTATTTATAAGGAATTAGAAGAATTTAATGCTGAAGTAAAATAAATTAAAATAAAGAAATATAAGAGAGACCAACAGCAATATCTTGAAAGAAAGAATGAAATTACTTGAAAACCAAAAAAACTACTCAAACCAATTGACCTAATTTTAATGAAAAATGGAGTAGCAATAGAAATAAAAATAGAAATAAGAATGAAGAAAAGAAAAAGTTAACCCAGAAGGAAAATCAAAGAGTCTTTAGAGAAAATAGAACAAAGGGGTACACTTCCCAAAATGGGTTTCAGAAGAAAAGAACAAAAGGGGTTGATTTGAGGGAATAATTAAACAAGATGAATTACCAAAAAAGATATCAACATTCTAATTAAACTGATAGATTTTAAGTCCTGTCTAGTGAAAGTGAGAAAGAGGAGGGGTTTTTTAGAATCAGAGAAAAGGAAAATAAGCAAAAACAAAGGAAACCTTTTTAGTAAAATAAAAAAAGGTATCAAAACCTAAATTATTAGGAACTAATGATCATTTTATTGATCTGGGTAAAGGTGAAGAAAGAGATGGAATTTTTAACTTGTCAAGTACATCAATTACTGGAGGCACACACTGGCACAGATTCTTTAAAAAGGTTTGAAATTCACTCCCAGTAGTAATCATTTGAATATATTTGATACTTATAACAATCTAATTCATTTAATGAGAAATTTAAGTTTGAAGAAATATTTTTTAAATAATACTGTATCTAGAAGTATGACAAGAAATTATTCCTTTAGATATATTGAATTTAAAAACAAGACCACGTTTTATCCTACACATACAAGAACTGCCCCAATAGAAATATTTTTGGAATCACTTCAAAGTGAAGTGAATAAACTAGAAAAAAGTTGCCATAGTAATTTAATGATAAATGTGGAGGAACTGTAATTATGGATAAAGCAACATATACTGAGGAATGTGAAAGACAGCCTAATGATGCTCAAATATATGATAAAATTCACACTAACACTATGGGGAATATAAAAAGAGATTAAGACATTTTTTAATAAAGGATACGCAATGGGTCATAGAAATAAAAAATAATTCGAATTTATAAATATAAAAAATCCAAAAGTTTCAACCTTGTATTTTCTTCCAAAAGTCCATAAAAACAAGTAAAATCCACCTGGAGGCCCATTCCATCAAGAATATGGTTGAAAAGCAATTTATCAAATTATATCGACAGATTTATACAACCCTATGTGGTAGCAACAAAAGCATATCTGAAGGATACCACAGGCATTATATGTAAATTAAAGCAAATTAAGTGGGAAGAAGGATGATATTTAGTTATCACGTATGTAACATCCCTATACACCATAATAAATCATTAAAAAGTGATGGAAGCTATCAAATACACATTAAACAAAGATAGGGATTTATTGCAAAAAAAAACAGATTAAATAAATAATAGAAGGGATAGGGTTAATATTGGAAAAAAATTTTTTTCCAATATGACTTTTATTTACAAAAAAGTGGTACAGCAATGGGCACCAGGTTTACGCCAAGTTATGTGAAGCTTTTTATGGCAATGTGGAACCACTTTGTATATTATTTGAAGGACTAGTCGCAGAATCTGGTAACCCATTACGAGTTTATTGATGACGTTTTTTTATGGAATGGTCCTAGATGTATGAATTGCTTAAATGACAATGATTGGGATTTTCAATTAACCTGGAAAGTGGACAAAATAGTATATATTATTTGGATTTAGAAATATCCATAGAGGATAATGTAATTAAAACTAAAACTCCTATTCATATATATATATATATATATATATATATATATATATATATATATATATATATAAAGTAAAACAGCTGCTATCATAGTAGATGGCTAGAAAATATTCCAAAGGGACAGTCTATTGGATAAGGAGAAATTGCACAGAAATTAGTAATTGTAGAGAACAAGTAACAAGTTCATAGAGAAAAAATATGAAGAGCGTATATTAGATAAAGTTATATAAGAGGTAGGATTGATTTATAGGAATTCACATTTGAAATATAAAAATAAGGGTGAAAAAGAGGAAGATGAAACATTTGGTACGATTATTTTGGATTACAGTACAGAAGGTTTTCAAGTAAAAGAAAATAATTGAAAGAAATTGGGTTATATAAAAAAGGGACCCAATATTAGATGAGATTTTTTGAAAAAAGGCCGAAAATCTTCTCTGGTAAAGCACCTAACCTTAAAGACATCTTAACAAATAAATATATTAAGGATAAAATAAATAGGGAATTATACTAAATTAAACATTTAGGGCTAGGTTATAAGTAGAGCAAAAAATATTGCTTTTGTGAAAGCAATATTTGTGCTGCACTCACTAATACCAGTGCATACAAATGTGCGCTGGTATTACAAGTTAGCTGCAATGCAAACATGACCTTGTGTTCCCATTGCATGTAAGCATTGCATTAATAAGAGTGCACTTCCATAGGCTCCAATGGGAGTCTCGTTCTCATGAGCAAGGAGTCCACGTCTGGTTTCCCCTTTTTCCCATAGGGAGACTAAATACACACAGAGGGCAACCAGACGTGGACTCCTTGCTCAGTGTGCTTAGAGGAATATGGCTACACCTCACTGACGAGGCCCAATGAAGGCCGAAACGATCATCGGGGGTTGCTGTGTTCCTTGTTCAGAGAGGAATTGCCTGGTATTTCGACGCTGGACTGACCGTAATAGGCGGGATCAGACTGATATACTACAGGAAAGTTCCACTCTGTGAAAAGCATTACTGGGCTAAAAAGTTGCACCCAGGTGGTAAATCGCCATAGAACAGGCTAACAATGGTATTGAGCCAGTTGTTCGTTCCTGTGAGTGCACTTCTCTCTGTATGTATTTAGTCTCCTTATGGGGGAAAAAAGGGCAACCAGACGTGGACTCCTTGCTCAGTGTGCTTAGAGGAATATGGCTACACCTCACTGACGAGGCCCAATGAAGGCCGAAACGATCGTCTGGGGTTGCTGTGTTCCATGTTCAGAGAGGAATTGCCTGGTATTTCGGTGCTGGACTGACCGTAATAGGCAGGATCCGACTGATATACTACAGGAAAGTTCCACTATGTGAAAAGCATTACTGGGCTAAAAAGTTGCACCCAGGTGGTAAATCGCCATAGAACAGGCTAGCAATGGTATTGAGCCTGTTGTTCGTTCCTGTGAGTTCCCTTCTCTCTGTATGTATTTAGTCTCCCTATGGGGAAAAAGGGGCAACCAGACGTGGACTCCTTGCTCAGTGTGCTTAGAGGAATATGGCTACACCTCACTGACGAGGCCCAATGAAGGCCGAAATGATCGTCTGGGGTTGCTGTGTTCCTTGTTCAGAGAGGAATTGCCTGGTATTTTGGCGCTGGACTGACCATAATAGGCGGGATCAGACTGATATACTACAGGAAAGTTCCACTCTGTGAAAAGCATTACTGGGCTAAAAAGTTGCACCCAGGTGGTAAATCGCCATAGAACAGGCTAACAATGGTATTGAGCCTGTTGTTCGTTCCTGTGAGTGCACTTCTCTCTGTACGTGCATATATATATATATATATATATATATATATATAATTAAAGAAGAGCGCTTTAACCTCCAATGTAATTCCTCTCTTAATGTGTGTTGGTCTTAGTGTATTATATAGTTAAAAAAATCATGAGTAAAACTTAATACTATATACTGAATGGCCAGTTGTTGGATACAGCACTATTAATTTCAAGCTATGAATATTGTATGTATAGAGGTGGTCATGCTGCTAGAGTATTGATACAGTGTACCCATTTCACTGTTGAAAATTCAAATAAAAAGAGAAAATCAATAATATAAAATAAGCGCACTGACACAGTGTATCTATAAAAAAGGGGGGGGGTGAGCGTAGATAAAGCTGATCTAAGCTTCTGTACTGGAAATGAAAGTCGCTTGAATCACGATTTCCATCTGGGCAAATCAGCACTAGTGAAAAGCTATCTGCTTACCAGATTTAACCTAAATCTTATGAGGTAAGGTGTCAACTCTGTAAAGGTGATGGAAGGGCCTCTTCTGTCCTCTATATTACTTTCCGGGACTTGAGTAATACCTCTACCTTGGGTGGAGCTGTACACTGCCTGTTTATATACTGGGTTTTAGAGTAGGGTTGGTTGTGTGGGTGGTGGGTTTTAATGTTGGGGGGGGGATTTGTACTTTTTTTACAGGTAAAAGAGCTGATTACTTTGGGGCAATGCCCTACAAAGGCCCTTTTAAGGGCTATTTGTAATTTAGTGTAGGGTAGGGCTTTTTTATTTTAGGGGGGGGGCTTTTTTATTTTGTTAGGGGGATTAGATTAGGTGTAATTAGTTTTAAAATCTTGTAATTTGTTTATTATTTTCTGTAATTTAGTGTTTTGGTTTTTTTTGTACTTTAGATAATTTTATTTAATTTTATTTAATAGTATTTAATTTAGGGAATTAATTTAATTATAGTGTAATGTTAGGTGTAATTGTAACTTAGGTTAGGTTTTATTTTACAGGTAAATTTGTATTTATTTTAGCTAAGTAGTTATTAAATAGTTAATAACTATTTAGTAACTAGTCTACCTAGTTAACTTGCCTGTAAAATCAAAATAAACCCTAAGATAGCTACAATGTAACTATTAGTTATATTGTAGCTATCTTAGGGTTTATTTTATAGGTAAGTATTTAGTTTTTAAATAGGAATTATTTAGTTAATGATAGGAATATTTATTTAGATTTATTTAAATTATATTTGTTAGGGGGTGTTAGGGTTACGGTTAGACTTAGGTTTAGGGGTTAATAAATTGAATATAGTGGCGGCGACGTTGGGGGCAGCAGATTATTGGTTAATAAATGTAGGTAGGTGGCGGTGATGTAGGGGGGCAGATTAGGGGTTAATAAGTATAATGTAGGTGGTGGCGATGTATGGGGGGAAGATTAGGGGTTAATAACTTTATGTAGGTTGCGGCGGTGTCGGGCGGCAGATTAGGGGTTAATAAGTATAATGTAGGTGGCGGCGCTGTAGGGAGCAGCAGATTAGGGGTCAATAAGTATAATGTAGGTGGCGGCGGTGTAGGGGGCGGCAGATTAGGGGTTATTAAGTATAATATAGGTGGCGGCGGTGTAGGGGGAGGCAGATTAGGGGTTATTAAGTATAATGTAGGTAGCGGCAGAGTGGGGGGGGGAGATTAGGGGTGTTTAGACTCGGGGTACATGTTAGGGTGTTAGGTGTAAACGTTAGCATAGGAATCAATGGGATATCGGGCAGCAGCGAACATAAGCTTTCGCTGATTTCAGACTCCCATTGATTCCTATGGCATCCGCCGCCTCCAGGGCAGTGGATTGAAAACCAGGTACACTGGGCCGGAATAGTGGCGAGCGTACCTGGTAGAAATTTGTTAACTAGCAAAAGTAGTCAGATTGTGCCGAATTTGCATTCGGAACATCTGTAATGACGTAAGCATCAATCTGTGTCGGACTGAGTCCGGCAGATCGTATGTTACGTCACAAAATTCTACTTTTGCCGGTCTGTAGGCTTTGATAACTAAGGGGAATCAGGCTCGCCACAAATACGCTGCGCAATTCCAGCACATTTGCGGTTGACGGCTTGATAAGTAGATGCCATAGTATCAGTTGAAAGCTGCCAAATCTAAATTGGCGTTGAGACCCGCTGGATACAAAGTTTTTAATTTGTATATCCAGTAGGTCTCCCGCTGTCTCAGTTTAGTTAACCTATTATAATCTGAAGATCTTGGGACATAATCTATCGGAAAATATTTAAAGATGTGTGGATTACCATTGTGTTTGATTAAACAGTGGTTAGGTATACTATGTTTAATCTTGGTTTTCTTACAATTTTTGCAATTGCGGTGATGTTTACTCCATCTGATCCTGACTTTTCTAGAGGTGCGGCCTACATATTGTAGGCCACATATACACTCCATGAGATAAACTACGAAAAATGATTCACAATTGAAAAAACCTGGGATTTTGAAAGATTCCCCTGTAACTGTTGATTTAAAGGTTTTTAAAACTGAAAGTTTGCAAGAGCCACATCTTGCTTTTCCACATTTGTAGATGCCAAATAAATCAAAAATTCCCTTTCTTTTGTTTGTAAAATTTTGTTCTTTACTAGTTTGAAGGACATGTTTGACTCTTTTACTGGGAGCAAGTTTGTTTCTCAAAGTAGGCGCTCTCCTGTATATAATTTTCGGTTTATTGTTAACTATATTTTTTAGGATAGGGTATCTCTGTATCACATGCCAGTGTTTGTTAAGTATATGTTGTATTTTATAAAAGTCAGAGTTATATTGTGTTATGAACAAAGGTTCTCTAGTTTTGAAACCAGATTCCAGCTTGGTGATTTGTTCTTTTTTTGTTTTAGTCATTTGTATAATATTAGTTCTATCTAAATTTCTTGCTCTGTTCAGGGCCTGATCTAGTAAGGTGGGGGGATAACCCTTTTCTATAAATCTATCATATAGAATTCTGCTTTGTTCTATAAATATGTCTAAATCTGTGCAATTTTGTCTTATTCTTCTAAACTGGCTGTATGGAATATTATGAAGCCAACCTTTGTGATGATTGTTGTTGTAGTTTAAAAAACTGTTACTGTCGACCTCTTTGAAGTATATTTTAGATGTTATAGTATTGTTAGGTCCCAAACTCAATACGAGATCTAGGTATTCTATATTTATTGTTTGTATGTTCGCTGTGAAACTCAGACCCATATCGTTAAGATTAAGATGGTTAGTGAAAAATTCCGCTGATGACCTGTCCCCCTCCCATAAAAAGATCAATTCAACAATATAACGGCCATAAAAGAAAAGGTTCGCCCCAAAATATATAAATATATTCACCTCACAAGAGGAAAAGAAAAAGAAAAAGAAAAAGAAAAAAATTTTTTCACAAGAAATGTATTTATTTTTTACAGCTGTGAGTGTTGAGCACTGGGACAGTAGCTTTTTTCATTACCCATCACGTGATATTCACAGAACATTTTGTGTGTGTGATATTATTAGGATTGTCATAAACATTAAGTTCTATACATCTAGTATTACTAACATTTGGCTAGATTACGAGTTTTTCGTTATGAGGGGTGCGGTGCTAACTTGCACGTTATTGTCACCGCTCATTTCCCTACAGTGCTGGTATTACAGGTTTTCATAAACCCGGCGTTATTAGGCAAGAAGTGAGCGTAGAGCGAAATTGAGCTCCATACCGCACTCCAATACCAGCGCTGCTTAAGTCAGCAGTGAGCTGGTTTTACATGCTCGTGCACGATTTCCCCATAGACATCAATGGGGAGAGCCGGCTGAAAAAAAGCCTAACACCTGCAATAAAGCAGCGTAAAGCTCCGTAACGCAGCCCCATTGATTCCTATAGGGAAACTAAATTTATGTTTACACCCTAACTTGAACACGAGTCTAAACACCCCTAATCTTACACTTATTAACCCCTAATCTGCCACCCCCAACATCACTGACACCTACATTATACTTATTAACCCCTAATCTGCTGCCCCCAACATCACCGCCACCTACATTATACTTATTAACCCCTAATCTGCTGCCCCCAACATCGCTGACACCTACATTATACTTATTAACCCCTAATCTCCAGCCCCCAATGTCGCCGCAACCTACCTACACTTATTAACCCCTAATCTGCCGCTCCGGGCACTATAATAAACATATTAACCCCTAAACCGCCGTACTCCCGCCTCGCAAACACTAGTTAAATATTATTAACCCCTATTCTGCCGCCCCTAACATCGCAGCCACCTACCTACATTTATTAACCCCTAATCTGCCGCCTTCAACGTCGCCGCCACTATACTAAATTTATTAACCCCTAAACCTAAGTCTAACCCTAACCCTAACACCCCCTAACTTAAATATAATTAAAATAAATCTAAATAAAAATTGCTATCTTTACCTAAATAATTCCTATTTAAAACTAAATACTTACCTGTAAAATAAACCCTACGCTTGCTACAATATAATAATAGTTACATTGTAGCTAGCTTAGGGTTTATTTTTATTTTACAGGCAAGTTTGTATTTATTTTAACTAGGTAGAATAGTTACTAAATAGTTATTAACTATTTACTAACTACCTAGTTAAAATAAATACAAATTTACCTGTAAAATAAAACCTAACCTGTCTTACACTAACACCTAACATTACACTACAGTTAAATACATTAAATTAATTAAATACAATTACCTAAAATACAAAAAAAAACACTAAATTGCACAAAATAAAAAACAAATTATCAGATATTTAAACTAATCACACCTAATCTAATAGCCCTATCAAAATAAAAAAAGCCCCCCCAAAATAAAAAAACCCTAGCCTAAACTAAACTACCAATAGCCCTTAAAAGGGCCTTTTGTGTGGCATTGCCGCAAAGAAATCAGCTCTTTTACATGTAAAAAAAAAAATACAAACAACTCCCGCAACAGTAAAACCCACCACCCACACAACCAACCCCCCAAATAAAATCCTACCTAAAAAAACCTAAGCTCCCCATTGCCCGGAAAAGGGCATTTGGATGGGCATTGCCCTTAAAAGGGCATTTAGCTCTATTGCTGCCCAAACCCTAATCTAAAACTAAAACCCACCCAATAAACCCTTAAAAAAACCTAACACTAACCCCCGAAGTCCTATACCCCTTATTCCTATCAATACGCCCAAACACAACAACACAACAGCAGACCACATCTTTCAAACCACCAGGAACCAATTTGGAGACCACATCAGAATATGAGATACCATCCAAACAATAACAGTTACAAACAACAAACCTACCAACTCCATGACAACCCTACACACAGCCCCATTTCTTTTCAACATCACACTACACCATTATCTAACCATAATTCCCATCAAGAAAAAAATACACCACAAACAAAATTACGAACATTTTGAACACCACAATAGATTCAGTCCTCTATCAACAGATCCCAAAGTTTCCATCACGGAACAGGAAATCCCTAGCACAAGCTATACTCCCCTTTTTTTAGGGGTAGGAACGAATACGAGGACCGAGGGACCTCACATAAGATCAGGGAAAAGACCACACCTCTTAGAAAACAAGGTTCTAGAGTCAAATCCATTGCCTCCAAGAAAGAGAAACTATCCAGATTAGACCAAGGTATTTTCAATCTCCATATGCATTATCCATTTCAGAAAAAAGAGTTCTAAAACAAGGTCTATCGTTTTGTCCTCACAATCCTCCAAAAATGTTTGATATCTTTGTAGACCTTAACAATTTCACTCATAAATTATCATTGCAGAAGTACTTAAAGCTTAAAAACTTAAAGCTAATAAATTGGAAATCTTGGAATAACAATTGATATTGACTGACTCGATATCAGCAGACAAACATACAACTTGCTTGGTATCTGATATTGATAATTTAGCCAGTCATCTCTTTGATAGATTCATACATACTACAGTTAGGAACAAATCCAATTTCAATCCCTCGAACACAGCAAATGAATATATAGAATTATATCAGAATATGGTTTTAGAAGATTTTGACAAAATGTTTAAATCTCAAGTCCGAAAAAAAAGTTATTCGTATATCAACCATCAGAAAGTTATAGTCGGTTTATAAAATAATCCCATCATTATCATTCGGGACGCCAATAAAGGTGGGGGAATAATTATTCAAAACATTAAAGATTATATCAGAGAAGCAGATAGGATTTTGGCTGATGAAAACTACTATAAGATCTTACCCAAAGACCCGACAATGATATTTCTACACACATATTCTGAACTTATGGAAAAAGGAGTCTCCTTGGGTATCTTAAATAAAAATGAAAAGGATTTTTTAAAAATCTGCAATCCAAGTATAGCACACTACTATCACTTACCAAAGGTACATAAGGACAAACAAAATCCCCCTGGATGCCCCATTATTGCCGGAATAGGCAATCTTACAATTTATCATACTACATAGATCAATTTTTGAAGAAATTTGTGATGACCCTCCCTTCGTACATCAAAGATAGTACACATCCATTACAACTAATCAGTAATATATCTATCACAAATAGAAATTTATTATGGATTACATGTGATGTCAGTTCACTGTACTCCAACATCACACACCATTTGGGAGTATCAGCAGTCTCGCATTTTCTTTGAACAAGACATATATTTACCTAGTTTACAATGGTCATTTATCTTAGAAAGCATTATCTATATCCTTTAACACAACTATTTCATCCATCAAGACCGTTATTACTTACAAACAAAGGGTATGGCCATGGGGACCAGGTTTGCCCCCAGCTTCGCCAACTTATTTATGGGTCTCTTCGAAGAGAGATACATATACTTGGCTGAGTTTGGGGCGAACCTGGTCTTCTTTGGCCGTTATATTGATGACTTGATCTTTTTATGGGAGGGGGACAGGTCATCAGCGGAATTTTTCACTAACCATCTTAATCTTAACGATATGGGTCTGAGTTTCACAGCGAACATACAAACAATGAATATAGAATACCTAGATCTCATATTGAGTTTGGGACCTAACAATACTATAACATCTAAAACATACTTCAAAGAGGTTGACAGTAACAGTTTTTTAAACTACAACAGCAATCATCACAAAGGTTGGATTCATAATACTTCATACAGCCAGGTTAGAAGAATAAGACAAAATTGCACAGATTTGGACATATTTTTAGAACAAAGCAGAATTCTATATGATAGATTTATAGACAAGGGTTATCCCCCCACCTTACTAGATCAGGCCCTGAACAGAGCAAGAAATTTAGATAGAACTAATATTATACAAACGACTAAAACAAAAAAAGAACAAATTACCAAGCTGGAATCTGGTTTCAAAACTAGAGAACGTTTGTTCATAACAAAATATAATTCTGACTTTTATAAAATACAACATATACTTAACAAACACTGGCATGTGATACAGAGATACCCTATCCTAAAAAATTTAGGCCTAGATTTAGAGTTGAGCGGTAGCCGTGAAAACCAGCGTTAGAGGCTCCTAACGCTGGTTTTTACCGCCCTCTGGTATTTGGAGTCAGTCAGGAAAGGGTCTAACGCTCACTTTGCAGCCACGAATTTTCCATACCGCAGATCCCCCTACGCCATTTGTGTATCCTATCTTTTCAATGGGATCTTTCTAACGCCGGTATTTAGAGTCATGGCTGAAGTGAGCGTTAGAAATCTAACGACAAAACTCCAGCTGCACAAAAAAGTCAGTAGTTAAGAGCTTTCTGGGCTAATGCCGGTTCATAAAGCTCTTAACTACTGTGCTCTAAAGTACACTAACACCCATAAACTACCTATGTACCCCTAAACCGAGGTCCCCCCACATCGCCGCCACTCGATTAAATTTTTTTAACCCCTAATCTGCTGACCGCCACCTACGTTATACTTATGTACCCCTAATCTGCTGCCCCTAACACCGCCGACCCCTATATTATATTTATTAACCCCTAACCTGCCCCCCACAACGTTGCCGCCAGCTAACTACAATAATAAACCCCTACTCTGCCGCTCCGTAAACCGCCGCTACCTACATTATCCCTATGTACCCCTAATCTGCTGCCCCTAACACCGCCGACCCCTATATTATATTTATTAACCCCTAATCTGCCCCCCTCAACGTCGCCTCCACCTGCCTACACTTAATAACCCCTAATCTGCCGAGCGGACCGTACCGCTACTATAATAAAGTTATTAACCCCTAATCCGCCTCACTCCCGCCTCAATAACCCTATAATAAATAGTATTAACCCCTAATCTGCCCTCCCTAACATCGCCGACACCTAACTTCAATTATTAACCCCTAATCTGCCGACCGAATCTCGCCGCTACTGTAATAAATGGATTAACCCCTAAAGCTAAGTCTAACCCTAACACTAACACCCCCCTAAATTAAATATAATTTAAATCTAACAAAATAAATTAACTCTTATTAAATAAATTATTCCTATTTAAAGCTAAATACTTACCTGTAAAATAAACCCTAATATAGCTACCATATAAATTATAATTATATTGTAGCTATTTTAGGATTTATATTTATTTTACAGGTAACTTTGTATTTATTTTAACCAGGTACAATAGCTATTAAATAGTTAAGAACTATTTAATAGCTAAAATAGTTAAAATAATTACAAAATTACCTGTAAAATAAATCCTAACCTAAGTTACAATTAAACCTAACACTACACGATCAATAAATTAATTAAATACAATATCTACAAATAAATACAATGAAATAAACTAACTAAAGTACAAAAAATAAAAAAGAACTAAGTTACAAAAAATAAAAAAATATTTACAAACATTAGAAAAATATTACAACAATTTTAAACTAATTACACCTACTCTAAGCCCCCTAATAAAATAACAAAGACCCCCAAAATAAAAAAAATGCCCTACCCTATTCTAAATTAAAAAAGTTCAAAGCTCTTTTACCTTACCAGCCCTGAACAGGGCCCTTTGCGGGGCATGCCCCAAAGAATTCAGCTCTTTTGCCTGTAAAAAAAACACATACAATACCCCCCCCAACATTACAACCCACCACCCACATACCCCTAATCTAACCCAAACCCCCCTTAAATAAACCTAACACTAAGCCCCTGAAGATCTTCCTACCTTATCTTCACCTCGCCGGGTATCACACCGATCCGTCCTGGCTCCGATGTCTTGATCCAAGCCCAAGCGGGGGGCTGAAGATGTCCGTGATCCGGCTGAAGTCTTCATCCAAGCGGGAGCTGAAGAGGTCCATGATCCAGCTGAAGTCTTCTATCAAGAGGCATCTTCAATCTTCTTTCTTCCGGATCCATGTTCATCCCGCCGACGCGGAACATCCATCTTCACCGACGACTTCCCGATGAATGACGGTTCCTTTAAGGGACGTCATCCAAGATGGCGTCCCTCGAATTCCGATTGGCTGATAGGATTCTATCAGCCAATCGGAATTAAGGTAGGAAAATTCTGATTGGCTGATGGAATCAGCCAATCAGAATCAAGTTCAATCCGATTGGCTGATCCGATCAGCCAATCAGATTGAGCTCGCATTCTATTGGCTGATCGGAACAGCCAATAGAATGCGAGCTCAATCTGATTGGCTGATTGGATCAGCCAATCGGATTGAACTTGATTCTGATTGGCTGATTCCATCAGCCAATCAGAATTTTCCTACCTTAATTCCGATTGGCTGATAGAATCCTATCAGCCAATCGGAATTCGAGGGACACCATCTTGGATGACGTCCCTTAAAGGAACCGTCATTAGTCGGGAAGTCGTCGGGAAGATTTGATGTTCCGCATTGGCGGGATGAACATGGATCCGGAAGAAAGAAGATTGAAGATGCCGCTTGATAGAAGACTTCAGCCGGATCATGGACCTCTTCAGCTCCCACTTGGATGAAGACTTCAGCCAGATCATGGAAATCTTCAGCCCCCCGCTTGGGCTTGGATCAAGAAATCGGAGCCAGGACGGATCAGTGTGATACCCGGCGAGGTGAAGATAAGGTATGAAGATCTTCAGGGG
Organism: Bombina bombina; assembly: GCF_027579735.1. NCBI lineage: Eukaryota > Metazoa > Chordata > Amphibia > Anura > Bombinatoridae > Bombina > Bombina bombina. The sequence continues at coordinate 225,060,806 of NC_069500.1, forward strand.
CTTAGTGTTAGGTTTATTTAAGGGGGATTTGGGTTAGATTAGGGGTATGTGGGTGGTGGGTTGTAATGTTGGGGGGGGGTATTGTATGTGGGTTTTTTTTACAGGCAAAAGAGCTGAATTCTTTGGGGCATGCCCCGCAAAGGGCCCTGTTCAGGGCTGGTAAGGTAAAAGAGCTTTGAACTTTTTTAATTTAGAATAGGGTAGGGCATTTTTTTATTTTGGGGGTCTTTGTTATTTTATTAGGGGGCTTAGAGTAGGTGTAATTAGTTTAAAATTGTTGTAATATTTTTCTAATGTTTGTAAATATTTTTTTATTTTTTGTAACTTAGTTCTTTTTTATTTTTTGTACTTTAGTTAGTTTATTTCATTGTATTTATTTGTAGATATTGTATTTAATTAATTTATTGATAGTGTAGTGTTAGGTTTAATTGTAGATAATTGTAGGTATTTTATTTAATTAATTTATTGATCGTATAGTGTTAGGTTTAATTGTAACTTAGGTTAGGATTTATTTTACAGGTAATTTTGTAATTATTTTAACTATTTTAGCTATTAAATAGTTCTTAACTATTTAATAGCTATTGTACCTGGTTAAAATAAATACAAAGTTACCTGTAAAATAAATATAAATCCTAAAATAGCTACAATATAATTATAATTTATATTGTAGCTATATTAGGGTTTATTTTACAGGTAAATATTTAGCTTTAAATAGGAATAATTTATTTAATAAGAGTTAATTTATTTCGTTAGATTTAAATTATATTTAATTTAGGGGGGTGTTAGTGTTAGGGTTAGACTTAGCTTTAGGGGTTAATCCATTTATTACAGTAGCGGCGAGATTCGTTCGGCAGATTAGGGGTTAATAATTGAAGTTAGGTGTCGGCGATGATAGGGAGGGCAGATTAGGGGTTAATACTATTTATTATAGGGTTATTGAGGCGGGAGTGAGGCGGATTAGGGGTTAATAACTTTATTATAGTAGCGGTGCGGTCCGCTCGGCAGATTAGGGGTTAATAAGTGTAGGCAGGTGGAGGCGACGTTGAGGGGGGCAGATTAGGGGTTAATAAATATAATATAGGGGTCGGCGGTGTTAGGGGCAGCAGATTAGGGGTACATAGGGATAATGTAAGTAGCGGTGATTTACGGAGCAGCAGATTAGGGGTTAAAAAAAATATGCAGGTGTCAGCGATAGCGGGAGCGGCAGATTAGGGGTTAATAAGTGTAAGGCTAGGGGTGTTTAGACTCGGGGTACATGTTAGGGTTTTAGGTGCAGACGTAGGAAGTGTTTCCCCATAGAAAACAATGGGGCTGCGTTAGGAGCTGAACGCGGCTTTTTTGCAGGTGTTAGGTTTTTTTTCAGCTCAAACAGCCCCATTATTTTCTATGGGGGAATCGTGCACGAGCACGTTTTTGAAGCTGGCCGCATCCGTAAGCACCGCTGGTATCGAGAGTTGAAGTTGCGGTAAATATGCTATACGCTCCTTTTTTGGAGCCTAACGCAGCCATTCTGTGAACTCTAAATACCAGCGGTATTTAAAAGGTGCGGCCAGAAAAAAGCACGCGTAGCTAACGCACCCCTTTGGCCGCAGAACTCTAAATCTAGGCGATAGTTAACAATAAACCGAAAATTATATACAGGAGAGTGCCCACTTTAAGAAACAAACTTGCTCCCAGTAAAAGATTCAAACATGTCCTTCAAACTAGTAAAGAACAAAATGTCACAAACAAAAGAAAGGGAATTTTTGATTTATTTGGCATCTACAAATATGGAAAAGCAGGATGTGGCTCTTGCAAACTTATAAAATCAGGTCAAAAAACCTTTAAATCAGCAGTTACAGGGGAATCTTTCAAAATCCCAGGTTTTTTCAATTGTGAATCGTTTTTCGTAGTTTATCTCATGGAGTGTGTATGTGGCCTACAATATGTAGGCCGCACCTCTAGAAAAGTCAGGATCAGATGGGGTTAACATCACTGCAATTGCAAAAATTGTAAGAAAACCAAGATTAAACATAGTATACCTAACCACTGTTTAATCAAGCACTATTTGTTGACCCTTTCTTCCAAATCCGTATATTTGGGAAATAATCTAGCACATGGTGTTGTTTTTTGCCACACCTTTTGAGAAGGATATATATGTAAAATATTGAACTGCTAGCTCCCACTAGTTATTCCCTCTACAAATCACGCATTTTTCATTTTATTTGCTTTGTTGAATATCACAGTTAGTAACAATCTGGCCACACATACTCATTACACAACGATTAAGCCCATTCTAGCGTTCATACACACATACTTAAAGTTTTTAAAATCATACATCATGTTTTTGACCAATAAAAATATGATCATTGATATTGGTATATCATCTTGTACCTTCGTATATTAATTATATATTAGTTTATTCACAAACAAGTGAAATATCCATGCGGATTAGAATTTTCTAAACCATTTCAATATTGAAACAGTCACCAATGTTTTATACTTTAATTATGACATAAGGATTATCTTTACCAACATTTCACTCAACAAATAACATGTTTAACATATTCTGACTAACCAACATCATTTATCCTCTGCAATGATTTTGATATTAACCCTTTCTCTTTTGGCTGATCATATGAGTGTCTTTGAAGGTTCAATTAACCCTCTAGTGGACAATCATTATAAATTTGTTTTGTAAGTTTTTTATTACGTGATATCTTTTAGACATAGACATTTTATCATATGTATGCATTGATCGTTATGTGAGACTTCCACATTGTTAGAATCAGAACGTTTAAGTCAGAAGCATAAACACACAATAAACAACACCTGTTACAACATTCACTCTGTGATTTCTTGCTTTTAGGTTTGAGTCTGTATGTTCAGTTTCTAATGGTCTTTTGTATAAGTGACAACTTCCATTTTTTTTATCACAAGTCTATATAATGTTACCCTTTGTAATGATTTTGTATTCGCTTTTTATTTCCTGAAGAAACGACCAGTGTTTGGTCGAGAAACGTGTTGCTTTGTAACAATAAAGCGTTTTTTACTTTTTAATCCACTGGAAGTTGTCCTCCTACTTTTATTCCTTTTCCCCACGGGTTGATACAGGTTACCCTTTTGTATCACTATTGGGAGCCGTGGCCTGCTGGACTACAGTGAAAAGCCTACCAGGGAGATCGCATTTAGTGTACTAGCCACTGTTGAGTGCTAGCCTGCTCCATTGCACCGATCACAGTACGGTGCCTATACATCTGGTAAGCACATTTACCACTGTTATATATCACATTATATAAGATGGATTTCACTATGAGGCGCCCTCTTTCTGCTCTTACATCCATTTAGATCACCCTGCACACAGTTTTCAAGAGGAGCTGCCCTGTCATACATTAAGGATATTGTCCATCACAAAAGATCCTGCATTTGGGACTTCTAAAACATTTGTTACCACCTTCTGGTAACATTTGGTCATCACATTCCCTTCCTTTAGCGCGCCTCTTTATGGTTCCCTCCTGGGATCTTCTTCTTTATATATATATATATATATATATTTATATATAAAACAATATTTATTGTGAGTGGAGGGAAGTTCCCACACTTTTTTTTAGGACTTGACCCCTGTATAATGACCTATTGCCAAGCAAATCACCATGTGTTTTTTCTACTTTATTCTGCTCCAAGACCATCAAAGAGCAGGTGATTATCTTTCAATTGAGGAGTCTTGTAGCTTTGTAGCTGCTAAGAGAGCTGAGATCGATGTGCTTGAAGAACCTCCCCAACTGAGCTTCCAGGTTCTGCCCACTTTGTGATGTAATAACTAGGCCACCAATGATTCCTGGCCTGTAGTGTGGGGGGATCACCAAAAACAACTTTTGATCAGCTATTCCTCTGCATGACAAAAATGGTTCATCATGTGCACACAGGCCGTGATTTGCATGATGACTATAGCTAATCATGTGCAAGGGGTTAATGCAATACACTACCGGGAGCTAGCTGAATACAACAGTAGGACAATAATAACAAGGATTTATGTGCAGCCAGCTACTGAGTCTACCTAGGTATGCTTTTCAACAAAGGATACCAATAGAATCAAGCAAATTAGATAATAGAAGTAAAATGGAAAGTTGTGTAACATTGTGTGCTCTATTTGAATCATGAAATACTAATTTTGGATTTCACTTCCCATTTAATAATAGAGACTCTTTATCACTGGTAATTATGAACAGTTCATAAGGAGGTTGTAACTCAAACCACTGTAACATTAGCCCCTTATCCTACAACCTTCCCCACTGCAATTAAACGTAACTACAGCCTCCCCCCGCTGTAAGAGATCCCTTAATCATACATTCCGTCCATAAAAATATCTCCAAATAACAACACAGTCATTTTAATAATAATCCCCTTTACACAACACATATGCTGTGATTCCTCCATGAAACACAAATCATATAAAGACATACACATATTATAAATATGTATCATTATTACTATTATTATTATTACCATGTTCCCTAGTAAAATTAAAGCCATAATCATAGAGTAAATCCTTTATATTTTAATATATCTCTTATTTTTATGGAACCCATTTTTGGAAGTTCTAATCTCTAGATCAAATCTTTTTGTGGGATCTACTATTATATTGTATTTCTGCAAAACTACGTAAAACACCTCTCTTCTTTTTATCTTCTTTTCATTCCAGGCTTCATAAGATTATTTCCAGTGCTATCTATTGTGTGCTACAAGTTTTACAACTTCTTTAATGTATGGTTCTCTGACAAGAATCATTTAAATATGAGCACACAGGTCAGTTATGTTATAAACATCAATGTCCCAATCTAAATACTTACATAATGGCATTATGAAGTGAGCAGTTAACTAAATAATTCCCATAACTGAAGTCCTCCAAAGATTTTTGACACTAATAGATTATCAGTGCTTTAGGAGTTGTGTAACAGTCCATCACACAGATCCTATAGAAAAGGCAGTTAGTCCAGTTATAGTGATAAATGGTAGCTTTCAGAATTTAAAGTAATGTCAAAAAGATATTCTTTGACTTCAATGTGTATTCTCTTTTATAGATCTTTTTGAATTACAAGTTTTCGACTTGTTAAAATATATAATACACTACTAAATATAGGTAATTGCTATACTACTGATTGTATTTCCCTTTATTATGCTGCTGATAACAAGCTGATTTCTACATTCATCAGTAGAATAATTGTTCATTTACAGCTAGTATAACTTACAAACTTCTCCATGTTGGTACACATTATTCTGCATTGTTATCTTACAATTATATCTATATTTGAATAGAAGAAATGTCTTGAGACTTGTGCTGAAAATAAAAATAGGATTATATTTTTATATTTTTTATAATTATATATTTTGGACTAGTGTTTAAAAAGGAAGGCAAGACAAAGCAGATAATATGCTCTATTCTCTTAGTTTTCATTGTTTAATGCCTTTATAACTATCATTTCAGATTCCATCTAATGGATTTTAAGCTATTATATCTAAACTATAGGAATTTGTATCAAATGACATAATATAAAATGTGTCATGGAAAACTGCTAAAGAACACATTGTCAATTAGGACTTATGATACTTTTGTGTAATTTATGGCAACTTGTAAACACCTCACAACCCATTAAACTAATATAATGAGACACAGTTCATTGCATTTGTAATTATTCATTGTTTTCTAGTTTTATTTCTTTCCCTTACTGTTTTATCTAATTATTTTCAAGATTCTCAGAATTTCACCAGTGGATGCCTTAAAATTACTATTTGTAATGAATTCTGTTCTTAAAATATATATATTTTTACCTCTAAGGCGGCGGACAGCAAACAGCCCGATCGGATACAATCAGGTTGATTAACACCCCATGCTAGTGGCCGGTTGACCGTGAATGTGCAGGGGGCGGCATTGTACTAGCATTTCACGAGAAATGCTTGTGCAATGATAAATGCTGACATTGTATGCCGTCGGCATTTATCGATGTGTGGTGGACATGATCCAATAGACTTTAATAGTGATTATTCGTAGAAAATCATTAGATACATTTTCTATAGGATTGGAATCTACTGTATGAGCACTATATAGAAGAGTTTGCAATGCAACAATGCAAAACATTTTTGTAAACATTGAAAATAAAAATGTGCTTAAAGTTAAGTGGTGTTAACACTTTCGATACCGACCATAAAAATATCCAAATGTCAACAGTACTTGGTGTATTGTAATACAGTCTTTATTGCTGAAAAGATCCTCAAAGGTGGTTCTCAAAGGAAATCCTCAAAGGAAGGAAAGGCAACATAGCATAATTCTGTGTACAATAGAATGCAGTATCACAGCAGAACCGGTCCTACTCACATGATAAAGAGCTTCTACTAGCTCTAGGGTGAGTGCTCAACAAACAAATCTCCCAGGTAGCAGCATAAAAATTTATTAAAATGTTAAAAAACTGACAGACATCACTTGGGGTATAACAGCTCAGGTTTACACTCACACATAGTGCGGTCAAGTCCTTAAATCCTCTAGAGCGCCTTGAAAAAGCTGAGTGTAATCAGTGAAACGTATGTTGGAGTATTTGAAGGAAATGCACAGACTAATCACCAGGAGGGGCTACATATGTTCTAATTTTAAAGACTTGAACGCACTAAATGTGAGTGTAAACCTGAGCTGTTATACCTCGAGTCTTACAAAGAACTGTTGACATTTGAATATTTTTATGGTCAGTATCGAAAGTGTTAACACCACTTAACTTTAAGCACATTTTTATTTCAATTTATATATACATTTTCGGCTAGATTTAGAGTTTTGTCGGTAACGACCCGCGTAGCTAACGCTGGCATTTTTTTCTGGTCGCACCTTTAAAATAACTCTGGTATTGAGAGTCCACAGAATGGCTGCGTTAGGCTCCAAAAAAGGAGCGTAGAGCATATTTAACGCCACTGCAACTCTCGATATCAGAGTTGCTTACGGACGCGGCCAGCCTCAAAAACGTGCTTCTGCACGATTCCCTCATAGAAAACAATGGGGCTGTTTGAGCTGAAAGAAAACCTAACACCTGCAAAAAAGCCGCGTTCAGCTCCTAACGCAGCCCCATTGTTTGCTATGGGGAAACACTTCCTACGTCTGCACCTAACACTCTAACATGTACCCCGAGTCTAAATACCCCTAACCTTACACTTATTAACCCCTAATCTGCCGACCCCGCTATCGCTGACCCCTGCATATTATTATTAACCCCTAATCTGCCGCTCCGTAAACCGCCGCTACCTACATTATCCCTATGTACCCCTAATCTGCTGTCCCTAACACCGCCGACCCCTATATTATATTTATTAACCCCTAATCTGCCCCCCACAACGTCGCCTCCACCTGCCTACACTTATTAACCCCTAATCTGCCGAGCGGACCGCACCGCTATTATAATAAAGTTATTAACCCCTAATCCGCCTCACTAACCGTATAATAAATAGTATTAACCCCTAATCTGCCCTCCCTAACATCGCCGACACCTAACTTCAAACATTAACCCCTAATCTGCCGACTGGAGCTCACCGCTATTCTAATGAATGTATTAACCCCTAAAGCTAAGTCTAACCCTAACACTAACACCCCCCTAAATTAAATATAATTTAAATCTAACGAAATTAATTAACTCTTATTAAATAAATTATTCCTATTTAAAGCTAAATACTTACCTGTAAAATAAATCCTAATATAGCTACAATATAAATTATATTTATATTATAGCTATTTTAGGATTTATATTTATTTTACAGGTAACTTTGTATTTATTTTAACCAGTTACAATAGCTATTAAATAGTTAAGAACTATTTAATAGCTAAAATAGTTAAAATAATTACAAAATTACCTGTAACATAAATCCTAACCTAAGTTACAATTAAACCTAACACTACACTATCAATAAATTAATTAAATAAAATACCTACAATTACCTACAATTAAACCTAACACTACACTATCAATACATTAATTAAATACAATATCTACAAATAAATACAATGAAATAAACTAACTAAAGTACAAAAAATAAAAAAGAACTAAGTTACAAAAAATAAAAAAATATTTACAAACATCAGAAAAATATTACAACAATTTTAAACTAATTACACCTACTCTAAGCCCCCTAATAAAATAACAAAGACCCCCAAAATAAAAAAATGCCCTACCCTATTCTAAATTACTAAAGTTCAAAGCTCTTTTACCTTACCAGCCCTGAACAGGGCCCTTTGCGGGGCATGCCCCAAAGAATTCAGCTCTTTTGCCTGTAAAAAAAACACATACAATACCCCCCCCAACATTACAACCCACCACCCACATACCCCTAATCTAACCCAAACCCCCCTTAAATAAACCTAACACTAAGCCCCTGAAGATCTTCCTTTTTTTTAAAACATAATTTTTATTATTTTTTTTACAATCACAGGAAATACCACACAGTGTATACAACAACAAAAAAAAATAAGAAAAGAGTATGCAAAAAGAAACTTGCAACCACCGCTCCTACAGCTGTGGTTGTAAACACAAAATACAGTATCTTTGGCATATTGCATAAAGAAGAAAACAAGAGTCCCTGTGGTTTAAAAAATTTGGTTTCAACTAAAGTACAATAGTAACAGAACCTCTGTTATCCAATTTCTTGAGTTTTTTTATTTCTTTGAAAATCTGATCAAAAAAAAAAAAAAAAAAAGAGGACTATTGTATTGTGTTGCATAACCAGACTCATGGTTGGATACTAAGGCCCTAATCAGCCAGGGCAGAGCCATAGCTACTTCAACAAAGACAGAGACAAAAACCGAAAACAAAAAAAGAAAAAAAAAAAAAAAAAAGGGGGGGAGAAAAACTTCCTCCTCCCGGGCCTTCCTCACAACTTTAATACGGTACATATCCTCAAATAGAAAGTTCGCCTCTAAGGCAAGCTTCTAGAACAGGAACTGAGTTACGGAACGGAAAAATGTATTGTTTTTGTATGCCCGTAGGTAGACTTTGTAGGAAATTAATCCATTTATTAAGAATTTTTTTAATCTCCTGAGTCGATCGAAGTATCGTATTGTTCAATGGTTAATTTCAGGTGCATATTATTTATAAATTGCACAAAGCTGGGAGAACTCTTTGATTTCCAGGAAGCAAAAATAGTATTCCTAGCACATAAAATTGTGAAATTTACGAACGTTATGTTCAAATTGAGTGTTGGAAGTGACTTTTCATATAACAGAATAATATCATCTACTTTGAGGTGGATCTGATACCTGAGAATTTTTGAGAGCCAAAATGAAATTTTAGCCCAAAAGGATGCAACCTTTGGGCAACTCCAAATACAATGGATCAAATTGGCCATTGGGAAATTACATCTCCAGCAGGCATAACATTGATTTTTATTCCAAAGATTTAATGCATGGGGCGTTACATATGTGCGATTAATCAGTTTTAATTGTGCCTCTCTCCCAGCTAGTAACGGAGTAGCCTGCCAGGCCCTCAAAAAACTTTTACTAATTGCTTCAGTGTCAATCCCTGGCATGTCAATTGACCACCTTTGTACCAGGCCAGTAAGATGCTTCTCTCCTTCTTTCTGCAGTAACAATTTATACCAGTAGGAGATGGAGTGCACACCAGCACGGAAGAGGGCGATCCCTGTATGCAAGCCTTCCCAGCCTGTATTATCAAAACTAGTTTTCTTAGTGTTCAAAAAGTGTCTGACTTGTAGGTATCCAAAAAAATCTTTATTATCAATTTGAAATTTAGTTTTGATGTTTTCAAATGAAAAAAGGTTTCCAAACTCCCGGTTGATACATTGATCAAAGTAAATCAGACCCTTAACCTGCCAATTTTTAAAGATCTTATTGTTTATACCTTCTGTGAATTCAGGATTACCTGTGATGGGTAGATATTTAGAATAGCTATGATCGGCTTTTATAGATTTACATACCTTATGCCATGCGATAATAGGATTTTTAAAAGTGCACATTTTTTTTTCATCATAATAGGTAATTTAGATATGTTTAAATGGATGAGCGCTTTAAGAGAAAAGGGCAAGAAAAAGTCCTGTTCTAACTCCTTTATTTGAAAGTGTCCCACGTCCATTAGCCAGTCTGGAATAATTTTAACCAGACAGGCCCAATTGTATTTTTGAAGACAGGGAAAACCAAATCCCGCCGAGTCTCTCTCAAGGATAAGTTTATTTAAGGATAATTTAACTTTTTCTTTCCCCCACAAAAAGATCTTAAAGGCTTTATTCATTCTTTTCAGATCACAAGATTTTATAAACAGAGGCATATTCTGCATTATATATAGAAATTTAGGGAGAATAGTCATTTTAATCAAGTTTATTTTTCCTGCTAATGTAAGCGGGAAGTTTAACCATCTTGATAGGTCATTTTCCACTTTGTTAATAAGCCCTACAAAATTTTCCTCATACCATTTTTCTGGCGAAATATTAACATTAATCCCTAAATACCTCAAACTCTCGACTTCCTTAAATGGACATTCACTTTTACAGTTACCTGACTTTTGAACCCATTGTATTTCTGATTTTTGTGAGTTTACCTTGTACCCAGAAAACGTACTAAAACTGTCAAGAATTTTCATGAGTTTTGGAATGTTTTCATCTCCTTTACTGATGAACACCAATAAGTCGTCCGCATAGAGGGATATTCTGAACTCTTTAGAGCCCACTCTAATACCTTGCAAGTTATTCCTCAACACTGTTGCTAATGGTTCTATACATAAATTAAACAGCAGAGGTGATAGCGGGCATCCTTGTCTAGTCCCTCTATTCAATTGGAAACTCTCAGATAATAGGCCATTTACCACTAAAGCTGAAAATGGGTTATCATAAAGTTTAAAAATAAATTTAAGGAAATTACCTATTAGGCCAAAACGAGCTAAAGAGTTAAAGAGGTGCTGCCACTCTATCGCGTCTAAAGCTTTTTCGGCGTCTATGGCGATCACTGCCTTATCATCCCTCTGATATGTATTATCCTTAACCTGAGCATTATAGTAGTCTACTGTCAGGAGCAGTTTCCTTAAGTTGGTGAATGAGTACCTGCCCTTCATAAATCCAGTTTGGTCACTATGTATTAACCTTGGTAGTGACTTCTGGAGTCTTGCTGCTATTATAGCTGTTAATATTTTGTAATCGGAATTGAGCAATGAAATTGGGCGGTAGGCATCCAGAGATTCGGGATCTTTACCTTTTTTGGGAATTAAAATAATTGTTGACCTAGTGAATTCTTTAGATGGAGTTGCACCTTTAATATAAAAGTAATTAAATAGGTCAACCAAATATTCTACAATGTTATTTTGTAAAATTTTATAATATTCGTTTGGGAGCGCATCCGGCCCTGCAGCTTTATTCCAGGCTAAATTATTGATTGTTTTCTCAACTTCCTCTTGCGAAATTGGACTATTTAATTCTGTTAACTCTTCTTTCCCGAGGTTTGGTAGATTACATGCTTCCCAGAACTTTGTCTTATTATCCTCATTACTTACGGAGGATGAAAAGATTTGCTTATAATATTTTAAAAATTCCGCGCTGATATCATTAAGTTGGGTTAGTCTTTTCTTATCACTTTTTATGGCCAAGATAGATCTTGAACCCTTAGTTGCTTTAACCAAGTTGGAAAGGCATTTGCCCATTTCCCCCCCATGTCTATAATATTTAGCATTTGTTTTTACAACTTCTAAGGCTGCATTCTGATGTAAGAAAATTTCCCTTTCCCTCTTTGCTTGCTGGTATGCACTCCATCCTCCACTTGACAGATCCCTTAAGTAGGCATTATATGCATTAACTAATTGATTGGCAAGTTGTGTGTTGCACTCACTATTCTTTTTTTTAATATGGCACAGGTATACCTTTATTTCTCCCCGCAACACCGCTTTAGAGGCTTGCCATACAATTTCAGGGTTTTGAACTGAGTTTTGGTTAATGTAAATATATTCTTTCCATTTCTCATTTAGCCAAATTTTAAATTTAGAGTTATTAATGAGATATTTTGGAAAGCTAAACGAAAGATAAGATCTTTTTATCAGGTCAGTTTGCAATTGTATTGTAACAGGGGCGTGATCTGACAAAATAATTGCAGAAATTTCTGTCCTTGGTATCCTGCCTGCCAATTTTTTATCTATTAAAAAATAATCAATACGTGAGAAAGTTTTGTGTGTTTTAGATTCACAAGTATATTCTTTTACATCGGGATTTTGCAATCTCCAGATGTCCACCAAGTTCAATGTTTTTTTGAATTTTTTTAAAATCTTTGTCTCGGCCTTATAGCTTTTATTTTTACTGTTGTTTTTTTTTTGAGTCATGCTATCCATTCTTTGTGAGCGATCCAGGGGATATTGTGTAATTAGATTTAAATCACCTGCTATAATCAGACCGTCATCTAAGTAATTTGTTAGTCTCCTTGTTAAGTTCTTCCAGAATTCTTTATCACTGGTGTTTGGAGCATAGATATTACATAACTTATATTTATGATTGGCTATAACTACCTGTACTATAATCAGTCTACCTTCTTCGTCAATAAATTTATGTGTTATTTTGTAGTCTAAATTTTTATGGAACAATATTGCTACTCCCCTCTTTCTTTTGATACCCGAGGTCGCCACTACTTCACCGACCCAGCCTGACTTAAGTTTAAGAGCTTCATTAGCTACCACATATGTTTCTTGTAAAAAAGCAATTTGCGCCCTGCACCCCTTTAAGTGTTTCAAAATGGCTTTTCGCTTAATAGGTGTTGTTATTCCGCGAACGTTCCATGAAACCAGATTAATCACTGTCTCACTCATATTTTATTGATGTACCACACACAACAAGTTGAACAGCGGCTTTTCGAAAAAAGTGTGAGGAAGGCCAGGGAGAGGAGGAAAAAGGGAGAGGAAAAAAAAAAAAAAAAAAAAAGGGAGAAAAAGGAAAAATGAAAAAGGGGGATGAACCCTCTTTTTGAATAAAAAAAACTTTTTTGAGACCCTTTCATTATGACTTTTCGATGTTGCCATTACTTACATCAAAGGATTTATCTACGAACAACTATATTTAATTCCTATTCGATTATCTCTAGTTGTTCCTAAATATTATCCAGAAAGGAATTAGCTTCCGATTTGTTAGACAAAACGTGCCATTCTCCAGACTTCAGCACTTTGATCTTAGCTGGATATAAAAGAAAAGCATTGAAACCTTTTTCTATTAGTTTAGAACAAAACAGAGCCATTTCCTTTCTGCGATTAGAGGTCTCAGTAGAATAATCTTGAAAAAGAAAGATTTTTTTGTCATTTACAAGAACTGTGGCTTTCTTTTTCCTATAATAACTCATAATGGCAACTTTATCTTGAAAATGCGAAAATTTCACAATTATGGGTCTATTTAGTACGGTGCCGTCTGGTCTTTTTTTTCGGGACCTATTCTATGAATTCTTTCAATCAATATTTTAGTTCGACTGGTAGGCATCTCTAATAGATTTGGTAGTATTTCATCCATAAAATTATTACGGTCAGCAAATTCTTGGGTTTCAGGAACACCTACTATTCTTAGATTATTGCGTCTGGAACGATCTTCTAGATCGTCCAGTCTATCCTGTAATTTTTTGATTGTGTAATCATAATGCTTAGAGTCTTGCTCTCGTGAGTTCAATCTATCTTCAATTTCGGAGATTCTAGCCTCTGCTTCATCTAACCTGTTGTTGAACTGCCTTACTTCCATTGATAGTGCTGCTACATCCTGTCTGATCAACTCTAGGTGGGGTAACATTGATAGTGAAAACTGTTCTACCAATTGTTGAACATCTACATTTGTCTGGAAAGTAACAGGTTCCTCTGTTATACTATCTTGGGATAACGAGGTCTGAGGTTTAGCTTTGTGTTTGTCTTTTCTTGGTGGCATCGTGGGTGATTTATTTTTAGCTATATGTACGAATTTCTCCATATAAAATGCAGAAAAAGTGCTAAAAAAGTGAAGAATGTGGTGAGGTGAAAAAGAGAGAGAAAAAAAAAAAAGTAAAAATTGGTATGTGAAGTGAAGTATAAGCTGTGTCTTACTTAAGAGTGAGGGAAAAGAAAAAAGGGTGAAAATAAGAAGTGTGAGTGTGAAGTGCAAAAATAAGGATGATCCTCAAGTGGGAATTAGTGCATTTATAAGAATGTGTATAAAATGTGAGAAAAAAGTCTGTAGACTAAACTGGACAGAAAAAAATTCTACTTTTAATTAATTTTCTTGCTCCCTTATTATTTCCTTCTTCCTCCCTCGCCTCAGTATTCTATAGTTTAAACCAGAGTGTTTATGTAGAAGATTAGCAATTCATTTTAAATGTCAGCCAAAAAAAAAAAAAAAATTAGCTAGTCTCTTTAACTCAGGGGATTCTTAGTTATTACAATCACCCGACTAAAGAACTAGTAGACAGAGGGACACAGTTTTAGTAACTCCTCAGCATAAAAAAATTAGCTCTGGGTATGCCCACCAGAGTGAGTGACATAAATCTGTCTTTATATAACCAGTAGCAGTATTCTCTGAATAACTGTCGACCCTTATTTCACACAAATTGCTTTACAATTAGTTGGGCAGATATAATATAGAACATCATAACTTTAAAAATCATTCAATTCCAACTAGCAGATATTACATTTTGGTCATTGCTGCAAAAACAAAACAAACAAAAAAAAAAAAAGAAATTACATACATTAGCTAGTACACTGCTCTAGGCAACCATTTGTCCAATACAAAATCCTTCCTTCCCCCTTTCTTCTTTTATCCAAAAGCACTCCTGCTGGATTAAGGCTAGCTTCACTGGGATGCCATTTTCCCTGAGGGGGGACTTAAGTCCATAAGTTCATGCCGCTTCCTGACTTCCTGAACCAGGTCAGGGGCCTTTGATATGCGGATGATTTATATATATATACAGAAATGTTCATTTACCTTCACCCGCCTTCTCTAGGGCCCAGACTAGATTAGCCTCTTATGTCATGTGGGGGGAGAGACATAAATACCCACTTCTACTACTGCGAAATGCCAGGTGTGAGAAGGAATGTGAGCTTTATTGGGTTGCTATTAGAGCACAGTCCAGCAAAATCCTGAATATCCTGACTGACTTCACTGGGATGTGTAGATTTTGGGGGTAGGGCTTAGTAATAACACAGTTAATCTATTCCCAGGTTATAAAAGTTGTTATATTGCAAATTTTTATCCTTCCCTTATTTCCTCTCTCCTTTTTCTTTTTCTTGTTCTTGCCAACTCTTTTAGGGGAATGCAAACAGACTTCACCTACCCTCTTACACACCCAGACTTACACTCCAGGGGGACATAAATTACTGGATGTTAAATCTGATAAGGAAAAAAGTACTCCCCAAATTACACTTTTACTGGTATGGGAAAGTCCTCCAAAATGCTGTATAACTTTCTTGACCCAAATCCTGTGCTACAACATACTGGCAGGCACTAATTAGAGGAGGGCCAATAATATGTTTAAGAAACAGGGATCCTGTTAAGCAGTCAGCAACAAACTGTCCTTGGCCAGGGGACTTATTCAGGGCCAATTTAGAGTTACCGGATCAAGCACACGGCAGTGTGCTTTGAACGACTACCTCGCCGCTTCTCCGCTCCTTACTCCCACGGCCTCACTCAGGCGGGACCAGGCCGCCACGAGCTGTGTCGCCCTCGCAGAACTGAAGTGCAGGGGTGAGCCGGCCAGAGATGCTTGGATCGTGCCAGCGCTGTGAACTTCCGCCCGACTGGGTACTCCTCCTGCCGTATAGAAGCTGACCCGGCGGGCTGCTGGCACTAGCAAGCTACGCTGCGATGAACTCCTGGAGGCTCGTGGGCCTACACACCACGCTCACTGCTCACGCATGTCAGGCGCGCACGTCAGGGCTGCTGACGTCAGATCCGGAATCTCCGGTATTCACCCCCTGAAGATCTTCCTACCTTATCTTCACCATACCAGGTTCACCTATCAATCCAGAAGAGCTCCTCCGATGTCCTGATCCAAGCCCAAGCGGGGGGCTGAAGAGGTCCATGATCCGGCTGAAGTCATCATCCAAGCGGGAGCTGAAGAGGTCCATGATCCGGCTGAAGTCTTCATCCAAGCGGGAGCTGAAGAGGTCCATGATCCGGCTGAAGTCTTCTATCAACGGCATCTTCAATCTTCTTTCTTCGGGAGCCATCATCTTCCATCCGACGAGGAACATCCTCTTCTCCCGACGCCTACTCGCCGAATGACGGTTCCTTTAAATGACGTCATCCAAGATGGCGTCTCTCGAATTCCGATTGGCTGATAGGATTCTATCAGCCAATCGTAGGAATATTCTGATTGGCTGATGGAATCAGCCAATCAGAATCAAGTTCAATCCCATTGGCTGATCCAATCAGCCAATTGGATTGAACTTGATTCTGATTGGCTGATTCCATCAGCCAATCAGAATATTCCTACCTTAATTCCGATTGGCTGATAAAATCCTATCAGCCAATCGGAATTCGAGAGACGCCATCTTGGATGACGTCATTTAAAGGAACCGTCATTCGGCGAGTAGGCGTCGGGAGAAGAGGATGTTCCGCGTCGGATGGAAGATGATGGCTCTCGAAGAAAGAAGATTGAAGATGCCGTTGATAGAAGACTTCAGCCGGATCATGGACCTCTTCAGCTCCCGCTTGGATGAAGACTTCAGCCGGATCATGGACCTCTTCAGCTCCCGCTTGGATGATGACTTCAGCCGGATCATGGACCTCTTCAGCCCCCCGCTTGGGCTTGGATCAGGAGATCGGAGGAGCTCTTCTGGATCGATCGGTGAACCTGGTATGGTGAAGATAAGGTAGGAAGATCTTCAGGGGCTTAGTGTTAGGTTTATTTAAGGGGGGTTTGGGTTAGATTAGGGGTATGTGGGTGGTGGGTTGTAATGTTGGGGGGGTATTGCATGTGTTTTTTTTACAGGCAAAAGAGCTGAATTCTTTGGGGCATGCCCCGCAAAGGGCCCTGTTCAGGGCTGGTAAGGTAAAAGAGCTTTGAACTTTAGTAATTTAGAATAGGGTAGGGCATTTTTTATTTTGGGGGTCTTTGTTATTTTATTAGGGGGCTTAGAGTAGGTGTAATTAGTTTAAAATTGTTGTAATATTTTTCTGATGTTTGTAAATATTTTTTTATTTTTTTTAACTTAGTTCTTTTTTATTTTTTGTACTTTAGTTAGTTTATTTCATTGTATTTATTTGTAGATATTGTATTTAATTAATGTATTGATAGTGTAGTGTTAGGTTTAATTGTAGGTAATTGTAGGTATTTTATTTAATTAATTTATTGATAGTGTAGTGTTAGGTTTAATTGTAACTTAGGTTAGGATTTATTTTACAGGTAATTTTGTAATTATTTTAACTATTTAATAGCTATTGTACCTGGTTAAAATAAATACAAAGTTACCTGTAAAATAAATATAAATTCTAAAATAGCTATAATATAAATATAATTTATATTGTAGCTATATTAGGATTTATTTTACAGGTAAGTATTTAGCTTTGAATAGGAATAATTTATTTAATAAGAGTTAATTTCGTTAGATGTAAATTATATTTAACTTAGGGGGGTGTTAGTGTTAGGGTTAGACTTAGCTTTAGGGGTTAATACATTTATTAGAATAGCGGTGAGCTGCAGTCGGCAGATTAGGGGTTAATGTTTGAAGTTAGCTGTCGGCGATGTTAGGGAGGGCAGTTTAGGGGTTAATACTATTTATTATAGGGTTAGTGAGGCGGATTAGGGGTTAATAACTTTATTATAATAGCGGTGCGGTCCGGTCGGCAGATAAGGGGTTAATAAGTGTAGGCAGGTGGAGGCGACGTTGTGGAGGGCAGATTTGGGGTTAATAAATATAATATAGGGGTCGGCGTTGTTATGGGCAGCAGATTAGGGGTACATAAGGATAACGTAAGTAGCGGCACTTTGCGGTCGGCAGATTAGGGGTTAATTATTGTAGGTAGCTGGCGGCGACGTTGTGGGGGGCAGGTTAGGGGTTAATAAATATAATATAGGGGTCGGCGGTGTTAGGGGCAGCAGATTAGGGGTACATAAGTATAACGTAGGTGGCGGTCGGCAGATTAGGGGTTAAAAAAATTTAATTGAGTGGCGGCGATGTGAGGGGACCTCGGTTTAGGGGTACATAGGTAGTTTATGGGTGTTAGTGTACTTTAGAGTACAGTAGTTAAGAGCTTTATAAACCGGCGTTAGCCCAGAAAGCTCTTAACTACTGACTTTTTTCTGCGGCTGGAGTTTTGTCCTTAGAATTCTAACGCTCACTTCAGCCACGACTTTAAATACCGGAGTTAGAAAGATCCCATTGAAAAGATAGGATACGCAATTGACGTAAGGGGATCTGCGGTATGGAAAAGTCACGGCTGAAAAGTGAGCGTTAGACCCTTTTTTGACTGACTCCAAATACCGGCGGTAGCCTAAAACCAGCGTTAGGAGCCTCTAACGCTGGTTTTCACGGCTACCGCCAAACTCCAAATCTAGGCCTTTGTGTTTAATTCACATTGTGACACTTTTTTATTTGCATTATTGTAAACATTGTTGTCAACAGTGCTAAATATTTTTGAAGAGACAGAGTCTACCTAGATGTGCTCATCAGAAAAAAAAATGTTCCAGAGATAGCTGAAGACACAGCTTTATCTTTACACTTATCAACTCTGTCATCAACAGTGTGTTAAATCTTATTGTGCAATTTATCAAGAAGGGAATCAGGAATATCAGCTGTTCATGCCGTTCTTCTGTTTTATTGTGAGGATTCTGCTGGATGTTCCTTCCTGCAAAGAAAGGGGAGGAGTGTTTGGACACAGAAAAGGGGCTTATATACCCTTTGCTGTGTTCTGATTGGTTAAACTTTTCATTGTGTATTGCTTTGGTGCTGAGTTCAGTAAAGATCTGCCTTTTGTCTTTAATAAAATCATGATTAATCAGGCACTGAAGCTAGAATAATCTCCATTTTTAGCACCAAAACATTTGAGGCTAAGAATACAAGTGGCACGCTATTTAGCACTTTCGCTTGCATGCAAACACTGACACAAGTAAACGTTCAATTATATCATTAAAATGATTAATTATTTTATTATAAAATATTACAAGTTGAAAGTAAAATGTTTGCACAAGAGAAAAGCAATGCATGCTAACTTCAGATATCGCGACCATGCTAACTTCTCCTCCCCATAGACTTCAATGGAGAGGGCAAACTGGAAAATCCTAACACTTATCGCTCATGCTCTAACCTGACAGGCGTTAAACCTACAGCTATAACCCGAAGGTAGTAATGAATATTTTACGTTCCAATATTCTTCACATACAATACTATATTTTAAAATTGCTGAGAAGATTTTACACTATGAGGACTATTTAACAAATGTCTTGCGGACCTAATCCGACAGTGCGGATCAGGTCCGCAAGACATCGCTGAATGCAGAGAGCAATACGCTCTCCGTATTCAGCATTGCACCAGCAGCTCACAAGAGCTGCTGGTGCAACGCCGCCCCCTGCAGACTCGCGGCCAATGGGCCGCCAGCAGAGGGTGTCAATCAACCCGATCGTACTCGATCGGGTTGAATTCCGGCGATTCCTGTCCGTCTGCTCAGAGCAGGCGGACAGGGTTATGGAGCAGCGGTCTTTGTGACCGCTGCTCCATAACTTCTGTTTCTGGCGAGTCTAACGACTTGCCAGAAACACGGGCCGTCAACCTCCATTCGGAGCTTGATAGATAGGCCCCTATGTGTGTGTATGTGTGTGTGTGTTTTTTATGTTGTCACAGAGTGGATTGCAAGATAAACATTTAAAAATCATTGATACACCCCTTGGAAAGTCTGTTGGAATCCATGCAGTGACTAATGAGAGAAAGTTGTCAATGAAATTGCACGTTGACCTAGACAACCACTATGTAGAATGTTGCAGACTTTGGGAAATTTACCCTTACTTAAAGAGACTCACTCCAGTCTTTATTGCAATGCTATTTATTTTCCTTAATTTAATGTTGAATTTCTTGCAATTTTAAGATGTCTGAGTTTGAAGCTTTAACAAGGCTTACATGGTATGCACATTTCTGACTGCTGTTCAGGTAACTGATGTACAATTGTGTTCAACATGTCCAAAAAGTACCAGTGGCTTAACTAAGGGATAGTGTGTAATGGGGAACATGGGTCTCTTCAAATATAATACTCAATGGTAAATAATAGCAATACGATAGTAGAAACATCAGGAACAATTAAGACCAACAGGTACTATAGTCAATTAGTATATCACTAAGGATAGGCAATGGCACTACTCTTATTAGAGCAGAGGGAACACTATACAGGTTATAGCAGCGTATATTGTGAATTAGAATATGCTTGTGACTTGTGTTTAAAGTTGCTGAGTATCAAAACATACAAATTATATACAATTCCAGCAAAGAAGCTGGACAGGATACTATAGTAAGCACTCTTTCCTCTTGTGTGGAGGTTAAGTACGTGTTAGGATACTTTAAAATGTAAAACTTTATTAATTTCCATTAAAATGGGTTACAATAAATCTTTAAAAACAAATGCAGCAAGTAAGCATATATAAGGTCATATAATTCCCTTACACAGTTAAGTATGTGACTATTCTAGGCTGCTAATGGGAGGGCTTTATAGTGGGATTATAAAGCAGTTCCCCTGGGATTGCAATTCATCCACTTTGATTATACTCAAAGATTTAGTTAAGGCTCACGACAGTGAGGTAATCTGTTGCGGTGGAATTAAAATAATACCTGCACCGCAATGGGTCTTGGATATTTATGTACTATGACCTGATAAATATAAATCGCAATGATTATAAGGAATGGAATAATGAGACAGATATTGTGTGAATATCACAGGTCTTGTGTCCTTGTGTGTTTATAAACATAGGCCTGGATTACGAGTTGTGCGTTAGGGTTAAAAAGCAGCGTTAAGAGGTCCTAACGCTGCTTTTTAACGCCCGCTGGTATTACGAGTCTTGCAGATACAGGTGTACCGCTACCTTTTTTGGCCAGACTCGGAAATACCACAAATCCATTTATGTCAATTGCGTATCATATATTTTCATTGGGACTTGTACAGTGCCGGTATTACGAGTCTGACCAAAAGTGAGCGGTACACCCTCTCCTATCAAGACTGGTACCGCATTTAAAAGTCAGTAGTTAAGAGTTTTACATTACAACGTCGTAGCATAAAACTCTTAACTAAAGTGCTAAAAAGTACACTAACACGCATAAACTACCAATTAACCCCTAAACCGAGCCCCCCCCCCCCCCACATCGCAAACACTAAAATAATTTTTCTAACCCCTAATCTGCCGAACCGGACATCGCCTGCCACTATAATAAACATATTAACCCATAAACTGCCGTCCCTAACATCGCCACCACCTACCTACATTATTAACCGCTAATCTGCCGCCCCCAATGTCGCCATCACTATATTAAATGTATTAACCCCTAAACCTAAGTCTAACCCTAACCCTAACACCCCCTAACTTAAATATAATTACAATAAATCTAAATAAAATTACTATCATTAACTAAATCATTCTTATTTAAAACTATATACTTACCTGTAAAATAAACCCTAAGCTAGCTACAATATAACTAATAGTTACATTGTAGCTAGCTTAGGGTTTATTTTTATTTTACAGGCAACTTTGTATTTATTTTAACTAGGTACAATAGTTATTAAATAGTTAGTAACTATTTAATAACTACCTAATTAAAATAAAGACAAATTGACATGTAAAATAAAACCTAACCTAAGTTACACTAACACCTAACACTACACTATAATTAAATAAATTAAATCAGCCAATAGGATTGAGCTGGCATTCTATTGGCTGTTCCAATCAGTCAATAGAATGCCAGTTCAATCAAATTGGCTGATTGCATCAGCCAATAGGATTTTTTCTACCTTAATTCCGATTGGCTGATAGAATTCTATCAGCCAATCGGAATGTAATGGACGCTATCTTGGATGATGTCATTTAAAGGAACCTTCATTCAGTTGTCGGCCATCTTCAGAAGAGGATGCTCCGCGTCGGATGTCTTGAAGATGGACTCGCTCCGTGCCGGATGGATGAAGATAGAAGATGCCGTCTGGATGAAGACTACTGCCCGTCTGGAGGACCACTTCTGCCTGGTTGGATGAAGACTTCTGCCGTCTGGAGGACCACTTCTGCCCGGTTGGATGAAGACTTCTGCCCGTCTGGAGGACCACTTCTGCCTGGTTGGATGAAGACGTCTCCCGGTAAGGTGATCTTCAAGGGGTTAGTGTTAGGTTTTTTTAAGGGGGATTGGGTGGGTTTTAGAGTAGGGTTGGCTGTGTGGGTGGTGGGTTTTAATGTTGGGGGGGTATTTGTACTTTTTTTTTACAGGTAAAAGAGCTAAATACTTTGGGGGCAATGCCCCACAAAAGGCCCTTTTAAGGGTTATTTGTAATTTAGTGTAGGGTAGGGCTTTTTTTTATTTTGGGGGGCTTTTTTATTTTGTTAGGGGGATTATATTAGGTGTAATTGGTTTAAACATCTTGTAATTTCTTTATTATTTTCTGAAATTTTGTGTTTGTTTTTTGTACTTTAGATCATTTTATTTAATTGTAATTAATTGTATTTAATTTAGGTAATTAATTTAATTGTACTGTAGTGTTAGGTGTAATTGTAACTTAGGTTAGGTTTTATTTTACAGGTAAATGTGTCTTTATTTTAACTAGGTAGTTATTAAATAGTTAATAACTATTTAATAACTATTGTACCTAGTTAAAATAAATACAAAGTTGCCTGTAAAATAAAAATAAACCCTAAGCTAGCTACAATGTAACTATTAGGGTTTATTTTATAGGTAAGTATTTAGTTTTAAATAGGAATTATTTAGTTAATTGTAGTCATTTTATTTAGATTTATTTAAATTATATTTAAATTAGGTGGGGTTAGGGTTAGATTTAGGGGTTAATAACTTTATTATAGTGGCGGCGACGTTGGGGGCGGCAGATTAGGGGTTAATAAATGTAGGTAGGTGGCGGCGATGTTAGGGCCAGCAGATTAGGGGTTATTTACAGCTAGATTACGAGTTCGGCATTAGCTTTAAAAAGCAGCGTTAAGGGGTCCTAACGCTGCTTTTTAACACCCGCTGGTATTACGAGTCAGGCAGGAAAGGGTCTACCGCTCACTTTTTTTCTGCGACTTTTCCATACTGCAAATCCACTTATATCAATTGTGTATCCTATCTTTTTAATGGGATTTTCCTAACGCTGGTATTACAAGTCTTGGAAGAAGTGAGCGGTACAGCCTCTACATCCAAGACTCCTACATATAAAAGTCAGTAGTTAAGAGTTTTATGGGCTAACGCCGGAACATAAAGCTCTTAACTAAAGTGCTAAAAAGTACACTAACACCCATAAACTACCTATTAACCCCTAAACCGAGCCCCCCCCCCCCACATCGCAAACACTAAAATAAAAATTATTAACCCCTAATCTGCCGACCGGACATCGCCGCCACCTACATTATACCTATGAACCCCTAATCTGCTACCCCTAACATCACCGACACCTACATTATATTTATTAACCCCTAATCTGCCCCCCCCCCCAACGTCGCTGCCATCTACCTACACTTATTAACCCCTAATCTGCCGACCGGACATCGCCGCCACTATAATAAATGTATTAACCCCTAAACCGCCGCACTCCCACCTCGCAAACACTATAATAAATTTTATTAACCCCTAATCTGCCATCCCTAACATCGCCGCCACTTACGTACAATTATTAACCCCTAATCTTCGGCCCCAACGTCGCCGCTACTATAATAAAGTTATTAACCCCTAAACCTAAGTCTAACCCTAACACCCCCCCTAAGTTAAATATAATTTAAATAAATCTAAATAAAATTACTATAATTAAATAAATTAATCCTATTTAAAACTAAATACTTACCTATAAAATAAACCCTAATATAGCTACAATATAACTAATAGTTACATTGTAGCTATTTTAGGATTTATATTTATTTTACAGGCAACTTTGTATTTATTTTAACTAGGTACAATAGCTATTAAATAGTTAATAACTATTTAATAGCTACCTAGTTAAAATAATTACAAAATTACCTGTAAAATAAATCCTAACCTAAGTTACAAATACACCTAACACTACACTATCAATAGAATTGCGAGGTCAATTCTATTGGCTGATCCAATCAGCCAATCGGATTGAACTTCAATCCGATTGGCTGATTAAATCCACCAATCGGATTTTTGCTACCTTAATTCCGATTGGCTGATAGAATCCTATCAGCCAATCGAAATTCGAGGGACGCCATCTTGGATGACGTCATTTAAAGGAACCTTCATTCTGCGTTAGGACTTCAATTGAAGAGGATGGCTCCGCGTCGGCTGGATAGAAGATGGCTCCGCTCCGCTCTGGAAGGATGATAGAAGATGCCATCTGGATGGAGATGTCTGCCGTTCCAGATGTCCTCTTCTGCCGCCCTCGATGCCCGGCTGGGTGAACACGGCTCAAGGTAGGGTGATCTTCAGTGGGGTAGTGTTAGATTTTTTTAAGGGGGGATAGGGTGGGTTTTAGAGTAGGGGTGTGTGGGTGGTGGGTTGTAATGTTGGGGGGGTATTGTATTTCTTTTTTTTACAGGTAAAAGAGCTGATTACTTTGGGGCAATGCCCCACAAAAAGCCCTTTTAAGGGCTGGTAAAAGAGCTTTAGGATAGGGAATTTTATTATTTTGGGGGGCTTTTTTATATTATTAGGGGGCTTAGATTAGGTGTAATTAGATTAAACTTATTGTAGTATTTTTTTATTTTTTTAAATTTAGTGTTATTTTTTTTTGTAATATAGTTTAGTTTATTTAATTATATTTTATTTTAGATAATTGTAGTTAATTTATTTAATTAATTGATTGATAGTGTAGTGTTAGGTATATTTGTAACTTATGTTAGGATTTATTTTACAGGTAATTTTGTAATTATTTTAACTAGGTAGTTATTAAATAGTTATTAACTATTTAATAGCTATTGTACCTAGTTAAAATAAATACAAAGTTGTAAAATAATATAAATCCTAAAATAGCTACAATGTAACTATTAATTATATTGTAGCTATATTAGGGTTTATTTTATAGGTAAGTATTTAGTTTTAAATAGGATTAATTTATTTAATTATAGAAATTTTATTTAGATTTATTAAAAATAGATTTGTTAGGGGGTGTTAGGGTTAAACTTAGGTTTAGGGGTTAATACATTTAATATAGTAGCGGCGACGATGGGGCAGCAGATTAGGGGTTAATAATTGTAGGTAGGTGGCGGCGACGTTGGGGGCGGCAGATTAGCAGATTAGGGGTTAATAAATATAATATAGGTGTCGGTGATGTTAGGGGCAGCAGATTAGGGGTTCATAGGGATAATGTAGGTGGCGGTGGTGTCCGGAGCGGCAGATTAGGGGTTAATAGTATAATGCAGGTGTCGACAATGTCAGGGGTGGCAGATTAGAGGTTAATAAGTGTAAGATTAGGGGTGTTTAGACTCGGGGTTCATGTTAGGGTGTTAGGTGTAGACATAAAAAGTATTTTCCCATATGAATCAATGGGGCTGCGTTAGGAGCTTTACGCTGCTTTTTTGCAGGTGTTAGGTTTTTTCCCATAGGAAACAATGGGGCTGCGTTAAGAGCTGAATGCTGCTTTTTTGCAGGTGTTAGGTTTTTATTCAGCCAGCTCAGCCCCATTGTATCCAATGGGGAAATCGTGCACAAGCACGTTTTGCCAGCTTACCGCTATCGTAAGCAACGCTGGTATTACAGGGAGAAGTGGCGCTAAATTTGCTCAATGCTCACTTTTCTGAGGCTAACGCAGCCATTCAGAAAACTTGTAATACCAGCATTGTTTAAAGTGTGCGCTGGAAAAAAAAAGGCTTGTTAGCTACGCAAGTTGTTACCGACAAAACTTGTAATCTAGCGTTAGTTAATTGTAGTAATTTTATTTAGATTTATTTTAATTATATTTAAGTTAGGGGGTGTTAGGGTTAGAGTTAGATTTAGGTTTAGGGGTTAATAACTTTAATATAGTGGCGGCGACGTTGGGGGGGGGCAGATTAGGGGTTAATAAATGTAGGTAGGTTGCGGCGACATTGGGGGTGGCAGAGTAGGGGTTAATAAATAAAATGTAGGTGTCAGCGATGTTGGGGGCAGCAGATTAGGGGTTCATAAGTATAATGTAGGTTGCGGCGGTGTCCGGAGTGGCAGATTAGGGGTTAATAATATAAAGCAGGTGTCGGCGATGTCAGGGGCGGCAGATTAGGGGTTAATAAGTGTAAGATTAGGGGTGTTTAGACTCGGGGTTCATGTTAGGGTGTTAGGTGTAGACATAAAAAGTATTTTCCCATATGAATCAATGGGGCTGCGTTAGGAGCTTTACGCTGCTTTTTTGCGGGTGTTTTTTTTTCAGCCAGCTCTCCCCCATTGATTCCTATGGGGAAATCGTGCATGAGCACGTTTAGCCAGCTCACCACTAACGTAAGCAGTGTTGGTATTGAGGTGAGATGTGGAGCAAAATTTTGCTCTATGCTCACTTTGGTTTGTAAAAACCCGTAATACCAGCGCTGTCTGTAAGTGAGCGGTGAGCATAAACTGCTCGTTAGCACCGCACAGTTTCTAACGCAAAACTCATAATCTAGGCAAGTGTTTCCATCTAAGAGTATTAAATCACAAGCCGTAAAGTTAATCTACTTCCATTATAATTATATTGTAGAGCGATTGTAATCTTATTAATTGTGCATATATGTGCAGCCAATGGCAGTTATAAAAAGTAGCAAAGTTGTATCCAAAAAATATCACAGTATCAACTTAGCTATTATCATTGGTTAGACAGTGTTGCACAACAGCATTATTCTAACTCCCCATTAGTTAAGGCTCTATAAGGAATAGTCACAAATACAGCGTGTTGAATTACTGAGATACAGTCGATAAATAAATATTGGCCACAGCTGCTTATCTCAGCGATAGGTAGCTGTTATATCAATAAGACTGTGCCCAGATTCTGTATCAACCCAGTAAATGGAATTGCTTCACATGAGGTTTAGATATTATGTATTTTGCTTGTTAGCTGACTAAATTAAAAGACAGAATACCCATAGAACCTGTGCAGTTCACCTAAACTGCTAGTTATAAAGTCATCCCATTAGCAGCCTAGAATATTCACATACTTCACTGTGTGAGGGAATTATACAACCTTTTATATGCTTTACTGCTGCATTTCTTTTTAAAGTTCTATTGTTACCCATTTTAATGGAAATTAATAAAGCTTGAAATTTTAAAGTATCCTAACACGTACTTAACCTCCACACAAGAGGAAAGAGTGCTTACTATAGTATCCTGTCCAGCTTCTTTGCTGGAATTGTATATAATTACTACAGTCAATATAGGTATTATAGCCAGGTAAAACATTATCAGGTATAAATGGCAAATATCAAACCAGCAGGTACTGTAAGCAGGTAACAGATTAGCAGGTAAGAAAGGCAGATAACAGACCAGTAGGTACTATAAGCAGGTAACAGACTGACAGGTAAGAAAGGCAGATAACAGACCAGTAGGTACTATAAGCAGGTAACAGACTGACAGGTAAGAAAGGCAGATAACAGACCAGTAGGTACTATAAGCAGGTAACAGACTAGCAGGTAACAAAGGCAGATAACAGACCAGTAGGTACTATAAGCAGGTAACAGACTAGCAGGTAACAAAGGCAGATAACAGACCACTAGGTACTATAAGCAGGTAACATACAAGCAGGTAAGAAAGGCAGATAGCAGACCACTAGGTACTATAAGCAGGTAACAGACTAGCAGGTAAGAAAGGCAGATAGCAGACCAGTAGGTACTATAAGCAGGTAGCAGACTAGCAGGTAACAAAACAGATAACAGACCAGTAGGTACTTTAGGCAGGTAGCAGACTAGCAGGTAAGAAAGGCAAATAACAGACCAGTAGGTACTATAAGCAGGTAACAGACTAGCAGGTAACAAAGGCAGATAGCAGACCAGTAGGTACTATAAGCAGGTAGCAGACTAGCAGGTAACAAAACAGATAACAGACCAGTAGGTACTTTAGGCAGGTAGCAGACTAGCAGGTAAGAAAGGCAAATAACAGACCAGTAGGTACTATAAGCAGGTAACAGACTAGCAGGTAACAAAGGCAGATAGCAGACCAGTAGGTACTATAAGCAGGTAGCAGACTAGCAGGTAACAAAACAGATAACAGACCAGTAGGTACTTTAGGCAGGTAGCAGACTAGCAGGTAAGAAAGGCAAATAACAGACCAGTAGGTACTATAAGCAGGTAACAGACTAGCAGGTAACAAAGGCAGATAACAGACCAGTAGGTACTATAAGCAGGTAACAGACTAGCAGGTAACAAAGGCAGATAACAGACCAGTAGGTACTATAAGCAGGTAACAGACAAGCAGGTAAGAAAGGCAGAAAACAGTATAATTAAAAATATACTGTATTAAAGAGGCAGTAAACTTACATACTAATGTTATATAATTCTGCACATAGTTTAGAATTATATAAAATTAGCTTACCGGCACATTTATACTTTCAATTATTTCAGAGAAATTGTATGTAAAAACCTAATTTTACCAGAACGCCGCTCTTTGCTCTACTGAGCGGGTCTGGTCTAGTAGCGGGAGCGAGCTACATTCATTTTAATGGCGCGACTGGGCACACTGTGACTAGACAGTGTTGCCGCAATGCACTGTGTAAAAACCAGACCCGCTCATAGAGCAAGGAGCGTCGTTCTGGTAAAATGATTTTTTTACATACAATTTCTCTGAAATAATTGAAAGTATAAATGTAAGTTTACTGCCCCTTTAAATACAGTATGTATTTACTGTAAATATTTTACATGACAATGTTCTTCGCATAGGGGAATATGTTCTTTGTATTTTTAAATAGATAGAATTCAAAACGAAACACATTTTTTAAACATTTTGCAACAAATGTAAATGTTCCTTTGCTGCAGGTGACACAGTGTCACAAGTAGGCTAACACATTATACCTTATATGCTTATACCTCTAGCACGCTGGGAGAGCCAAGCTAATACAGTGCCTTCTTCACCGAGTCCAGGGCTCTCTCCTTTAGCGCAGGCTCTGGGATCCGCAACATTAAGCCTCCTATTAGCGCATCCCTGGGCTTAGTGAAGACAGCTAGGGATTAGAGTGGCTCCCCAGCATGCTAGAGGTAAGTATATCACCTTTAGAAGCTAATTTAAAGGAAACTAATATATACTAGCACATTTTGTTAGTATATATTTGTTTTCTTTAAATTAGCTGGTGTATTCATTTGGATAGCTGTATTTTTATTACGAATATGCATTTGTAACAAACCAAATGCACGTCTAGCAAATACTAACAGATATTAGGCAGTAAGGAATAAAAGTTTTACTGTTGACCTCTGTTTGTACTTCTAATGTACGTTCTGTTTGACTAAATGTCTTCAACTTTTTATACAAACAACCTTGTTCATAACGGGAAATGATGAATGTAAATACAATTATTTGTATTATTGTCATGGGAAACCCTGGCTGTGTCCATGTAATATGTGTGTTTGCATGTATGTATGTGTGAGTGTGATGTATGTATTAGTGTGTGTCTGCACTGTATGTATGCGTGTGTCTGTATGTGTATTTGTGTGAGTGTGTCTGCATGTGTGTGTATGTATATATGTGTCATTGATTGTTTGAATGCATGTATAAATGTGTGATTGTATATGCATAGGTGTGTGAGTTTGTATGCATGTGTGTGTATGTATGTGTGTTTGTATATATATATATATGTGATTGTGTATGCATAGGTGTGTAAGTTTGTATGCATGTGTGTGTATATGTATGTATGTGTGTTTGTATATATATATATATATATATATATATATATATATATATATATATATATATATGTGATTGTGTATGCATAGGTGTGTAAGTTTGTATGCATGTGTGTGTATATGTATGTATGTGTGTTTGTATATATATATGTGATTGTATATGCATAGGTGTGTAAGTTTGTATGCATGTGTGTGTATATGTATGTATGTGTGTTTGTATATATATATATATATGTGATTGTGTATGCATAGGTGTGTAAGAAGTTTGTATGCATGTGTGTGTATATGTATGTATGTGTGTTACTTTGTATATATGTGTGATTGTGTAAGTGTGTGTGTGAGTGTGCATGTATGTATGTTGGAAAACAGAAAGAAAATGGCTCATAGTGTAGTATTCCTGCAGAGAAATTAGATGAACAGGTACTCACAAGAGTACTGGCACCCTTAGCGAAAAAGGTGCAAACAGGCAGGCTGACCTTTATACAGCAGTCAGCTCGCTGGAACATCGGTCTCCTTATGTTCAGCAGGGAAGCTGGTCGGATATCTGCAGCAAACAGTTCTCCCTGGAATGATGGACGTCTGCAGCAAACTAATCTCTTGGGCCGATGGAAGGTTTGTCACCTCCGGTGTCTGGTCAGACTCCCGCTATCTGTTAAAGGCTTAGGTTACAATAGTGGTTGCAACAGATAGATACTGTTGTAGCGACTGGTGTCTCCGATATTAAAATTGTAGCAAAAAGATGTAAAAGCACTTGAAAAGTGATTAAAAGAAAAAAAACACATCCGTGTATGAAAAATAAAACAATTTTAATGATCTTAGCAACATGTTTCTCAGCCTCAGCTGTGGTCGTTTCCTCAGGCTAAATACAATGTAAATACAATGTATGTATGTGTGTGTGTGTGTGATTGTGTATTTCTTTACATTTTAGTTGCTTAGCTAAAAAGGCCATATGACAGACCCCTCTGTCAACCTCCCTACGGATTATGGATTCAGGCATTATGTTAAGTCACCCTGTGCCCATTATAGGTACAGGGTGCAAATCCAACAGTACTGGAGGGGTTAACTTCAGTTTTGAGTAACTGTTGTTGGAGGGGTTAACTTCAGTTTTGAGTAACTGTTTTGTCAAAGACAGTTGGAGTTGTTTTTGAACCAGAAGTAAGCAGGAGAAGGACTATAAACAAGTATATGAGCAAAAGGACCTGATTTTAAAGAAAACACAGAGCTCTGAGAGTTGAAGGAGAGTGTGAACCAGGTGGAAGACCTGCATTAATACCGGGCATACAGCCCTCAATAAAGTAGATTCTGTTTTACCCTCAAGATGGAGCTTGGTCTCGTGTTTGTGGGGAAATTAACTGGATTCGTGTGTTGCTGATCCCATATTCAGGGCATCTTTCATCTGGTATTAACCCTCGATAACAGGGTTATACCATAACAGGCCACATACTGCACGCTGTTCAAAAAAATTAGAGGGGGCGTTGTATTAATTAGAAAGAACATTACAGAATATACACAGTGCATGGGTGTTGCTCATTGCAAACATCAGGGATAAGCCTTCATGGAAGGTACATGTTGTTAGACAGTGGGTTTAACCATTAGTATTGAGCAAAGTCCACAAAAGATTAATTTAATAATCCCCTCACTTGTGTGGAATGCTGATGCATAAAAAAATAAAGAATTAAAGTGATGGTAAATTCTCCAGCATAAAGTCACATATTATGAAAACTCCTGTAGTATTGATCTGCTTTTAGAATTAAAAAGTCCAATCTACCTTTAATAATTAAGGTTTTTCTCTGGCTCCATTAATTGCTGTAATGCAGCGTCTGTCACAGAATTTCTCTCTGACTTGTTTGACTGGCCGTTGTTTTAGCCTCAAAATGGGCCTCATGTAAAGTATTGACAGCATGCTCCCGTGCTTGTAACTCTGACTGCACGAAGAACTGTGCATGCGCAACTCGCAACGCTGTTTGCACATCAGAAACAGTAGACAGTGATTTTCTTTACATGGGGCGCATGTAAAGGAATTTACCATCACTTCAAATACCTTTCTGACAAGGGGTTTGTTTTAGCTTGTAACAATCGGGGTCATGAAAAATGTTTCCAATATAAAAAGGGGTTTAGAGCACTAATGCAAAGCATTTTTGAGTTTCTTGCCTCTATTGTCAGGCTGATTTAATACCCCAGAATGCATTTAAATCAGCAGATTTAGGTTGTTTGTCAGGGAGCTGAGGATGGGTTATCAGCTGAGGAAGAAGCTGAAATGATTGACTATCACACAGCATAGAGTTTTACTACACAGCCTGTTTAAATACTACCTATACTACCTGTTGTAATACAGGACACCTTGCAACTTGATGGGCTGTGGGTAACCATCAGGCTTCAAAGACTTACTATATCCAAATTGCAATAGATTCATTTATAGGGCTCCTTCTTATTCCAACCCTGTTTTCTGAACACAAAACTTCCATAGACCTCTCTACAGCCGTTTAAACTGATATCTACAATAACAATGGCGTAATATAAATGTTGATTGCTCTAGTCTTGTTGAAGATGAGCTCTGCTCTCTCATCAGAACAAGATATTTATTTTCTTGTTCATGACAAGGCTACTTAATTTTCAAAGATGAAAAGGCTACTTCTCAAAAATCACTGAAAATGAGAAGTGATTTAATGTGAAAATTGATTCTAATTTATTCTGGCAAATTATTAGTCTAATTGCTACAGTGCAGTTAATCAATATTGGTTTGCACATGCCACATGTACTGTTATCTCTTTATTCACTGTGCAAATCACTCAAATAGAAAAAAATATTAAACTGTTTGTGAGCTGTTTCCAAGGAAACCTTTTTTTCAAATTCTGATCAACCACCTGTGCTCTCATTTTGAAAAACAATGTCTAATTCATGTGATGACTTGCCAGTCTAAAGAAGGCAGCTTTTACCACAATGTTACTTAGATTTAGGGTTATTGAAATATGTTCATGCAGATGTGAGCCTTAAACATTTTTGCCCTTTTGGTAAAGTAGAACAAAATGTAAATTAACTCCTCTAAGGTACATTTAACAGCTGTTTCCTTTGTTTACAAAACAATGCTTGTCCCTTTAACCCTTTAAGGACACAGCTTTCAGTTTGCTCAATTGTTTTATGACGGAAAAATTCCGTCATATGTCCTTAAGAGGTTAAAAAGGCTGAAAAGCATATTCTGTAACCTAGGTTTTTTAAAAGATACAAATTGTCGAAAACTAGCTATTTGATTTGCAGCATTTTGAAAACCAAATCTAGGTTATGGAGTTTGCTTTGGGCCTCTCTAGGATGTGGGAACAGCCAGGTTTAACAAAAAAAGAAGAGGTGTTTAATATAGAAAAATGCCAGGATTTTATACTCTCCCTATTTAAATGCACTTAAGAATCAGAATTAGATTTTCATGATTCAAATAGAGCATACAATGTTAAAAAATCCAAAGTACTTTTGTATCAGTATGTTCTTATGGAAAGAGGATACATTTCAACAAATATATACCAAGTGAAAGAAGAATATTTGAACAGGATTAAACTGGAAAGTTTTTTTAGCGGAAAAGAGGTATCTAAATTGTTGAACATCTTAAAGGGACACTGAACCCAAATTTTTTCTTTCATGATTCAGATAGAGGATGCAATTTTAAGCAACTTTCTAATTTACTCCTATTATCAATTTTTCTTCATTCTCTTGCTCTCTTTATTTGAAAAGCAAGGATGTAAGTTTAGAAGCTGGCCCATTTTTGGCTCACAACCTAGGTTGTGCTTGCTGATTGGTGGCTAAATGCACTCTCCAATAAAGTGCTGTCTAAGGGTCTGAACCAAAAATTGGCTGGTTCCTTAACTTAGATGCCTTCTTTTTCAAATAAAGATAGAAAGAGAAAGAAGAAACATTGATAATAGAAGTAAATTAGAAAGTTACTTAAAATTGCATGCCCTATCTGAATCATGAAAGAAAAACTTTGGGTTAAGTATCCCTTTAAGTCAGTGCTACTATTATAGCAGAGATAATGTATGCTGAGCTGTCAGAGAATCTCAAGGACTGGAGCTGTTGGGGCCAAATTATCATTGTGCGAGCGGACATGATCTGATATTGCGGATCATGTCCGCTGCACATCGATAAATGCCGACAGCATACGATGTAGTCATTTATCATTCCACCAGCAGTTTTTGTGAACTGCTAGTGCAAAGCCGCCCCTGCAGATTTGCAGCCAGGGTGTCAATCAACCCAAACGTATTCGATCGGGTTGACTTCTGGCGATGTCTGTCCGCCACCTCAGAGCAGGCGGACAGGTTGTTGAACAGCGGTCTTTAGCATGAAGGCTCGCCAGAAACACGGGGCATCCAGCTCCATACGGAGCTTGATAAATATGTCTCATTAGGTCAATTTGAGAAAGGTATAAAACTTGTGCACCTGTGGGAAATTAAGGCAATGAGTATGAGGAAAATTTATCAGCAACCTAGTCATACCATTTTTTTCATGGAGCTTCAGAAGGTGTTGAGATTATATATCTGAATTTTTTTTGGACAGTTATTATTGTTTATTTATTAAGACCTAACACATTATGCAATGCTGTAACATTAAGTATACAGTTGTGAAGTACAATAATCAGTACAATAAATGTATATGAATCATAAAGAGTAAGTACCCTATCAATAATAATCAATTAATAATAATCAATAGGTGAGATGGACATGTGAACTTACATTCTAAAGGAAGCACATGGTGAAGTTGAGGGAGAGGGAGCAAAAGCAGGAGAGATATCTAAAAGCAAGTTGTATGCATTCCTGAATAGATATGTTTTTAAGTTACTGTTGAAGCTTTGGAGACTAGTCGATACTCTGCCTGAGCAAGACAAGGAGTTCCATTTAAAATGTGCAGTTCTGTTAAAGTCCTGATGACAACAGTGTGTGGAAGTAGTAAGAGATGAAGGAGAGAAATAGGTTGTAGAATATTAACAGAGAAGGAAAGAAATATAGGAGGGTGTAATGTTGGTGAGGACTTTGTATGTTTGGTCAAAAGTTTTAATTTTATTCTTGAGGCAAAGGGAAGCCAAAGAAGGTATTGGTAGACAGGTGCAGCATATGTGGAACAAAGCCTAAAGAATATGAACCAGGGAGAGGCATTCATAATAGATTACAGTGGTAACAGGTGATAGCTTGGGATATCAGAAAGGATAGAATTGCAGTAATTAAGGCAGGGAATGATAAGTGAGTGGATAAGAATTGTAGTTGTGTCTTGACAAATTTAGAGATATTTTAAAGGTGGAAGTGGCAGAACTTAGCTAAGGACTTAATATGAAGAGCAAAAAGAGTTCTGAGGGGGCGGAGTTAACCGCAGAGTAGAGCGGTTGCAAATACCAGGAGCTCTGTGCATAACGGCACAAAAACTGCTTTTTAATAGAGATCTACAAAAGATTTTCGATCCAGAGCTAACTCAACAAACCAGCAACAATTAGGGACTTGATATAATCGACATTGGTGGACATGTTGAGACCGGAGCAGCCGATCGCAACAAGGGATGTAAGCTGAGGCCTAGCGCAATGCGCCAAGACACACCGTGGTGCTTATCTGCCATGAACAAGGACACTGAACAACGGACTACCGACTTCCCACTCCGGAGGGTCAGGGCTCTGCTCCGGAGGGTAAGTGTCCCTACCTAGAAGCTGAGAGGAGAATCGGTGTGCAGTCCCAAACATACCAAAGACAGTTTTCTGTGTGGGGTAGGCGCCCTGGACTGGGCTACCCT
The DNA here is from genome assembly GCF_027579735.1 of Bombina bombina. Lineage (NCBI taxonomy): Eukaryota > Metazoa > Chordata > Amphibia > Anura > Bombinatoridae > Bombina > Bombina bombina. The sequence continues at coordinate 225,096,444 of NC_069500.1, forward strand.
TTGTTTCATCTGGGACATCCTTAAAGAGAGGCTATAGGCTTCATCTTACAGTCAGTAGTCTGCATCGAAGGGAGCTGCATGACACCAAGGCTGTAGGAGAAGAACACTGAGGAACGCAGGTAAAGTTTGAGTGGCGCAAAAAGTGGCCATTTTCCTTTTTCCTTTCACCCTCACAACAAGCTAGATCTAGTGATAAAGGTCAGGTACAGTTTGAACTCCCTAACTACTATAGCTCGGGCCGGTCACGCTACATAAGACTAACTTACTATCCCAGTATGAGCCCAGCATCCCAAGAAAATAAGAAAATATACTGAGACCATACATCCAGTGGCACTAACATTAAAACTCTTCATCAAGGCAGCTAGGCCTATTCTAAGCCAAGTTTGGACATTAGTCTTATAGTACCGCACAAAGAAACTATCTGTGATACTACCTGATTATATTTACAAGGTCTATGGTGTGGAAAATCCAATATCAGATATAAAAAAAGGCCGCAATTCAAGCTCACGTTGTGCTGACTGCCTGGCGTATCTCCCTCCATCTCCATTTACTTGCCCCTAGTGGGTATTATCCACATCCCCTTATCTTCTGTCACCCTACATGGGTATGTCCCTCTGAGAGGGTCAGGTAGCTGGCATAATCTCCATCCTATTTTTCTGCTGATGTACATCTCAAGCCAATACATGTGAAAATCTCTAGCCTTCGCCTCAACCTGGTCAGCCCCTCTATACAACATTACGCTCCTATCTAAATATCACAGTCAGTTTATACCCATCCCATAACAGGTGGAAACCCTTGCTACCCTATAGAATCCTCACTGAATGTTAAGATGTCTCAATCATTCAGAAAAAAACAAAAAAACTCCTCCACTCCAAAGCGCACAGTGGTAGACCACTTCCATCAATCAGCAATGACCACACACACTTCATCTGAGGATGAAAGTCAAGATAATGTGACCTCTTTAAACTCTCAAGTCACTGAAACCTTGAAAAATGACGCTGCTCTGTCCCTGCAGACTGACCTCCAATCCAACAACATAGTTGACTCGCTGAAGTTCATTCTAGCTGCTCATCATGACTCACTATTTACAAAGTTTGATAAATCCCATGCAGACCTCAAAAGAGACATTGCTGCTATAGGGGAACACACAGATACTCTCGAACGAAAGCAAGAGGATCTCATAATAGATCATACTAGTCTCCTGGGATACTCTCAAAATTTAGCACATCAAATCTCTGACCTTGAAACGAAACTTGCAGACCTGGAAGACCAATCCAGACGGAACAACATCAGGATCAGGGGAATTCCAGAGGAGGTATCCCCACAAGACCTAGAAAATTTCCTACACAATCTATTCAAATCTGTACTGGGAGGGTCTGTTGACAAGGAGACTCTAATAGACAGAGCATACAGAGCCTTGAGACCGAGGAACATGGACAAAGTAAAACCAATGGATCTATTGTACGTCTCCATTAATACACTTTTAGAGACAAAACTACTCTGTGCAGTGGCTAAACCAGGAACCCTTATTAATAGATTTGAGGGGCTGCAGATCTTTCTGGACCTATCATCTCACACTCTCCAACTACACAAGAATTTTCAATTCTGCACTAAGGTTCTGAGAGGCAGAGGCATCAAGTACAGATGGGGATGTCCAGAGCGTCTCTTCATAACCAAAGAGGGCTAACAGTATGTAGCCTCTACTACGGAACAAGCCACAGAACTTTTACAAAGATGGGACCTTCTACCAATGACTGAAACAACTACCTCTACCATCACCCTTTCATCTCAGTAATTGAGGGCCTCAGCCCCAGACTGGTAACCCCTGGTTTAGAGTCACTCTCAACCAAACAAGAGACACACCTCTGCATTCCCTACTCCTACTTCATCATAAGCCTATCCATAAGGAGAAACATTTGACAACAGTTTTGATCACAGCAGTGAAAACTTTACTTCCAGAGACAAGTGAGATTTGGTTTATAACCAGGAAAATATTATTCACTGCTAGATACCACAGTTTAGTTTTAGCATTAAGGTTTGATGTGTTGTAGCACTGTAAAGTTGTGGATGGGATCTGACTTCACACCAATACTTAAGACTGTTTAGTTATTACTCAGTGTTATTGTCGAACCAGGACAATATTCTAATTAGCACTATTTCATTCTTGCATTAAGTTCTAATCATAACAATAATTTCAGACGTGAGATCTGGTCCATAACCAGGAAAATGTGATTTACTGCTAGATACCATGGTTTAGTTTTAGCATTAAGGTTTGAGGTTTTATAACACTGTAAAGTCTAATTACCATGGTTTAGGTTTAGCATTAAGGTTTGATGCTCTATAACACTGTAAAGTTATTAATTATCTAACACCTCTATTTTTTTAGGAAATCCCCTCTGAAGTGTGAGCCCACACTCTCTTGAGTTCAGAAGGGATTATCTGGCTCCTCTCATTGCAGATGGGATTTGGCTTTTGACCAATACTCAAGAATGTTTAGTTATTATACACTGTTATTGTTGTATCAGGACAATGTAACCTATAGCCAAATAGCACTGTTGGGTTCTTGCATTAAGTTTGATGAGATGTAACACCATTGAGGTATTTCCTACCTAGTACATATATTCAAGAATGTTCAATTATGACTCACTGTTGTTATCTATTGTTTTAACTCAATGTTGGGTCTGTTATGAGGTCAAATGTCAGATTGACGACAAATATAATATTCCCGGTAAGGTTCCCCCTAAAGTTATGGAGATCATCCCTCCCCAGCCCACAAGTAACAACTGGAACCTGCCCAGCTTATTTATTTGTTCCTCATAATGGTACTAACCCAAGCTGTTAACTATTGTAATTTAGAGCGTAACATAAGCTATGCTTGGAATGAGGTTAACCAAATAACCTTATTTCCTTCCCCCTTTTCAGGGGCTGACGGGTCAGATGACTCCTGGGCCATCTCTCCCCCTCCTCATATTTTGAGCTGTGTCCTCTCGGCTAACTAGCCTAAGAGGCCACTCACTTTAAAAGTGAAAATTTGGACTTTTTTTACTACCCGTATTCCCTTTTGTTTGCCTTTCGCACTTTTGATTCCTATTATCCTATTACTCAGCCGGGTGCTGGGTAGCGCACATGATCCTAAATACTTTCAATTCCAATAAATAATCTTACTAGTACAGTTATCCTGCCAATACTTTTTACCCCTTCCCCCCTACTCTACTTAACCACTGTGTTTCCCCATATATAGAGCTAGAGCTCCCCATCTACGAACAGGAAACATAACATTGCCAAGTAGACAAAGCAACATGACTCCACTCAGAATGTCAACACTTAACATGCAGGGCCTTAACTCCCACACTAAACAAAGTCTTTTACTCCGCTTTCTTCTCCATCATGATATCCACGTAGCCTTTTTACAGGAGACTTACTAGCAAGAGGGATCCAATTTCCTCTGCAACTCCAAATACTTTCCAGTGTGTGAGTTAGCCTCACACACTGGAAAGTATTTGGAGTTGCAGAGGAAATTGGATCCCTCTTGCTAGTAAGTCTCCTGTAAAAAGGCTACGTGGATATCATGATGGAGAAGAAAGCGGAGTAAAAGACTTTGTTTAGTGTGGGAGTTAAGGCCCTGCAAAATGATATGTAGATTGAATGAAACCCTATGCACTCTTGTCTCTATCTACACTCCCAAGACCAAACAAATCCCTTTTCTGTGAACTCTTTTTGAGCATATAGAACAATTGAAACAGGGTCACCTTTTCCTAGGAGGTGATTTTAACTTTATATGGGATCCAATTTTTGACAAAAAAAACCCAGGGAACCGACCCATTGACCGCAACGTGACATCACTGTATAATGCCTTCTGAAAACGTATTTACTAATATAACCTTTATGACATCTGGAGGTGCCTGTCCCCAGGAGAGAGGGAAACTGATGGTGGTGGTGCCTATGGCAGTATGATGCATACAAATGAATAAATAAATTATGAAATGAACTACTATAAAATCAGAATAAACTTCTATAAGTTGAAAATAAACTTCTATAACTCACTGAAAAAATACACAAAGAATTAATTTATTATGTCACAAAATAAAACCTCTATAATTTTGTTGGAAATTCTATTTCACTAAAAATCATATACACATGTTAAAAACTAAGACACTGGTGTCTAAAATAATATTATCACCCTATGGTTAAAACCATTAATCAATGTAATACAAAAGCATGCTCATAATATTGGCTCATATACGAGATAAATTACCGTTCACATTTACCAATTCATATACATAAATAATGCTATAAAAACCTGCAGGTCCGTGAAAAGTCACATAATGTGCAGAGGAGATCTCCCAAGAATTAGAAGTGCTAATGAAAAGTAATAACTTTACAGTGCTACAACTCATCAAATATTAATGCTAAAACTAAACTGTGGTATCTAGCAGTGAATAAAATTTTCCTGGTTATAAACCAAATCTCATTTTAATATGTACTGATATAGATAGTACCGCTGTTAGCAGCTAAACTTAGATACAGAACACAACAGAGATGGATAGCAGCAATCAGAACATGACAGGGGACAGTTTACTCACGCAAAAACATAGTTAACACGTTTGCCAATTACTACCATACATTGTATAATTTACATGATTCTCCTGTAACACCTTGCCCTGACCAAAACGCAATACAGACCTTCCTAGACTCTACTTCCTCGATTGTCCACAGAGGCTATAGAGGACCTGGAACGTCCTTTTGCATTAGATGAATTCCAGAAGGCTGTGAAGTCCCTAAAATCACATAAGGCCCCAGGCCATGACGGCTTCCCAGCCTCTTTCTATAAAACCTACGCCCCAGAATTCTTACCGATCCTTTTGAGACTTTACAGTGAAATGGCAAAGCTAACTCATCTCCCAGAGGAATATCTTGAAGCAAGCATCCTCACTATACCTAAAGAGGGTAAGGATCTAACTCTGTGCAAAAGCTACAGGCCGATCTCACTTATCAACGTGGGCGTTAAGATCTATGTAAAGATCCTAGGGAATACATTTACAATCCACATTCCATCCATTGTCCATTTGAATCAGTTGGGTTTTGTCTTAGGACGCCAGGGTACTGACAACACCCATAAGCTATTAAATATATTCATGGAATAGGCGGATATGGCCCTTCCCTTCCTTGCTCTCGAACTCAACGCCAAAAAGGCTTTTGATAGAGTAAATTAGGATTATATGTTCCAAACTTTAGTGACATTTGAAGTCCCAGCCTCTCTTTGTGCAGCAATTAGAGCCCTCTATTCCACACCAACAGCCAAGGTGAGAGGCGTGGGGTTCTGCTCATCATCCATACCCATTACTAATGGGACAAGACAGGAATGCCCATTATCTCCCATTCTATTCACTCTGTCAATTGTACTGTTAGGAGCTGCTATAAGGAGATCAATAGACATTCAAGGATTACGTATATATGATATAGAGCAAACATTGGACCTATTCGCCGATGACCTGACTGTGCTCCTTTCAGACCCCTCCACCACTCTGCCCACTCTCTTTAATCTCCTGAGCCACTTTAGCTCACTCTCTCACTACAAGATTAATGTTGCTAAAATGGAGGCCTATTCCGTTAGAATTCCACCTGCAGATCTCCGAGATATTCAGAGGACCTATTCGTTCAAGTGGTTCTCGAGGGGATCCGGCATTTGGTGGCCTTTATTTCCCATGACAAAGGTATAACTCTTAGACTATGAACCCCTATTAAAAATCATTGATCTGCTACTTAAAGCTAGGAGATATGAAGAGGTTTCTAGTTTGGGGAGAGTAGCAGCAGTCAAAATGATGATTTTGCCAAAATTCACATATCTCTTTAGATGTCTGCCTCTTCCAGTCCCAGCCCCCATCCTAGCTTAGTTCCAGACACTTTTCACAAACTATATCTCGAATGGAAAGAAACCAAGAGTAGTGGTACACATTCTTCAAGCCCCAGTAGAACAAGGAGCTATTGGCCTACCTAATGTTAGATTGGATCATGATGCAGCCATGTTATCGCATGTCTCAGCCTGGGGACCTAAGATCCCACCAACTAGATGGAGAGAACTTGAACAAGCCTCGTTGCCGGCATATATAAATCTCGATGATTTGCTCTGGACTCCCCCACATAGCCACAATTAACTTGCAATTCCAAATTAAATTGTTAAGGACTGACAGCAGACTTTGTTTAAACTGTGCCATGGTTCCCAGGTAGCTCCCCACCCGTCCTCGATCTATTCTGTCAGGGTCCTACTACAAGGTCTCCCCAACACTCATGTTAATGCATGGAAAACTACCCCCCTTCAAAAAGTTAGAGATTTCTTTCCAGATAATCATTTAATAGGCTACTCTGAACTACTGGACCTTATGAACATCCCACCCAAACTCCATTTTGACACATTCAGACTGAGATCTTTGCTGCGGGCTTGGGGCTTCCATGGGGAAGAATTGAGAAGATTAACCCTGTGGCAGACCAGATGGACTTCTGATCTCCAACTTAATAAACCACATTCAACACACTACCAACTTCTCCTGCATGACACTTTCACTCTGAAAACAACACACAAAACGCATGGGAACGGGAATGTAGATGGTAGTTTACTTCCCAACAATGGACCCAAGCTATAACTATGACCAGGACTGCCATACACTGTGTCACATTGTATGAATTGTACTACAAATTGCTAACTAAATGGCATCTAGTACCCACCAAGTTACAAAAGTTATATACCACCTGCACAGATTTGTGCTGGAGAGGATGCGGAGAGAAAGGAGACCCAAATACCCATATGGTGGAGTTGCCCACAATTGAAAACCTACTGGATGAAGACTAGATCCTTATGTACTAATCTAGGCCTCCCAGATATAACTCATCCAAATATGGCCATCCTCCACCACGATATTAACAAACTCTCCAGACAAAGTCAATACTTAATGATATATATCCTGATCTCCTCCAAACTTCTGATAGCCAGGAATTGGAAGCTTACTTCCACAATGGCAGGGAGTTCTAGACATTATTAAATACATTAAAACCATGGAAGAAAATGCCTTCAGATCTACACAGCAAATAGATACCTTCTGTCTCATTTGGGAACCCTGGGACTCCTATTGGTAACATAAATTGCATTCATTGACACAGGCTCTGACCACCCTAATCTACCCAGCCACCGACCCTTAGGGTCAGCCCTGCTCGCCCCCCCATATGTGAATCCCCCCACTTTACTCCACCCCTGTTCTACTAACCCCACTATTACTGGTAACTCTTAAATATATTTACAAGTAGCCCCATATCAAGAAAATACTCATCCGCTACCCCACCCACTCTTTCTTTGGGAGCTCCATATTAAACTTTCCCACCACCCTAACTGTTCGTCCCACAAACACCCCGGACTTGAAAAGTCACAAGCTCACTGGAAAAAATAGGTAATAATACACGACTAACTATGATATCAGGCTGAAATATTGCCCTAATGGAGGGGTTGCTGATGCACCACTTCATACGACCCAGCATGAGTTATATGACAGGCTTGTTGACACTTTACTTGCAATCTTATAGGATTTAGAACTAATGTTGCCTTTAATAAGTAGCTTTTCTGTTCTTTGTTTGAAACCACATTATATGTTTGATTGTACAATTACTTGTGAAATTATATGTATAATTATTTTTCCTTCCAATATTTTATGTATAACAGCTTGATTTTCAATAAAAAATCTTTAAAAAAAAAAAAAAGAGTTCTGAGGAAAAATATGAACTCAAGGCTGTGGTCCTGAAAGGTAGAGAAGATGACAGAGTTGTCCCCAATATATGAGATTTAGGGAATTGGTAGAAGGAGAAAATAGAAGGTGCTCAGTTTTAAAGATTTTCAGCTTTATGTAGTGAGAGAAGCCATCCAGGATGAGAGACTAGATAGGCAGTTGATAATACGAATCAGCATTGATGTGGTGATCTCTGGAACAGAAAGGAAGATTTCGGTGTCATCAGCATAAAGGTTATCCTGAAACCCACAGGACTTGATTAAGGAGCCTAGAGATGATGTGCTGGATGAAAACGAAGGGCACCTAGAACGGAGCCTTGAGGTACCCCAATGTATGTTTTTGAAAGGTAGGAAGGAAGCCACAGTAGAACTGTGGCACAAATACCCATGGATTGAAGGATTAGGAGCAACAGAGGATGGTTAACAATAGCAGAGGCTACAGATGTAAATGGATTAAAATTGATTAGTAAACAGGGCATTTGTCACCTTAGTAATGGCCATTTCACTATTGTGTTGGGAAAAGCCAGACTGCAAAGGGTCAAGAAGATGGTTAGATTGGGAGATAGTTGCAAGGGGATGTTGGATCAAGTGAAGGTTTCTTAAGAATGGGTGTAATTAGATCATGTTTAAGGGATGATGTAAATGAAACAGTTTTAAGGGAGAGGTTGAATATGTGTGTGAGAATTGGTGTAAGTAGTTGCGAGGGAATAGCATCAAGGGGACAGGCAATAATATGTGAAGATGTAAGCAGAACAGAAACCCCCTCCTCAGTAATAGAAGAGAATGTAATGAGCTGGAAAATTTCTTGTGATTTGTGAGGAGTGAATATTATTGCTGTAGTGGGCTGTCATTTCATTTCGGATGGAGTAAATTTTAGTTTTGAAATGCATAAAAATTAATGTGCTGTGAAAGAAGTGGTAATGGGAGAAGAGGGTGGTACCAGAAGGGTATTACAAGTTTAGAAAAAATGGTTAGGATTGTAGGACATAGATTAAATCAGTGTAGCATAAATTTGTAGTGCATGAAGTCAGCAAAGGAGCAAGATTTCGTCTAGGCTCCAGTTTTGCAAGCAGTGTGTCAGTTTTGTATGCCATGGTTGGGAAAGCTTCCATGGGGTTCGAGCTATTGAAGGAGGGACTATTAGTCAAGGGCAAAAGGTAGAATGGAATTATAGAGAAAGAGAGACTCCTCAGGGCAGGAAAGGGAGGATATTGTAGGTTGAAGGGAATTTATGGCCCAATTATCTAAAGCTCTCAGGGCTTGTGAGATTTTCTATGAAATCTCAACAGTACTGTGAAGCCCCTGTGCTAATTTTATAAATGCAGCTTTACCTTCAGTAGAGTGTGTCTCACAAAGGGGTGATCCCTGCTTTTCACTGTGTGTGCTGCACCTGTGAGTTTGTGTACTGCTGAGCTCCAACTAGGAACTCAGTATGGCTGCTCACCCAGGAGGAGGAGCAGGAAGCTGGGAAGGTAAAGCACAGAAAGACTGCAGTTTCAGTTTGGCTTCTGAAGAAAAGGTAAAGACCTATGAAAATGAATATCTGTCGTGTATTGAGCAAGAAAAAGAAGAAAAACAGCTTCTGAGTTGTTAAAACTTAATGGGGATGTGCAAAGTGAACAAGCAGCAAAAGATGATTTGCAGCAGTTATAGTTGTTTAAAAATGATAGCTCTGCTACAGACAGTAAACAGAAAAGGAATTCGGAACTTGAAAAGAGAAGGAAGACTTTAAGTGTGGCCAAACAAGAAAATTAATCCTGCTCTATTGTATCTGTACGAAGCATCAAACTTTGCAGTCATGTGCAGGTGCTGCAATAAAGAGAGTGTTTGTGCAAAAATGGAGACTGAGACCTAGATTTGGAGTTTGGCGTTAGCCGTGAAAACCAGCGTTAGAGGCTCCTAACGCTGGTTTTAGGCTTCCGCTGGTATTTGGAGTCACTCAAAATAGGGTCTAACGCTCACTTTTCAGCCGCGACTTTTCCATACCCCAGATCCCCTTACGTAAATTGCGTATCCTATCTTTTCAATGGGATTTTTCTAACTCCAGTATTTAGAGTCGTTTCTGAAGTGAGCGTTAGACATCTAACGACAAAACTCCAGCCGCAGAAAAAAGTCAGTAGTTAAGAGCTTTCTGGGCTAATGCCGGTTTCTAAAGCTCTTAACTACTGTACTCTAAAGTACACTAACACCCTTAAACTACCTATGTACCCCTAAACCGAGGTCCCCCCACATCGCCGACACTCGAATAATTTTTTTAACCCCTAATCTGCCGACCGCCACCTACGTTATCCTTATGTACCCCTAATCTGCTCCCCCTAACACCGCCGACCCCTGTATTATATTTATTAACCCCTAATCTGCCCCCCTCAACGTCGCCTCCATCTGCCTACACTTATTAACCCCTAATCTGCCGACCGCAAAGCGCCGCCACCTACGTTATCCTTATGTACCCCTAATCTGCTGCCCCTAACACCGCCGACCCCTATATTATATTTATTAACCCCTAATCTGCCCCCCACAACGTCGCCTCCACCTGCCTACACTTATTAACCCCTAATCTGCCGAGCGGACCTGAGCACTACTATAATAAAGTTATTAACCGCTAATCCGCCTCACTAACCCTATAATAAATAGTATTAACCCCTAATCTGCCCTCCCTAACATCGCCGACACCTAACTTCAATTATTAACCCCTAATCTGCCGACTGGAGCTCACCGCTACTCTAATAAATGTATTAACCCCTAAAGCTAAGTCTAACCCTAACACTAACACCCCCTGGGTTGGGTTAGATTAGGGGTATGTGGGTGGTGGGTTGTAATGTTGGGGGGGGTATTGTATGTTTTTTTTTACAGGCAAAAGAGCTGAACTTCTTGGGGCATGCCCCGCAAAGGGCCCTGTTCAGGGCTGGTAAGGTAAAAGAGCTTTTAACTTTAGTAATTTAGAATAGGGTAGGGCATTTTTTATTTTGGGGGGCTTTGTTGTTTTATTAGGGGGCTTAGAGTAGGTGTAATTAGTTTAAAATTGTTGTAATATTTTTCTTATGTTTGTAGATATTTTTTTATTTTTTGTAACTTAGTTCTTTTTTATTTTTTGTACTTTAGTTAGTTTATTTCATTGTAGTTATTTGTAGATATTGTATTTAATTAATGTATTGATAGTGTAGTGTTAGGTTTAATTGTAGGTAATTGTAGGTATTTTATTTAATTAATTTAATGATAGTGTAGTGTTAGGTTTAATTGTAACTTAGGTTAGGATTTATTTTACAGGTAATTTTGTAATTATTTTAACTTGGTAACTATTAAATAGTTCTTAACTATTTAATAGCTATTGTACCTGGTTAAAATAATTACAAAGTTGCCTGTAAAATAAATATTAATCCTAAAATAGCTACAATGTAATTATAATTTATATTGTAGCTATATTAGGGTTTATTTTACAGGTAAGTATTTAGCTTTAAATAGGAATAATTTATTTAATAAGAGTTAATTAATTTCATTAGATTAAAATTATATTTAATTTAGGGGGGTGTTAGTGTTAGGGTTAGACTTAGCTTTAGGGTTTAATCCATTTATTAGAATAGCGGTGAGCTCCGGCCGGCAGATTAGGGGTTAATAATTGAAGTTAGGTGTCGGCGATGTTAGGTAGGGCAGATTAGGGGTTAATACTATTTATTATAGGGTTAGTGAGGCGGATTAGGGGTTAATAACTTTATTATAGTAGCGCTCAGGTCCGCTCGGCAGATTAGGGGTTAATAAGTGTAGGCAGGTGGAGGCGACGTTGTGGGGGGCAGATTAGGGGTTAATAAATATAATATAGGGGTCGGCGGTGTTAGGGGCAGCAGATTAGGGGTACATAGGGATAATGTAAGTAGCGGCGGTTTACGGAGCGGCAGATTAGGGGTTAAAAATAAAATGCAGGTGTCAGCGATAGCGGGGGAGGCAGATTAGGGGTTAATAAGTGTAAGGCTAGGGGTGTTTAGACTCGGGGTACATGTTAGAGTGTTAGGTGCAGACATAGGAAGTGTTTCCCCATAGCAAACAATGGGGCTGCGTTAAGAGCTGAACGCGGCTTACTTCCACAATGGCAGGGAGTTCTAGACATTATTAAATACATTAAAACCATGGAAGAAAATGCCTTCAGATCTACACAGCAAATAGATACCTTCTGTCTCATTTGGGAACCCTGGGACTCCTATTGGTAACATAAATTGCATTCATTGACACAGGCTCTGACCACCCTAATCTACCCAGCCACCGACCCTTAGGGTCAGCCCTGCTCGCCCCCCCCATATGTGAATCCCCCCACTTTACTCCACCCCTATTCTACTAACCCCACTATTACTGGTAACTCTTAAATATATTTACAAGTAGCCCCATATCAAGAAAATACTCATCCGCTACCCCACCCACTCTTTCTTTGGGAGCTCCATATTAAACTTTCCCACCACCCTAACTGTTTGTCCCACAAACACCCCGGACTTGAAAAGTCACAAGCTCACTGGAAAAAATAGGTAATAATACACGACTAACTATGATATCAGGCTGAAATATTGCCCTAATGGAGGGGTTGCTGATGCACCACTTCATACGACCCAGCATGAGTTATATGACAGGCTTGTTGACACTTTACTTGCAATCTTATAGGATTTGGAACTAATGTTGCCTTTAATAAGTAGCTTTTCTGTTCTTTGTTTGAAACCACATTATATGTTTGATTGTACAATTACTTGTGAAATTATATGTATAATTATTTTTCCTTCCAATATTTTATGTATAACAGCTTGATTTTCAATAAAAAATCTTTAAAAAAAAAAAAAAAGAGTTCTGAGGAAAAATATGAACTCAAGGCTGTGGTCCTGAAAGGTAGAGAAGATGACAGAGTTGTCCCCAATATATGAGATTTAGGGAATTGGTAGAAGGAGAAAATAGAAGGTGCTCAGTTTTAAAGATTTTCAGCTTTATGTATTGAGAGAAGCCATCCAGGATGAGAGACTAGATAGGCAGTTGATAATACGAATCAGCATTGATGTGGTGATCTCTGGAACAGAAAGGAAGATTTTGGTGTCATCAGCATAAAGGTTATCCTGAAACCCACAGGACTTGATTAAGGAGCCTAGAGATGATGTGCTGGATGAAAACGAAGGGCACCTAGAACGGAGCCTTGAGGTACCCCAATGTATGTTTTTGAAAGGTAGGAAGGAAGCCACAGTAGGATTGATCGGAACAGCCAATAGAATGCGAGCTCAATCTGATTGGCTGATTGGATCAGCCAATCGGATTGAACTTGATTCTGATTGGCTGATTCCATCAGCCAATCAGAATATTCCTACCTTAATTCCGATTGGCTGATAGAATCCTATCAGCCAATCGGAATTCGAGGGACGCCATCTTGGATGACGTCCCTTAAAGGAACCGTCATTCTTCAGTTGGACGTCGCCGGAAGAAGATGGGTCCGCGGTGGAGGTCTTCAGGATGGAGCCGGTCGTCATCAGATGAAGATAGAAGATGCCGCTTGGATCAAGATGGTTGCCGGTCCGGATCGCCTCTTCTTCCCGGATAGGATGAAGACTTTGGACCCTCTTCTGGACTTCTTCAGTGGATGTCTAACCCCCGCTTGGGTTGGATGAAGATATCGGAGCCAGGACGGATCGGTGATACCCGGTGAGGTGAAGACAAGGTAGGATGATCTTCAGGGGCTTAGTGTTAGGTTTATTTAAGGGGGGTTTGGGTTAGATTAGGGGTATGTGGGTGGTGGGTTGTAATGTTGGGGGGGGTATTGTATGTTTTTTTTTACAGGCAAAAGAGCTGAACTTCTTGGGGCATGCCCCGCAAAGGGCCCTGTTCAGGGCTGGTAAGGTAAAAGAGCTTTTAACTTTAGTAATTTAGAATAGGGTAGGGCATTTTTTATTTTGGGGGGCTTTGTTGTTTTATTAGGGGGCTTAGAGTAGGTGTAATTAGTTTAAAATTGTTGTAATATTTTTCTTATGTTTGTAGATATTTTTTTATTTTTTGTAACTTAGTTCTTTTTTATTTTTTGTACTTTAGTTAGTTTATTTCATTGTAGTTATTTGTAGATATTGTATTTAATTAATGTATTGATAGTGTAGTGTTAGGTTTAATTGTAGGTAATTGAAGGTATTTTATTTAATTAATTTAATGATAGTGTAGTGTTAGGTTTAATTGTAACTTAGGTTAGGATTTATTTTACAGGTAATTTTGTAATTATTTTAACTAGGTAACTATTAAATAGTTCTTAACTATTTAATAGCTATTGTACCTGGTTAAAATAATTACAAAGTTGCCTGTAAAATAAATATTAATCCTAAAATAGCTACAATGTAATTATAATTTATATTGTAGCTATATTAGGGTTTATTTTACAGGTAAGTATTTAGCTTTAAATAGGAATAATTTATTTAATAAGAGTTAATTAATTTCATTAGATTAAAATTATATTTAATTTAGGGGGTGTTAGTGTTAGGGTTAGACTTAGCTTTAGGGGTTAATCCATTTATTAGAATAGCGGTGAGCTCCGGCCGGCAGATTAGGGGTTAATAATTGAAGTTAGGTGTCGGCGATGTTAGGGAGGGCAGATTAGGGGTTAATACTATTTATTATAGGGTTAGTGAGGCGGATTAGGGGTTAATAACTTTATTATAGTAGCGCTCAGGTCCGCTCGGCAGATTAGGGGTTAATAAGTGTAGGCAGGTGGAGGCGACGTTGTGGGGGGCAGATTAGGGGTTAATAAATATAATATAGGGGTCGGCGGTGTTAGGGGCAGCAGATTAGGGGTACATAGGGATAATGTAAGTAGCGGCGGTTTACAGAGCGGCAGATTAGGGGTTAAAAATAAAATGCAGGTGTCAGCGATAGCGGGGGCGGCAGATTAGGGGTTAATAAGTGTAAGGCTAGGGGTGTTTAGACTCGGGGTACATGTTAGAGTGTTAGGTGCAGACGTAGGAAGTGTTTCCCCATAGCAAACAATGGGGCTGCGTTAAGAGCTGAACGCGGCTTTTTTGCAGGTGTTAGGTTTTTTTTCAGATCAAACAGCCCCATTGTTTCCTATGGGGGAATCGTGCACAAGCACGTTTTTGAGGCTGGCCGCGTCCGTAAGCAACTCTGGTATTGAGAGTTGAAGCTGCGTTAAAAATGCTCTACGCTCCTTTTTTGGAGCCTAACGCAGCCTTTATGTGGACTCTCAATACCAGAGTTATTTTTATGGTGCGGCCAGAAAAAAGCCGGCGTTAGTTTTTCGGGTCGTTACCGACAAAACTCCAAATCTAGCCGTGAGTGTTATGATTCCCCACACAGGGGAGAGAAGTCTGCAGTAAAGCAAAGTAATACAGACATGCATTGTGCATGTGCACAGGCCACAGATGAGGATTATGAAGAGGCAATGGATTTAAGTAATGGGGAGAAAAATGTCATAAGTAGCTCTAAATATGTAATGCAGGCAGCCTGTAAGTGATACTAATTACACAGTGCAAGAAACTCCTGCAGCCTGTAGCAAACAAAGCACAGTATTGCAGCAGAAACCAAAAGCTGCATATTTGCAACAGTCAGCAGTGGAGACTGTCACGCAACTGCATTGATCAATTATTGGATTTAAACAGCCTAAAATTACAGCATTGTCAGGATCAGAGGCTGTTCCAAAAAGCCTGTAATTACAAGATTGCATGGAGCTGCAGCATACCACAGTAAGTATTTTGCCAGTATTGTATAATCTGTGCCTCCTGTATTTATAATTTCCCAAATATCTGCTCCAAGTTTTAAAAAAATGCAAATGAATCTATTCCAGTAGAGGACATCATTTTCTGGCGGTGTCACCATTGTGAAGTCCTTAGTGGGCCTAAGAAGATCTACAATGGTGATTACTGGAATTGAGTTCATTTGTTTGAAGTCAAGCTTTTTTCATGGGATAATATATTAATTAGTGATGTTGCGAATTGTTCACCGGCGAATAGTTCCTGGCGAATACAGCATGTTCGCGTTCGCTGCAGCGGGCGAACATATGCGATGTTCGATCCGCCCCCTATTCGTCATCATTGAGTAATACTTTGACCCTGTACCTCACAGTCAGCAGGCACATTCCAGCAGCAGACCCTCCCTCCCAGACCCTCCTACCTCCTGGACAGCATCCATTTTAGATTCATTCGGAAGCTGCATAGTTATTGAGAGGAGGGACAGTGTAGCTGCTGCTGATTTAGTAGGGAAATCTATAGCTAGGCTAGTGTATTCAGTGTCCACTACAGTCCTGAAGGACTCATCTGATCTCTGCTGTAAGGACAGCACCCCAAAAAGCCTTTTTTAGGGCTGTTTTTTTTTCCTGTGTAATCTAATTGCAGTTGCCTGCCTGCCCGCCTGCCAGCGTGTGTGTCAGGCTCACAGCGTATACTGTGCCCACTTGCCCAGTGCCACTACTCATATCTGGTGTAACAGTAGTGTACATTTAAAAAAAAAAAAACACTTTTTTGACTGTGTTAAATAATAGCAGTCAGTTTCCTTCACACGTGTGCGTTTAAGTGCCTGCCTGCCAGGGCACAGTTTCACCCCAGTGTAACTCATATGTGGTGTAACAGTAGTGTAGATTTAAAAAAAAAAAACACTTTTTTGACTGTGTTAAATAATAGCAGTCAGTTTCCTTCACCCGTGTGCGTTTAAGTGCCTGCCTGCCAGGGCACAGTGTCACCCCAGTGCAACTCATATCTGGTATAACAGTAGTGTATATACCTGATGTTTTAAAGCACGTTATTCCAAACAATTTAGGAATGTTAGGTGATTTATGCCCTTTATGGATTAAAACCAGACTCTGCATCAACTATGTAATTTTCCATGGGAGTTTTTCCATGGATCCCCCTCCGGCATGCCACAGTCCAGGTGTTAGTACCCTTGAAACAACGTTTCCATCACTATTGTGGCCAGAAAGAGTCCCTGTGGGTTTTAAAATTCGCCTGCCTATTGAAGTCTATGGCGGTTCGCCCGTTCACGAACAGTTGTGGAAGTTTGCGTCCGCCGTTCGCGAACGCAAAATTTTAGGTTCGCGACATCACTAATATTAATCCATCTGCCAAATTTCCTTTACATTTGCAATGTTAGAGGGAGATGCAATTGTCGTGGGCAGCCTAATTGTTGCTTTAACTTTAAGTGTGGTTCTAGAGGACATTTTTCTTCAGACTGTGATAAAATCAGATTCAGTAACTGTAAGGAATTTGGACATCCAAGAAGTAAATGTATCAACACCATTTGCCTACATTTTGTGCTATAAGCCTGATCATTTGTATATTATGTGTCCAGAGGCTCAGTATAACCAGAACTATGAAGAGGAAAATTCCATTAGTAGTATAGTATTATTATAGGTTGAAGGCAACATACTGGAGCATCATGAATGTGGCAAGAATTTGGAGCAGGTGAATGTTCCACTTCCTTTAGATGGCACGCTAATGTCACATTGTGATTTAGGACAAAGAAAGGAAGATGTTAGTTCTTCAGATCATATTGTCCTAAAAGCTCAGGAAGAGGATAAAGAATCTGACTGGCAAATTCAGCAAAGAAAATGTAAAAGTATAGCGCCTAAGCAGCAAATTGTTTACAAAAGGCAAGAGTACAGATTTAAAGATTGGAAGTGGGAGTCTGGGGCTTCAAACCAGTTTCCAGCTCCTTGGCAAATCATGGGGTGACCAAGCAGAAGAAGCAGAGGCAGCTACTGTTAGTGTTGGGACTAGTAATTTGGAAGAATCTCTTTTGGTTACACCAGTGTCTTCACAGGAGGATTCTGGTGGGGAAATTCCTTATCTACTGGAAATCAAGAGATAGACTGTGATAAAGACTCGAGCTATTTTAACAGTGAAATTTACACAGGCCAGCCAACCCCCATCTCATGTGGAGATGGTTCCTCCTTCAAATTATTGCAGTTTCTCTGTTATAAGGGGTAAGAAATCTTAAACAAAGAAGAAATCTAGATGACAATTACATATTTTAAATCTGCAAGCACTCAACAACTTCCAGTATTAATGTAAATATTATTAAGTCTGAACAGGCTCATAAAGAAGCCTTTCTATATTTGCCCAGGGATATACTTTCTCTTGTAAGGTGTATCCAGTCCATGGATCATCCATTACTTGTGGGATATTCTCCTTCCCAACAGGAAGCTGCAAGAGGATCACCCACAGCAGAGCTGTCTATATAGCTCCTCCCCTAACTGCCACTACCAGTCATTCTCTTGCAGCTCTCGACAAGATAGGAAGTAGCTAGAGAGATGTGGGGTTTATTTAGTTTATCTTCAATCAAAAGTTTATTATTTTCAAATGGTACCGGAGTTGTAGTGTTTTAGCCTCAGGCAGAAAGTTGAAGAAGAGTCTGCCTGTGGTTTTTGATGATCTTAGCAGGTTGTAACTAAGATCCATTGCTGTTCTCACACATAACTGAAGAGATGAGGTAACTTTAGCTGGGGGAATGGCGTGCAGGGTCTCCTGCTATGAGGTATGTGCAGTTTAAATTTTTCTAGAGAAATGAATATTCTAGAAAATGCTGTAGGCAGCTACTGTTAGTGTTGGGACTAGTAATTTGGAAGAATCTCTTTTGGTTACACCAGTGTCTTCACAGGAGGATTCTGGTGGGGAAATTCCTTATCTACTGGAAATCAAGAGATAGACTGTGATAAAGACTCGAGCTATTTTAACAGTGAAATTTACACAGGCCAGCCAACCCCCATCTCATGTGGAGATGGTTCCTCCTTCAAATTATTGCAGTTTCTCTGTTATAAGGGGTAAGAAATCTTAAACAAAGAAGAAATCTAGATGACAATTACATATTTTAAATCTGCAAGCACTCAACAACTTCCAGTATTAATGTAAATATTATTAAGTCTGAACAGGCTCATAAAGAAGCCTTTCTATATTTGCCCAGGGATATACTTTCTCTTGTAAGGTGTATCCAGTCCATGGATCATCCATTACTTGTGGGATATTCTCCTTCCCAACAGGAAGCTGCAAGAGGATCACCCACAGCAGAGCTGTCTATATAGCTCCTCCCCTAACTGCCACTACCAGTCATTCTCTTGCAGCTCTCGACAAGATAGGAAGTAGCTAGAGAGATGTGGGGTTTATTTAGTTTATCTTCAATCAAAAGTTTATTATTTTCAAATGGTACCGGAGTTGTAGTGTTTTAGCCTCAGGCAGAAAGTTGAAGAAGAGTCTGCCTGTGGTTTTTGATGATCTTAGCAGGTTGTAACTAAGATCCATTGCTGTTCTCACACATAACTGAAGAGATGAGGTAACTTTAGCTGGGGGAATGGCGTGCAGGGTCTCCTGCTATGAGGTATGTGCAGTTTAAATTTTTCTAGAGAAATGAATATTCTAGAAAATGCTGTTAATACCGGATTTATTTAAGGTAAGCTTGATTACAGTGATTTAATAACGACTAGTATCATGCTTGCTGTAAAAGGTAATATTCTTATTACTTTCTCACATTACTGAAAATAAGATAACGTTTGCTGGAAGTGTTTAAACGTTTTTTTTTCTACATATTGGTGATAAAACTTTATTGGGGCCCAGTTTTTTCCACATGGCTGGCTAGATTTTGCCTAAGGATAGTTTTTTATGGCCCTCTCACTGTGAGTACAGGTTGTGAGTGGCCTAATTTCAGGCCTAAATTGTGCAGTAGTTTTTGCAGCTTGAGACTTCCTGCTTCCCTGAAGGAGTCCCCTGAACACTTAGGACCTCTACAAAGGGTTTTTGTGCCTTCAAAAGTCGTTGTATGGGCAGGTAGGGCAGTTTGTTGTGACTGTTAAAAAATGTTTATATTGTTTTTTTGATCCAGGTTTTAAAACTAAGGGTTTAATCATCCATTTGCAAGTGGGTGCAATGCTCTGTTAATCTATTATACACACTGTAAAAATTTCGTAAGATTTACTGCTTTTTATCACTGTTTTTCAATTTCTGACAAAATTTGTTTCTCTTAAAGGCACAGTACCGTTTTTATTTTTTGCTTGTTTACATTTATCAAAGTGTTTTCCAAGCTTGCTGGTCTCATTGCTAGTCTGTTTAAACATGTCTGACATAGAGGAAACTCCTTGTTCATTATGTTTAGAAGCCATTGTGGAACCCCCTCTTAGAATGTGTACCAAATGTACTGATTTTACTTTAAGTTATAAAGATCATATTCTGTCTTTAAAAGATTTATCACCAGAGGAAATTGACAAGGGGAAGTTATGCCGACTAACTCACCCCACGTGTCAGAACCTTTGACTCCCGCTCAAGGGACTCCCGCTCAAGTGGCGCCAAGTACATCTAGCGCACCCACGTTTACTTTACAAGACATGGCGACAGTTATAGATCATACCCTTACAGCGGTATTGTCCAAACTACCAGGGTTACAAGGAAAGCGAGACAGCTCTGGGACTAGAAAAAATACAGAGCTCTCTGATGCTTTAGTAGCTATGTCTAATATCCCCTCACAATATGCAGAAGCTGAGGCAGGAGAGCTTCTTTGTGTGGGTGATTTTTCTGACTCAGGGAAGATGCTTCAACCTGATTCTGATATGTCTACATTTAATTTAAGCTTGAACACCTCCGCGTGTTGCTCAGGGAGGTTTTAGCTACTCTGGATGACTGTGACACCATTATAGTGCCAGAGAAATTGTGTAGATTGGATAAATACTATGCAGTGCCTGTTTACACTGATGTTTTTCCAATACCTAAAAGGTTTTCAGAAATTATTACTAAGGAATGGGATAGACCAGGTGTACCTTTCTCTCCCCCTCCTATTTTTAAGAAAATGTTTCCAATAGATGCCGCTACACGGGACTTATGGCAAACGGTCCCTAAGGTGGAGGGAGCAGTTTCTACCCTAGCTAAGCGTACAACTATTCCCGTCGAGGACAGTTGTGCTTTCCTAGATCCAATGGATAAAAAGTTAGAGGGTTACCTTAAGAAAATGTTTATTCAACAAGGTTTTATTCTCCAGCCTCTTGCATGCATTGCCCCGGTCACTGCTGCTGCGGCCTTCTGGTTTGAGTCTCTGGAAGAGGCCTTACAGGTAGAAACTCCATTGGATGATATATTTGACAAGCTTAAAGTGCTTAAGCTAGCCAATTCATTTGTTTCTGACGCCGTTGTTCATTTAACCAAACTAACGGCTAAGAACTCAGGTTTTGCTATACAGGCGCGTAGGGCGCTATGGCTTAAATCCTGGTCAGCTGACGTTACTTCAAAGTCTAAGCTTCTCAACATTCCCTTCAAGGGGCAGACCCTATTCGGGCCTGGACTGAAAGAGATCATTTCTGATATTACTGGGGGAAAAGGTCATGCCCTTCCTCAGGATAGGTCTAATAAATTAAGGACCAAACAAACTAATTTTCGTGCCTTTCGAAACTTTAAGACGAGCGCAGCATCAACTCCCTCTAATGCAAAACAAGAGGGAAATTTTGCCCAGTCCAAGCCGGTCTGGAGACCTAACCAGGCCTGGAACAAAGGTAAGCAGGCCAAGAAGCCTGCTGCTGCCTCTAAGACAGCATGAAAGATCAGCCCCGATCCGGTAACGGATCTAGTAGGGGGAAGACTTTCTCTCTTCGCCCAGGCTTGGGCAAGAGATGTCCAGGATCCCTGGGCGTTGGAAATTGTGTCCCAGGGATATCTTCTGGACTTCAAAGCTTCTTCCCCAAAAGGAAGATTTCACCTCTCACAATTATCTGCAGACCAGATAAAGAGAGAGGCATTCTTACATTGTGTCCAAGACCTCCTAGTTATGGGAGTGATCCACCCAGTTCCAAAGGAGGAACAGGGGCAAGGCTTCTATTCAAATCTCTTTGTGGTTCCCAAGAAAGAGGGAACCTTCAGACCAATCTTAGATCTCAAGATCCTAAACAAATTTCTCAGGGTCCCATCTTTCAAGATGGAGACTATTCGAACCATCCTACCTATGATCCAGGAGGGTCAATACATGACTATCGTGGACTTAAAGGATGCTTATCTTCACATTCCGATACACAAAGATCATCATCGGTTTCTCAGGTTCGCCTTCCTAGACAGGCATTACCAGTTTGGCTCTTCCCTTTGGGTTAGCTAAGGCACCAAGAATCTTTACGAAGGTTCTGGGGTCACTTCTGGCGGTCCTAAGGCCGCGGGGCATCGCAGTATCCCCTTACTTAGATGACATTCTGATACAGGCGTCGAATTTCCAAATTGCCAAGTCCCATACGGACATTGTTCTGGCATTCCTGAGGTCTCATGGGTGGAAAGTGAATGAAAAGAAGAGTTCTCTATCCCCACTCACAAGAGTTTCCTTCCTGGGAACTCTGATAGATTCTGTAGAAATGAGGATTTACCTGACTGAGGACAGGTTGTCAAAACTTCTAAATTCCTGCCGTGTTCTTTATTATACTTCTCGCCCTTCGGTGGCTCAGTGTATGGAAGTAATCGGCTTAATGGTAGCGGCAATGGACATAGTTCCGTTTGCCCGCCTACATCTCAGACCGCTGCAACTCTGCTCAGTCAGTGGAATGGGGATTACACAGATTTGTCCCCTCTACTAAATCTGGATCAAGAGACCAGGGATTCTCTTCTCTGGTGGCTATCTCGGGTCCATCTGTCCAAAGGTATGACCTTCCGCAGGCCAGATTGGACAATAGTAACAACAGATGCCAGCCTTTTGGGCTGGGGTGCAGTCTGGAACTCTCTGAAGGCTCAGGGGTCATGGATTTAGGAGGAGGCACTCCTTCCAATAAACATTCTGGAACTAAGAGCGATATTCAATGCTCTTCAGGCTTGGCCTCAGCTAGCGGCAGTGAGGTTCATCAAATTTCAGTCGGACAACATCACAACTGTAGCTTACATCAACCATCAAGGGGGAACAAGGAGTTCCCTAGCAATGTTATAGGTTTCAAAGATAATTCAATGGGCAGAGATTCACTCTTGCCATCTATCAGCTATCCATATCCCAGGAGCAGAGAACTGGGAGGCAGATTTTCTAAGTCATCAGACTTTTCATCTGGGGGAGTGTGAGCTGCATCTGGAGGTGTTTGCACAGTTGATTCAACGTTGGGGCAAACCAGAACTGGATCTCATGGCGTCTCGCCAGAACGCCAAGCTTCCTTGTTACGGACCCAGGTCCAGGGATCCCAAGGCAGCGCTGATAGATGCTCTAGCAGTGCCTTGGTCCTTCAACCTGGCTTATGTGTTTCCACCGTTTCCTCTTTCCCTCGTCTGATTGCCAAGGTCAAACAGGAGAGAGCATCAGTAATTTTGATAGCACCTGCGTGGCCATGCAGGACTTGGTATGCAGATCTGGTGGACATGTCATC
Source organism: Bombina bombina (assembly GCF_027579735.1). Classification (NCBI taxonomy): domain Eukaryota; kingdom Metazoa; phylum Chordata; class Amphibia; order Anura; family Bombinatoridae; genus Bombina; species Bombina bombina. The sequence continues at coordinate 225,119,513 of NC_069500.1, forward strand.
CTTTCCACCATTGACTCTGCCTCTGAGGCAGGACCTTCTACTTCAGGGTCCTTTCAACCATTCAAATCTAATTTCTCTGCGGCTGACTGCTTGGAGATTGAACGCTTGATTTTATCAAAGCGTGGTTTCTCCGAGTCGGTCATTGATATCTTAATACAGGCGAGAAAGCCTGTCACCAGGAAAATCTATCATAAGATATGGTGTAAATATCTTCATTGGTGTGAATCCAAGGGTTACTCATGGAGTAAGGTCAGGATTCCTAGGATATTATCTTTTCTCCAAGAAGGATTGGAGAAGGGTTTGTCAGCTAGTTCCTTAAAAGGACAGATTTCTGCTCTGTCTATTCTTTTGCACAAACGTCTGGCTGAGGTTCCAGACGTGCAGGCGTTTTGTCAGGCTCTAGTCAGAATCAAGCCTGTGTTTAAACCTATTGCTCCGCCTTGGAGTTTAAATTTAGTTCTTAAGGTTCTTCAAGTGGTTCCGTTTGAACCTTTGCATTCCATAGATATTAAGCTCTTATCCTGGAAGGTTCTGATTTTAGTAGCTATCTCCTCGGCTCGAAGAGTTTCAGAGTTATCTGCTTTACAATGTGATTCCCCTTATCTCATTTTTCATGCAGATAAGGTAGTGTTATGTACCAAACCTGTTTTTTTACCTAAGGTGGTATCTAATAAAAATATCAATCAGGAGATTGTTGTACTGTCACTGTGTCCTAATCCTTCTTCAAAGAAGGAACGTCTTTTACACAATCTTGACGTGGTTCGTGCTTTAAAGTTTTATTTACAAGCTACTAAAGATTTTCGTCAAACATCTGCATTGTTTGTTGTCTACTCTGGACAGAGGAGAGGCCAAAAGGCTTCGGCAACCTCTCTTTCTTTTTGGCTAAGGAGTATAATACGCTTAGCTTATGAAACTGCTTGCCAGCAGCCTCCTGAAAGGATTACAGCTCATTCTACTAGAGCGGTAGCTTCCACATGGGCTTTTAAAAATGAGGCTTCTATTGAACAGATTTGTAAGGCAGCGACTTGGTCTTTGCTTCATACTTTTTCAAAGTTCTATAAATTTGATACTTTTGCTTCTTCGGAGGTTATTTTTGGGAGAAAGGTCTTGCAAGCAGTGGTGCCTTCTGTTTAAGCGCCTGCCTTGTCCCTCCCTTTATCCGTGTCCTATAGCTTTGGTATTGGTATCCCACAAGTAATGGATGATCCGTGGACTGGATACACCTTACAAGAGAAAACATAATTTATGCTTACCTGATAAATTTATTTCTCTTGTGGTGTATCCAGTCCACGGCCCGCCCTGTCATTTTAAGGCAGGTGTTTTTTTATTTTTAAACTACAGTCACCACTGCACCCTATAGTTTCTCCTTTCTCTTGCTTGTCTTCGGTCGAATGACTGGTAGTGGCAGTTAGGGGAGGAGCTATATAGACAGCTCTGCTGTGGGTGATCCTCTTGCAGCTTCCTGTTGGGAAGGAGAATATCCCACAAGTAATGGATGATCCGTGGACTGGATACACCACAAGAGAAATAAATTTATCAGGTAAGCATAAAATATGTTTTTCTTGCAAGATATTAGATTGACAAGGATGTTCTTGCTTGTAGGAAGGACTAGCTATGTGGTCCATCATTTTCGCACTTTAAAACTGACACATTTTAGAGTGTGGCGTTATTGTTTAAAAGTAATAATGTATCTTGTCAACAGGTTCTGGATATAATGCCAGGTAGATGTTTATTGTTAGATGTATGCATGAAGAATTTTGAGTACCACCTGATTAATATATATGGTAAGCAAAGTTTGAAACATAGGAACATTTTACACATGTTTAACCTTTTTTGCATACTTCAAAAATTGTTATATTTGCAGGTAATGCCAGGACAGGAGGAAATGTGATAAACTTCAATATGATTGTACTTCCTTAATTATATGTGTAAACAGGCAGGGCTAAAACATGTGTCTGCTACAAAGTATCCTGATAAAAGAGGTTATACCTACATTCTTGGTCAGTGCTGCAGCAGTATAGATATAATTGATGTGCAGTTCACTGTTTCATTTTGTGATGTCTCCTTAGACCCAGTTGTATTTTTTGATCATGCTATAGTGGGTGTTACTCTTAATCTTAAATAGTCTATAATTCATGGCCGTGGCTGTTGGATATTAAAGTCTAAATTAAAGGAGAATTAAATGATATGGGTGAAATTTCTTTCTTTTATTGAAGATCAAGAAACAACTGTTTGTTTGTATAATGGCTGGCTAGAATGGTGGAAACATCTTCAGTCATCAATTTGTTCTTTTTTGCAGAGGAATGCCAATAGAGTTTGTAGTGCCCAATACATTAATGCTGCTTTCCATGCCCAAAGTTTCAGACTCACCTGAACTGTAAGTTAAAAAGCAGCGGTCGTAGGTGGTGGACTGCAATCATCCCGATCCGATCAGGATGATTGACACCCCCTCTAATGTGCAGGGAGCGGTATTGCACAAGCGTTTCACAAGAAATGCTTGTGCAATGTTAAATGCTGACAGCGTATGCTGTCCGCATTTAGCGATGTTTGGTGGACATGATTCGTTATAGCGAATCATGTCCACCCAGCACTTGTTAAATCTACCCCTTTATCTGAATATTAGGGGGGGGGGGATTTTTGATAACGTTAACCTAGATCAGTCTTGCATTGATAAATTACTTGAAGCAGTCACTGTACCCAGATGAACAAGATTTGCTTTCTGCCCCATTGACCAGTCTGAAGTAATCTTGGCTATTGCTTCTTTAAATAACAATAAAACCCTTCTTCTAGTTCTAATAGCTTAACTGCAGAGTTTTATTTAAAAAGCTAGTAACTTGTTAAGTCCAATTCTTACTAAAGTCTATTATGAAGCTCTGGAGGGGAGAGGTCTTTGTTCTTCTCAGTATATGTCACTTTTTTTTTTTTTTTTTTTCATATTTTTTTATTGAGGAACTGCATGGTACAATAAGAAATCATACTTAAAAAAAAAAAAAAATGTACATTAATGATAAAACAGATGTTGTATAGTATACATGTACATATCAAATATTTAAAAAGTCCTCTATTTTTACTTATAATTTCTGCCCCTAGTGATACAATTCAGGTCACTCTTGGACCTTGCAATTTAAGTTAGAATAATGTTGGGGACCATTGTATAACAGGATAAAGATATCAATAATAACGAAAACAAAAGAAAAAACAAAGAGGTATAATAGACACACAAAGAGTGAGACCTTAAGGAGAAAGGCTTGGACTAAACTTTCAAATATCTTTCTGAAAAAGGATATGAAGTGCAAACTCTGTGTTTAAAGGGAAAGCATAGCACTATACATGGCAGAGAAGTTATTGTGCTATTTATTCCATCTCTGTCCAATAAAATTATAGATAATACTTAAGGACTCAGCTATGACAACCAAGTTTGTATTAAACGTGAGTGACAAAAACTCCACAGGAAGGACCTATATTTAAGGATTACTATCTACATAGTGATACATATAGACCAGTATTATCTATAACAAATCCCGTGTCATTGTATTGAAAGCTAATGTTTATCCTGCTTCGCCCATAGCCTCGGCCGCAGGCCACCAAGCGAATATATTTTATTACATATCGTGGGTACATGCAATATTGTCCTGTTATGTGCTTTCCTTGTCCAAAATGTTCCCCCAGGAGCCCCCCACATACCCACAGTAGAAACAGGCAAACAAGCAAAGCATTATTAGAACATGAATATTATCTGCAGGACTAGTGTCGATAACATGGTTTTGTACATAGCTAAATTCACGTTAAGGTTTTTTGATACAATCCTGTGGATTCCTGCAAAGCACCACAATTACCAATTATATTTATAACAAAAAAAAAAAGCAAGAAACTGGAATATATGCAACGGGTCAACTGGATTAAATATTAATACAAGCTGGATTTCTGAGTTAAGTTATGTCCCCAAGGCTTATTTTATCCATTTGGAATTGTCCCAACGGAGCTGCACGAGTCTCCAGGTAAAGCGTGAGGAAACTGGCACCGGGGGAGGAAGACATTTATATGTGTAGTCCCCAGGTCATACCCTTTGCGGTGATTATTCTGTGTTATTTGGGGTATCTCCAAGGAGAGATGGGGTTGATCATATTTACCAAGCGTGGTCCCCCACACAGAAAGCAGTTGCAACTCTGTCATGACTTTCTGGAGTTCCCCCCAAAGGACCCCCGCAGCCATCCTCGGTTGATTATGCCCCTTCATCCGCTGGAGCTCGCTCAACTTGCCGGGTGAGCACAAAGTCTTAATTCTCGTTGGGCTCTTCTGCTCCGATACTATAGCGTATGGGCCATTTGCATTCTCCAGCATCGGCTTAATCCGATGCGGCTCCCAGAGTGAAATACTTTCTGAGGGCTCATTTTGTGTGCTAGATATATCCATAGAGAGCACCTCAGTGTTATCAGCAGTATCAAATGTGAAGCGCATAGATAGGGTGTCAAAAGGAGCTTTATCGATAAGTTGCTGGAACAGAGATTCAAGTTTACACCATCTTGCTTGAAATTTATCAAATTCTCTCACAGCGGCCATTTTAACTGCGCAGTGCTTAATCCCTTATGTTGTTTTTGCTTCAATTTTTTGAAATGCACTTGTATTAGTCCAAAAGGTAGTATATTAATAAGAAAAAACTTGATTTGTTATAACTGATAAAGTCAGTAAGGCAGACTCCTGCTGCCAGCACTGATAACCCGGAGGAGCCGGGAGAGGTCGTTACCTGCAAATAGGCCGCCGCCTCAGGTCTTGTTCGCCCGAATTATAGCTCTAAAATCATAAAAACAGAAAACAAGAGATATATTATAGCCACCACTTCTCTAGTGACTGTTGTATGTAGAATTATATAGATGGTTTTGTTGTTGAATGCTCATAAATCGGCGGATTATAGAGTGTTCTTTCAGAGCTTATAATGAAAACGTCCTATTAGGTACGCTGTTCGGGCACGCCCCCCAGTATAAGTCACTTTTGATATAAGAAAGAAGAATGTACTGATATTAGGAATTGGCATCCGATAGCTCTCCTTAATGTTGATTATAAAATTTCATATACAAGACTTGGGAGGGTTATGGAGAAGTTAATCCGTCCCCAACTAGTATAGAAAATGGAGATTTACAGGATATGTTTTAAGCCTTGACCAAGAAAAAGCATTTGCTAAAGTTAACCTTAATTATCTTTGCTATGTTTTAGGGAAATATGGTATCCCATTGAAATTTATTTTTTGTTTGCCATTAATGTATTCCATTGGTAAATGGATGTCTTGGGAAACCTTTTAAGATTAAAGAAGGTGTACGGCAGGGGTGTCCTTTGAGTCCATTATTATATATTTTATCTCTTGACCCTTTTTTGTGTTGCATTCAAGATGACCATAATATAGCACATATGGAGGCAATGTGGCAAACTGCTTGTGTAAAGTATATTGCTTATGCTGATGATGTTACTGTGTTTGTTTTATCTGAATCTGAATGTAAATGTATTTTTCAGCATTTTGTAATTTATTTCTAGAGCATCAAAATCTCTTTTGAACATAAACAAATGTGAAATGCTTTGTATAAGTTCTTTAGAATCCAAATCTCCTTACCTCCTGATGTTTCTGAAGAGAAAGACAGCTTAAATATACTTTGTATAAATGTACAGGTTCAGCTCAAGTAGACTGGGAGAAGAAGCTTAATGTTTGTGCTGAGAAAGTTAATAGATGTAAGGCATGGAAAATACCTTTCTCACAAATGGTGCAAATTATTAAGACCTTTTGTTTCTGACTTTTATTTATTTTAGCTTTTTTTTTCCTCCTCCTGAAAATATGGTTGCATAACTCTATATTCAGTTTTTTTTCAGCTTCTCTGGGGAAATCGCCTCAATATTCTTAAAAGGAATGTAACCTACTGATAAACCCAGACCTGTTTTTGTCCTTTACCTTAATGCATCTTTGAAAGGGTCTGGTCTAATTTGGGAGTTTCCTTTTGGCAATGTGTTTTTCCAAAGGTTAGGCTGTGGTTTGAAGGAGATGAACTGAAAAAAATTCCCATAAATGTTTTTTGCCTAGTTATATTTTTAATGCTTTAAAATTATTAAAAAGTGGAAAATTAGAATTATTGAACTGAGAGCTTTGCCTACGAAAAAATTAAAATGAGTTGCTTTTGGAAAGGATTTTTTTTTCATATATATTTGAACTTGAGTGGACAATAACTCAAAACCTTCCAGAGGCTTTATGTAATTTGAATAATCCTAGGGCATCTTGTAAAGTAGAGATACAAAGGGGCTAGCCTTCTATAGCAAGCTTTATATCTGTAAGAATGGGATCATGGGAGTTTATTAGATAAAAGTTGTCTTAGACCTACCTGTGCTGCGATTATGTAGACAATGAAGCATTTCTTTGTAGATTGTGTTTTTGCTAAGAGAGTATGGAATCATTTGTAATTTTATTGGGGATATTGTATTTGGGCCCCAGTCGTATTAGGAGAACATAGATGGCATCTTTGTAAAATCTTATACTCCTTGTAATCCTGACACTCTTAGACTAATCCATTCTGTTGTTATTTATCATTTGTGGTCAGCTCGTTCCTTGTTGTCAATTAGACATTTTGAAATTAAGAGTGACAAGGTGGTATTTTACTGTTATGAGGATCTGCAGGATGTATATAAAAGGGGCGATAAAGTGTAGGAGTAAAGTTATTCTATGGAATGGCCTAACTGTATAAGTAAATATATATCTGTGTATGTTTAAATGTATTTATTTATTTTCTGATGTAGATATTTGGTAAATTTTTGTAAATATGTAATTTTATGTTGTGTTTTTTATCAATAAAAATACCCTGCTTTTAAGGGCTTAGAAAAATTGTAATTTAAAAATCGAATAAAACTAATAAATTAAATATTGCAATAAAAAAAGGCAGTAAAAAATTCTATTGTTTAATTGCATTAAAATTGAAATGAAAATGTTCTGCAAAAATATTATTTCATGGAAAAATGTACAATTTGAATTGAAATTATGCAGGAAAAAATCTATTTGAGGTGCAAAGTAAAAATTAAACTAAACTGCAACTGCACAGAATGCTGTGAAATTCATCTAAATAATACACAATTTAAAACATATTTGTTTTCCTTATTGTTAAATGAGTTTCCTTCCTCTGCTAATGGGCTGAACAGGGGTGTTACATGGGTGTAGCTGAAATGTCTCCTCCAGTTCTGGGGTATTCTGTAAACATTATCCCCCCGCCAGATCCTGCTGTTTTTTTCTCACAAACTAAAAGATGGTGAGATTGTGTCAAAATATGCAACACACTTTTAACCTAATAGAAAAACACATGAGTACTGAAAAAGAGGCAATTGTAAGGTAGTATACATGGAAAGCAAAGTAATAAAAGTAGTTTTAACATGTATCAATAAAGTTGCCCTAGATCTTTTTTTCAAAATATATGCCAATTTTTAAAGATAATCAGTTTTCAAGTTAAATCACTTACTTTTCCCCATGTTGTCGTTTTAAAATGTTCGTGTAGCTCCTCCCCTTTTTCATCATCCGTTAGATCATGAAAATCCTGTGTTCCTGTAATTGTTCTAAGTTTCCCGTAACCCGTTTTTTGCGCATGCGCAATGCGCCTATTGTACTCTGGGCACTTTTCACAGGATTATAGGCGCACAACAGCTGGGGACCAATAAAGTTGTGTTATGAAACATAATAAAAGATTTTATATTACAGTCTCAAAGGTGTTTTGTGTCCCTTTGACTGCACAGACCGTAAACAACTCTACTATTTGTCTAACAAGTGGCTTCCAGTAATGTGTGATGTTTATAGTGGCACTGAGGGGTAGGGAGATCTGGGCAGTCAGTGGGCTGAGCTGTTGTTTAGGGGTTCCCAGTTTTGCTTTGAGATACCAGAATATAAATAGGTGATGGGGGGCTGCACTATAGCGCTAACAAACCAGAAGCAAATTGTTGAAATTGCCCAGAGTACAATAGGCGCATTGCGCATGCGCAAAACACAGGTTACAAGAAACTTAGAAAAATTACAGGAACACAGGATTTTCATGATGTCACGGATGACAAAAAAGGGGCAGAGCTACATGGACATTTTAAAACGACAACAGGGGGAAAAGTAAGTGATTTAACTTGAAAACGGATTATCTTTAAAAAATTGGCATATATTTTAAAAAAATGATCTAGGGCAACTTTATTGATTACATGTTAAAACTACTTTTGTGTTGACTGTCCCTTTAATCTCCCTTGAAAAGTTTCAATTTTCAGTGAACTCCATTACTTTTTGTGGGAGACATTTTGCCACTCACAGGGACTGACACTGTGAGTGCCAATTGGTTTTTCACATCTTGCCTGGCAAAGTTTTGATAGTAGTTCTGTGTCTATGGTGTGTACATTTCTATGGACTCTATTTGAGAGGTTAGCTGCTGTGTGTAGTGATACTGCATGTTAAGAGATGGTCATCAGAGAGTGTGGAGGAGGAGTTAGTAGAGTAACAGAAAAATGGTAGCTAAAGATTAGAGACTGTTGTCTCATTTGTAATCATATTTTGAATGTGTGTTTATATAGATGTAAACATCAAAACTCTCAATGGGTTGTTCATACTTTGCTATTTGGTGACCAGGTTTACTTATATAAACCTACCTGAATACCTGTAGTGATTGTTATTAATTATTGTGATATAGGTTTAAAGAAGTACCTGGTTAGGGTCCTTGACTTTTTACTAACCCACAATCAGTTTCCGTTTGAGGGTATTTACTATGTCCAGAGGCGTGGCACTGCTATGGGTTGGTGGGAGCGGTGCCACGTCTATGGGGAATGTAATCCACATCGATCTAATATCAAGATGTACAAGAGGTACATTGATGACCTCTTGTGCATCTGGACAGGGACAGAGATTGAGATGAAGGAAATCGTCCTGTTTTTTTATTCTAACACAGTCAACCTATCATTCACCCACTTATTTGACACATGTAATATTCTGTGTCTAGATATAGTATTGATTGAGAGTGTGGATACACATAAGGTTAATACCACACTTAATAGGAAACCAATCACATTGAACGCAATACTACATGCGCACAGTAGTCACCCCAAACAAACTGGTTTTGGTGTGGCCAAGTGCTAGTTTGTACGTATTAAACATAATTGTACTAATGACTGACTTCTTCAAGGAGAGTGACATTTTGAAAGAACAACTATTAGAAAGGGGCTATTCACATAAGGTGGTTAACAGAGCATTTTTGGAAGTGATGTGTATGAATAAGGGTGATCTATTACAAGACACTAGAACCAAAGAGAAACATAATCATTTTAAAGAAAATAAACCCATTTTCATTACTACATTTAGCCCACAGTTTTGTGACATTTGTAACATAATAGAAAAGCATATTCTGATTCTAACAGCAGAAGACAGTTTGAAGAACTATGTATCCAGAGGCTGAAATTGTGTAGCCAGGAGATGTTGTACATTAGGAAACATGTTATCACCATGATTGTTGAGAGCACGAAAATCTAGTGCTATTAGCTGTCTAAATGTGAAGGGACATTTTAAGTTTCACTATAATAAATGTATAGCCTGTAGCCATACTAAGGTAACATGTAATGTCCAGTCTAAAATAACCCAAAGGGTATATGATCTATTATCTTGTACTAACTGCCACACCACCTATGCAGTATACCTAGTGGAATGCTCTATTTGTAATAAACAGTATGTAGAGTGTACCACAAGAGAGACACGTACACGTATTAGGAAACATAGAAAAGTAAAGATGGAGTACCAGCGCTAAAACGTGGATCAAAAAACCTATGATTATATACGGTATAATTCTATACCTGCCTTGAGTATTTATACCCCTAGGAGGGACAAACGTCCCAATGAGTGTGTTATAATGATGTATTATGTGGATATATTGTGCTGCATCAAAAAGATTCAGTGAATCCTTATAACTGTTAAGAATATTAATAATCAAGAGAAAAAATCAATATGATTCAGCTCACAGATAAAAGACATATAGTTCTGAATTCTAAAGCAAAGAGGAAAAATAAATAAAAAATCTAAATGACAATAATATTATAGATGGTAAATGGTTTTCTTCTTACCAGGGATTACCCCAATAATATGAGGTAATATATGCACTCGAGAAAACCAATGCTGTTATGATCCTTGGTCTGTAATTGTTCTCCTCCGTTGGTCCTTGTGGTAGATTAATCTTCTAAGGCTCTTGGCCAGTGGATCCAAAGAGACTTCTTAATAACACCTTTCTGGTAGAAACTTCCAACTCTCCCTGTGAAGATATATCTTGGTATCTCCCAGTATGGTATTATGATGGATATTCCTTAGTGATGGATATTCTCGGCAGAGTATAATGAAAAAGACAAAGGAAAGGCACATAGTGTAACTCTGTCATACAAATTATGTTTTGTGTTTAAAGTAAAACAATTTGCACTTACATTTAGTGTCCTCGATCCTTAATGAGGTAAGCATTCAAGCATATACATAGAGGTAAAATTATACTTTGCTGGTATGTAAGTAGTTCTCCACTCCTCCAATTTGTTGGTTATTCAGGCCCAACACTATTTTATTTTGGTAAAGTTTGTTGTATAAAAACTGTTGTTTAAAAATTGCCCCGTATCATGTGTTATCTTAATGTCTTACGTAATGTTCTGTTAAAAAAAAGTGCTAATATTAAAACAATAGAATGCACCAAGTTCTGGTCTCCCAAGACTCTGTTCTTAATATATAATAATGCAGCGCACATGCAATATTGCAATGATACAAACAGTTACCCAGGGAAACAAAGATATGGCTTAAAAGCAACAAGTTCGATATAAGTAAATGTCAAATACTACTATATGTTGCCGGTATCGTAGTAAGAAGAACTGTACACCCACTTTCGAATTCCTTACGCATTTCGAAGTATCTATCTACTTCTTCGTCAGAGGTCATATTATTGGGGTAATCTCTGGTAAGAAGAAAACCATTTACCATCTATAATATTATTGTAATTTTAATTTCTTTATTTATTTTTCATCTTTGCTTTATGGGACTTTAGAATTCAGACCTTTAAGTATATAGTCTTTTATCTGTGCGCTGAATCATATGGATTTTTTCTCTTGATTATTAATATACGTATTAGGAAACACCTAAATAATATAGAGCAAGGAGTAGAATGTTCAGATTTAGCAAGACATTTTATACATAAAAAGGTAGTAGACAGCTTTGTATGGCAGATCATTGATTGGGTAAGAATTCCTCAAAGGGAAGGTGATAGATCAAGTAAATTGTTATACCAGGAAGCTTTCTGAATTTGTAAGCTCCAAACAAGGAAGCCACAAGGTTTCAATATAGAGGGGGTGTTGTTAACTTTTGGCAACATCAGTAATCACATTGGGGTCTATTTATGTATGTGCTGACAGACATGATCCGCTATAGCGAATCATGTCCGCCGCACATCGATAAATGCTGCAAGCATACGCTGTCAGCATTTATCATTGCACTGCAATACCGCCCCATGCAGATTCAATGCCACTAGCAGGGGGTGTCAATCAACCCGATCATATTCGATCGGGCTGATTGCTGTCTGCCACCTCAGAGGTGGCGGACGAGTGAAGGAGCAGCTGTCTTAGGACCGCTGCTTCTTATCTTCCGCTTCAGTCGGAACGGAAGCGGAGATGGTCGGAAGCAGCATCCGGTGCTTCAAAAATAGACCCTATTAAATTAAGTTCTGTGTGTGTGATCACTATAATGAATTTTTGTCTTATATCCCCAAATGTATTTCGTTAACTTTCTGATCAAGATTAGTAACCTGCCCATGTTATCACTTGTTTGTACAACTTCCTTCTTTCCCCTTTGTCACTGGGGGTGTATCCAACTGGTTGGGATTGGTTAAGAACGTTAGAATAAATATGTATTTTAAATTTAAAACAAACAATAACATTTATATGGCTTAAAGCTAGAGATTAGTGAATAATATGAGTGTTAGGATGTTTAGCTGTATATAATGAAATATAGGATATCTCTATACAGATGTGTGAAAGGTCAGTAAAATTGCAGCTTTAAAGATTGCAGCTTTTTGTAATTGTTTTAAATACAAACGCTAAGACATGTGCTCCTGTTGATCCTTTGATGATTTTAATGTTTTACTTGTTTTTTCATGACTGAATAAATATTATTTTTTAACAGTGTCTTGAGGTTCGCTGGGTTTCACTGACTTTAATTGTTGTGATAAATTATCTGCTTTAGCTTGGACTTCCAAGATGGCCGCCAAAATGTTGTTTTACATAAATACCTGCCATCATATTTGTACAGGAAGGCTGTTTCTTAAAGGAACAGTCTTGACGCAATACATAATTTTAATTACTTATTGTTTCATACCAGAGAAGCATCCTGCATTTGCTCTCACATCTATAATCTTGTAAGAAGTACATGAAACTTTTAAATAATCAATGTTTATTAGCAGCTGAAAATGGCCACCAAACTCTGCCCGCCTATTGAATGTATGTTTTGGTATGTTAAGTTTCTCCAGTCACAATCTACTCCTAAATAAGTTTTCCTACTCACACATGCTGATTTGTACATTTGCAGTTTGAAATAGCTAACTGAAAAATATTAAGTAACCAAGGAGGAAGGATGACATAAGTAGCTTCAGTTTTGTGTGATTATGGATATCTGGGTGCTTTGAGGATGCCTGTGGATGTCTGTACAAGTTATTTCTATCTGATAGTGCAGCTTACGTGTGATGACAAGTGCTCAGGTGCCTGCTATTTTGGGTGACTGCAAGTATGTGTATGTGACTTCAGCCTGTGGGCTGAAGAGCAATACACAGTCTTATTTAAATGTGAACTTAAATAGCTTCTGATTTTTTTTATTGCATTTTTATTATTTAATTAAAACCAATTTACAAAATACGACAGAAGGGTGTTACAAACTTTAAATGTTTTTTTAAATCAGACTAATTCATTTGGTTATGATTAAGTGACAAGGAGGGGGTGGGAGTGGACTGCTCTGTCTTAAAATGCCCTGAATTATTTTTGGTCCCAGTCCAGTCTGCATATCACTGTCCAAAAGAGTCATGAGCATTGTTGTTATCAGCTAGTGAGCTTCTATACCCAAGTTGTGCAGAAAACATGTACTGTTCATTTCTGCATGTACAAGTGGATTATAGAAAATATTTGCATTTAATGTCCCTTTAAATAACCAAAGAAAGGAATTTATTGTTAAAATGATGTAAGATTTATATATGGCCTTTAAAATCCATCCTAGATTATACACAGTATATGGTGTACTGGGAATGGTCTGAAAGGCTTTGTGCATTACATTATTTCCCTTCTGTTTTCTCTAAGATCTGCAACTATGAGAATTTATTTATCAGTTTATCAATACTGTTTTATTTAAAAGACAATAAAAAAAATGTGTGTACTTAGTTGAGAGGGAATTGCAGAATAATGTCTTATTTCTTAGTCATATTAAGCAGAATGTTTGTTTTTGATCTAGAGTTAAAATGTGTTTATATTTTCTTCCCCTCAAATCCCATGATTGATATAGAGAATTTGATAATATATTTTATATTGCACATTGTCAGAAATAATGGGCCAGATTACAAGTGGAGCGATATTTATCACTCCCGTTCGAGTGTAAACTCAGCTAGTAGTAAGCTTCTTGCGCTCGTTGGGTTGCGCTCGTATTGTGAGTTGAAAGTAAACTGATTTCGCTTGCATACTAACCTGGCGAAAATCGCTATTGTGTTTATGCATTCCACCCTAGGAAATCAATGGAGAAAAAAAATGGAAAAAACCTCACACCATACTCGCATGCAATCCCAATTGCATATTCTCAAGTGCGCTAACCCAACATGGAAATATGAATACTTCACATTCCAGTGTTCTTCACATAGAAGATTATATTCTATTTATCCAAAAATACATATTTATATATATACAGTGCCTTCCCCTTATAGGGGCACCCTTGGTAAATCTGAGCAAAGAAGGCTGTGAAAAATTGTCTTTATTGTTTAACATTTTGAAATTGTGTTAAACAAATACACAAACATTCTCAGATATTATAGATATCAGCAATTGTAAACACAACTCAAGTTTATACACAAATAAATACATATTTGTTAACTATATATGTAGCACAATTATTGGCACCCTATGAATTGATATGCGAAAATATATTTGAAGTATATTCCCATTGATATTTTACATTTTTTAGTACACCTGGGCGACTAGGAACAGGAAATTGTTCAACCATTACTTCCTGTTTCACAGGGGTATAAATATGAGGTAACACATAAGCCAAATTCCCTTAGTCATCCATCAAAATGGGAAGTGGCTATAACAAAATAGCAAAAGCATTGAAAATGCCTATTTCTACCATCAGGGCAAAAATTAAGAAGTTCCAGTCAACCGGAAATGTTATGAACCAACCTGGAAGAGGATGTGTGTCTATATTTTCTCAATGCACTGTGAAGAGGACAGTTTGAGTGGCCAAAATATCTCCAAGGATCACAGCTGGAGAATTGCAGAAATTAGTTGCGTCTTGGAGTCAGAAAGTCTCCAAAACTAGAATCTGATGACATCTACATCACCACAAGTTGTTTGGAAGGGTTTCAACATAAAAGCCTCTACTCTATAAAAAACAAACTCAAGCACCTTAAGCTTGCCAGACACTACTGGAACTTCAAATGGGATCAGGTTCTATGGTCAGATTAAATCAGAAAGTTATTTTTGCCAATAAACAGCAGAGTTGGGTTTGTTCACACAGAGAGGCCATATGTAAAAGTACCTTTGGCCTACTGTTAAATATGGTGGTGGCTGTTTTTCTTCCAGAGGACCTGGACATTTTGTTAGGATACATGGCATTATGCACTCAAATCAAATCAACAGATATTAAATGAATACCTGACTGTCCCTGCCAGAAACCTTAAAATGGGTAGTGGTTGGGTCTTTCAGCAGGACAATGGTCCAAAATCAACACAAAACTGGTTTATTGACCACAAAATCCGTGGCCATCCCAGTCCCTTGACTTGAACCCCATAGAAAACCTGTGGGGAGAACTGAAGAGGAGAGTCCACCAGCGTCAACCTCAAAATTTGAAGGATCTGGAGAGATTCTGTGTGGAGTAATGGTCTAAGATCCCTTGCCATGTATTTTCCAACCTCAGGAGTAGACTCAGAACTGTTATCTTGGCAAAGGGTGGTAGCACAAAGTATTGACAAAAAGGGTGTCATTAATTGTGCCACACATATATTTAACAAAGATTAATTTATTCTTGTATAAACTTGAGTTGTGTTTAACAATAAAGACATTTTTTTCACAGCCTTCTTTGCTCATATTTACCAAAGGTGCCAATATTAGTGGAGGGCACTTTAAATGAACATTGGAATAAATACACAGTATAAAACTTTATTTATTATGAATATTACATAATTATGTTTTTACATATTTCCATCTACTTAACTGCAAAGAGCTCCAATGCACATACATATATATATATATATATATATATATATATATATATATATATCCAAACAATTTCCAGTTCAGCCCACCAAGAGACAGCAGCCTGGGTGCAAATATAAGTAGTATAAGTAAACAGAAACAAATGCACTCTCAGGACTTCCACAAAATTCTTTAATGGAACGTTTTCGGGGTTCACAACCCCTTCATCAGCATCAACATATAAACAAATATCACACAATTTATAAAGTTTCTAACAATATCTCACCAAACAAGTGTTACTCCAAAAGTGCGCCAAATATCGAGTGTGGAACGCATCTTGCGTTCCACTGTGATAATGCCTGTCGGAAGTGATATTGTCTCTTTTCCGGTTTCATGGCATTATAATGTTAAGCTTACAAGCAGTGTTGTGGATTGTGCCATCATATATTAACTCTTACATAATGGTGTATAATGTGTACTAAGTAAGCAAATGCTAAAGTACCTTCTGGTATATTAAAAGTCTGCCTTAGATCGCCGTGATATTAGCTCTGATCAGCCGATTAAGTGTCATAGTGTATACAAATCGTCATAGCAACTGTAGCTATGGTTATGATACACACTCATAAATCGTGTCTTAACACTGTGATAAATCGCATAGTGTAGCAAACATATATATGTGACAGTAAGTGATAAACATTCTGAGTCACATTCATACATAAACAAACACAATGATATATGTACATAGATAAATATAAATTAAATTAAATGCAAAAAGTGGTGATTCTTGCTGTGCTTGTTATCAATTCATAAAAAGATGTAGAATGACTGCAAATAATAAGTGGGCTCTTTACTGGCTGTATACCCACAGGATCTATTTGCAACAATATATAGTTATGTTTTCCAGTAGAAGTATTGAAAGATTGGTGATGTACTGTAATTAATTGGGCACAAATCTATTTACCATTACCCAAAGGCTGTTAATGTATCAGTACATCAATTCATCTGTATATTTATGGCCATGTACAAATACTAAGCCCAATAGAGATATTCACTTAATTATACAGTGAACTCAAAAAGAGACATAAATTATCCAGCTGATACTGGGGAAGGTATATGTGGTTATATCAATATTCATGATCCAACCTTTGGATGGATACCACAGTGTGTCTCATAGATATGCCTAATCACATATACCAAAACAATGCTTAATGATGTATAAGAATGTATCTTAATTACATCTGATATATATTCCTCCTTATCACACAAAAATAGACAGGTAAATAAGGCCTAATGACCCCACTACGAGGTTTAAAACACAATTGGATGCGTTGATCCAGATGGGTTTCGAACAGGGCTGGTTGTCCGAACATATTCGTGACTTCTGCTCTACCTCCTACCCAAAAATACCTATCCTATACTCCATCCCTAAGATACACAAAACTTTGGATCATCCACCAGGTCGGCCCATTGTGTCGGCAAGGGATTCCTTGACACAACCGGTAGCACAACTGGTGGATATACTACTACAACCTGTAGTTAGGGAGATAAGGTCATACATCATGGACACAGGTGACTTTATTCGGAAGATACGGACTGTTGACGTCCAACCTGATGACCTATTAGTCTGTTTGGACGTCAACAGTCTGTATACTATTATCCCCCATACTGAGGGTCTTAAAGCAGTTCAGAAACATATCACCAATAACCCTCTTTATGAGGGTCCACCGGTTGAATATTTCCTTTCACTGATAGAATACTGTTTGTATAAAAATTAATTTAGATTTGAAAGTAAGTTTTATTTGCAAACGGCTGGTACGGCCATGGGTTCCTCCATGGCCCCCGCATACGCCAACCTATATATGTCTCACTTTGAAAATCTATATCTGTGGCGTACTACCAATTTGGCAGTAGTATGCTATTACAAATATATTGACGACATTTTCATGGTGTGGCGGGGGACCATGGAGGACCTACAAATTTGGTTTGAGCAATACAACATGGCCACCAGTAATGTAAAATTCAAGATGACAGTTGATACACAGACTATCAACTTCCTGGATCTGACGGTCTTTAAAAAGGTGCATCAACTGGGCACCACTCTATATCATAAACAAACTGATCGTAATTCTATCCTGAGAGCAGACAGCTGTCACCCTCCCGCCCTTTTAAAGGGCATAGTCAAATCTCAGTTTGTAAGCTCAATGAGAAATAATTCAGAGATGCATACTGGGGTCTCCCAACTGGCAGGAGTGGGAGAGAGATTCCATGAGAGGGGGTATAAATCCTCTATTATCCAAGACAACATGATCACAGCATCTTTACTTACTCAAGATGAATTGATTAAGCCCACATCAAAGAGAGACACTAGCAATTAATTAATTATGTCTACTACATTCACTCCAACCACCAAGAACACGGGATGCATTTTACATCAGCACTGGCCCATAATGGCGTCTGATCCAAAACTAACATTTACCCGTCAGTTACAACCTATGGTGGGTTTTAAGAGGGGTACCAACCTTAAGGACCTCTTAATGCGCACTGATCAGAAATCTAGCTACACCACAGGGGCCAAAATAAACATCAAAGGATCATACAGATGCTTAGGCTGTACAACGTGTAATGGTCTGGTCAGTACCAAAACCTTTCATCACCCACACACTAATAGGAGATATGTGATTAAACATTCCATTACGTGTACCACTACACACGTAGTGTACCTCCTCTTCTGCCCATATTCGTGCTTCTATGTGGGCAAAATTACAGGCACGTTACGTGAACGAATGGCAAATCACAGGCATGCAATAAGATCTGCACTGAAACAGGGAGACTCTGAACAGCCTGTCGCACACCATTGTGCCAAGCAAGGTCACGCTGTTTCTTCCATATGTTACATCCTCATTGACCACATACCCCCATTGGATCGGGGAGGGGATAGGAGCAAGACATTGCTTAAACGCGAAGCCCAGTGGATCTTCAAACTTGGAACCATATATCCAGGCGGATTAAATACCACCCCAGATTTCAAAAATCTTATCTAATTCCATAAGGTAGTGCTACATGCTTGGGGTACAACCCAGGGTCATAGTGGCTACGTGTAGCTTCCAGCTCCATTGCTCCTTTGAACGATGCCAGCTAGTCGCTTACGACACATCCGGGTGGAGGGGACACCCCCCACCTTGGTTGTGGAAGCCTGGCCCCTGAGGTAGAATTACCTACTTATGCACCTTAGACCTTACTCTGGGGATTCATTAAATTACCCATAAATATGAAGGAGTAACAGGATCGACTATCTCTATCTGTTCATACTTGGTCACTTATAAGCTGGCCTTATTTACCTGTCTATTTTTGTGTGATAAGGAGGAATATATATCAGATGTAATTAAGATACATTCTTATACATCATTAAGCATTGTTTTGGTATATGTGATAAGGCATATCTGTGAGACACACTGTGGTATCCATCCAAAGGTTGGATCGTGAATATAGATATAACCACATATACCTTCCCCAGTATCAGCTGGATAATTTATGTCTCTTTGTGAGTTCACTGTATAATTAAGTGAATATCTCTATTGGGCTTAGTATTTGTACATGGCCATAAATATA
Organism: Bombina bombina; assembly: GCF_027579735.1. Classification (NCBI taxonomy): domain Eukaryota; kingdom Metazoa; phylum Chordata; class Amphibia; order Anura; family Bombinatoridae; genus Bombina; species Bombina bombina. The sequence goes on from NC_069500.1 coordinate 225,138,560, forward strand.
CAGATGAATTGATGTACTGATACATTAACAGCCTTTGGGTAATGGTAAATAGATTTGTGCCCAATTAATTACAGTACATCACCAATCTTTCCATACTTCTACTGGAAAACATAACTATATATTGTTGCAAATAGATCCTGTGGGTATACAGCCAGTAAAGAGCCCACTTATTATTTGCAGTCATTCTACATCTTTTTATGAATTGATAACAAGCACAGCAAGAATCACCACTTTTTGCATTTAATTTAATTTATATTTATCTATGTACATATATCATTGTGTTTGTTTATGTATGAATGTGACTCAGAATGTTTATCACTTACTGTCACATATATATGTTTGCTACACTATGCGATTTATCACAGTGTTAAGACACGATTTATGAGTGTGTATCATAACCATAGCTACAGTTGCTATGACGATTTGTATACACTATGACAATCTGCCGATCAGAGCTAATATCACGGCGATCTAAGGCAGA